>NC_035445.2:55852192-56220942 GCF_002127325.2 Helianthus annuus
GAAAGTGAAATTGAAGCTTTAACATGCAAGTTAAATGAAAAACTTCAAGTAATAGATTTAGCTCACGAAATGATGGCTGAGAAAACAAAAGAGAATTCTGAAAAATGCAAAGAGTTGTCAGATGCACAACTCAAAATTATTGAACGTGAACAGAAATTAAGTCAATTCAGAGATTCGTCTTTTGTTATGAAACACATGATGGGTGGGTTAAAGAAAAGTAATGACAAGACCACTGTGGGCTTCCAGGGCTTTAATGAAGTCCCACCTCCTCTTAGTCATGACTATTCTTTCCTCCCTGATGAAGATGAGCTAGCAGCCTATATGTCAACTGCACCAAGTAGTTTCGCATCTACATCAAGTCAAGGTGAGGGATCTGAGAGTGGTGATGCTAGGAAGAACAATAACAGGGAATCTTTGAAAAAGAAAAGTTCACCTCCTAAGAGCAAAAATCAAACTTTTGTTAAAAAGATTAATTTTGTTCAAGGTAGTGATATGAAAAATGAAACTGCTGTTATTGAAAAAGAATCAAATGTAGAGTTTGCAAAAAATAAGAACATAGAAAAATCTGAACTTAAGCAAACTAAACAAACTTCTTCCAAGGCATCATCACCATCTGATAAGGGATCTACCTCAGAGACTCCAGCTAAGAAGTCTTTGAAAAGGAGATCGTGCTTCAAGTCTTACGTAAAGGGACATGTAGCTAGCTGCTGTCCTAACAAAAAGAATGAAGCACAAGCGAATGAGAGGAAGAGAGACAAGTCACCAGAGAAAAGTGGTGATAAGCAGGAGAAAGAGTCCAACTCTCCAAATAAATCTGCTCCTAAGCAACCACAAAATGTTGCTGTTAGTGTAGATAAGGCTGGAACAGGAACTCCACAAGTTCCACATTTTCAAAGAAATCAATCTAGATTTCAGCCTAGATCTCCACCAGGCAGATATCAGAGACCTAGAAGCAGTTCACCTAGAATGAACAACTTTAATTCTAATAATTTCAGAAGTCAATGTCAATATCAAAATCGATACCAAAATAATGGTGGTCGAACTTTTTATAACAATGGCTTTAGAAATTACAACAATAATGCTTCTTGGAATCAAAATTCAAGGTTTCAAAATCAAAATTTCCAAAGGTCAAATTGTCCAAATGTATATAGGAACCCTCAGGACCAAAGACCTAGTGGAAATCAAAACCCATTTCCACCGACAGGTCTACGATCCAAGACTCCAGTTAGGAGTAATGGATATTGGATGGATGTTCAAATAGTTGGTGAATTTGGACGACCCAAGACCATTAAGGCTTGGGTCCCCTAATCTAACTAATTTCTAAGTTAGTGTGTGAAGGAGCTGCTAAGGAGGATTATCAACTTATGTTGATAGTGGCTGCTTCAGGCACAGGACAGGGGATGTGAGATTGTTGATATGTATAAATTTTAAATGATTTAAATTGAAGTTCATAGTGCTGAGTCGACACAGAAGATAACCTGGCAGATCTTTATACTAAAGCTTTTGACAGGGCTCGTTTTGAACACTTAGTCGAACTCAATGGGATGAGGAATCCTGAATAACTGGTTTTTCATAAGAATTTTTGTAAATAGTTTACTGCTTTTCATAAAAATCAAAAACATAAAAAAAATTGAAAAATGAAAAACATAAAAAAAAATAGAAAATCAAAAATGAGATTTCACTGTGTGAAAAAGAAGAAGTGATAGCACATCGGCAAATTAGACTGTCACACTGAAATTGAACCAAAATTGCTTAAGTGTGATAGCAGCTTCATTATATGATGTACCAGTAGGCAAAAAACATGAACTAATCAACTTACCAATGTGATATAAACTTAAATGAACTGAATATGAGTGGGGAACACATTAGTGGTGTATGGTTTAATGACCTTAATTCTTGCGTTGATAGATTGCCAAAATCTAAAGTTTTGGGTCTTTATACTGTTATTTCATCTGGGATATCTTGGATGTCTGTCTGTTCAGAACTAAAATTGTACATGACCCCAGGAAAGAGAGTCACTTGGAATTAGCTCATTTCTATTTGAATGTCTGTATGTGTCCCGATACACACAATTTTGATCTGATTCTGAAATCTTCTCTGAAAAAAAAAGTCGTGTACCTCCTTTGCTGCATCCAGATATATGCTGACCTGGAGGTGCTAGGCAACGGCAGCTTCTGCTGCATCCAGATACATGCTGACCTAGCTGTAAGTTGTCGCGCTATAGATCTAATACACCCGAAAGAGGCCCTCAAGTGCCCAAAAGAAACCCAAGAAACCTATATCAAACTGAGAAAATCTCATTTGATTTGTATATTATACCATCTCTGCTAAAGATCTATTCTGTTCTCTTCTCAACCTATTCCCAGTTAAGATTTCAGAAATCTGGATTGGACTTGTGAAATATGTGGTAGGGAAGATACTTGCATGATAGAGTGTGTTGTTTATATTTCCAGGATTTGATTTGTATTTATTTGGGTGTTGATAGTTAAGCAATCAAAACATGATAAAACAGTTTATATGCAGAACTAGACACAGTCAGGATCTCTTAAAGGATGGCATCAGTATACTCACCTACTACGATGAATCTTTGTGCATACCTTGATCGCGGGGGTATATCCTGAAGTGGGACACACTGGTATATCAGTAATTAAAATTACCTTAACGTATCATACGGTAATGGTACTTGAAATGTTCATGCATTTTGTTTAAGTGGACAAACATACTGGTAATCGTCTTGAACTGCTTTTCACGAAAAAATAAATAAAGAATTATCGAATTGTGTGAAACAGTTTTATTGTGCTGATATGATCTTCTTACCAGTGATTCTCACAAAAATGGAGTGTTTATTGTTTTCGTTATTTACTTACTTTCAGAAAAATATAAAAATCCAAAAATAGTGTCATTTTCTGTTTAAAATTCTTAACGTACGGAAAACTGTTATTCTTGGAGGAATTGTTACTGATAGGGGGAGACGGTGTTAGAAAGTGAGTTCAAAATTTTCAATCAGGCAGGTTCCTCTGTGTTGAACAAAAAGTTTTGCGTGTGGTGATAAATTGGAAAATGTTTAATCTGTGATACAGTTTAACTATCTCTTGAAAAATAATAATTTATTTAACTTATGTTGAAAAATTCTTATGGTTTCTCGAGATGTTTGTTTTAAGGTATACAGATTGAAGCGGTATGTTGCTGAGAAGTTGCTGTGAAGTGTGAAGATGAGAGTTTGATTGGATGCATGGTAGAACCTCCTTTCTATATTGCAGACAAAGTTGAAGAGTTTGAAGATTGCTGTGCAAATGCTAAACTGGAGTTTACTCAAGTGCTAACGTGTTGAAGATTTGGTGATTGGATGCATCAGCTTAGGGGGAGTCTGTTGCTGACAGAAGCCATTGAAGCTGAAGCTATCCAAAGACCAAAGACAGTGCAAGACTACATGAAGATTGCAAGAAGACTGAAGACAAAGTTTTGACTGAAGACAAAGTTTTTATGAAGCTGTTGTCAAGGGGGAGTTTGTTGGTGCATATTTGTGACAACAGCTTAGATTTGGTCTTTGGATATCTTGTAATTAGTTAAACGATAAACAGTTAGCGGGTTTAGCTTTGTAATAGTGAAATAATTGAGTTTGGGCTAAACTAAACCCACATTGGGTGATGGGGGGCGAATTGGGCCTGTCCAATTCGCAGCCCATGAGTGTTTGACCTAGCCCGGTTGTAAACCTTGTGTTATATAAACAAGGTTAGGCTTTAGGGTTTAGGTTAATCGGTTAATCAGCCAAAACAGTTTGTGTGAGGAATTTCGTGAGAGCTTTAGGGTTTGGACGAAATTGAGTGTTGGTTAGGGTTTGATTGATTGTAATTCCTTGTGATTGATAATCAATAGAAACCCAGATTGAAAGTGAATTGTTGTTTATGTTTCTACACGTTTCTGCTTATTCTGATCAAGAGGATTCCGCACTCTTGATCGGATTGACAATTCTGTGAAGATCCATACACATCAAGGGGACCTACAATTTCTTTGATGAGCTGGATATTTTACGAGAGTATGAGTCGCAGCTCAGGTTCCCAGCGGAGTATTCGAGGAGACCTCGGGAAACTTCAAATGACGATGAAGCAGGTCCTAGCAATGCTGGTGAACATGATGATGAAGTTGCTCCTGGTACTCGGTCGGTTGAAAATGATAATCAAGAAACTGAGAACATGCTAGTATTTGATCGAGGTGATTCAGAGTCAGATTCTGAGGGGGAGCTGATCCAGATTTCGGGTCAAACAAACTCAGTTGGTGTACAAGATACAGAACAGAATGTTACTAATATGGAGGGAAATGTAGATGTTCCAGGCGAAGTGATGCCGCGAACTCTTTCATATCATCCGGAAGAGTTGATCATAGGAGAATTGCAATCAGGCGTTCGCACGAGACGTCAAATTGACCAGGGCTTAACTTGTTTTTATTCTACAATAGCACCTTTACAAACTGATTTTTCACTGAGTTGTTATATTTCGCAGATCGAACCGCGAACATATAAAGAGGCGCTTACTGAAGATTCTTGGGTCAACGCGATGCAAGAAGAATTGGGACAATTTGAGAAACTAGGAGTGTGGAAGCTGGTTGATTTACCCGAAGGTCATAGGAAGATAAATACGAAATGGGTATTTAAGTGTAAACGAGATGATCGTGGAGTTGTTGTGAGAAATAAGGCTCGACTCGTTGTTCAAGGCTTCAGTCAACAGGAGGGTATCGATTTTACTGAGGTTTATGCTCCTGTAGCTCGCCTAGAAGCGATCAGAATCTTCCTAGCATTTGCATCTTGGAAGAATTTCAAAGTATATCAGTTGGATGTCAAATCGGCTTTTCTTTATGGTAAGGTAAAGGAGGAGGTTTATGTCGGACAGCCGCCGGGCTTCGTCGACCCAATCCACAAGAACAAAGTGTATTTGCTGGACAAAGCGTTGTATGGTCTACATCAGGCACCGAGAGCGTGGTACGAGACTTTGTCTCAACACCTACTCGCCAACAGCTTTATCAGAGGGAAAGTGGATGCCACTCTCTTCACTAAAGAAGTCGACGGTCATCTTCTGATCGTACAGATTTATGTCGATGATATAATTTTTGGGTCAACATATGATGAATTGTGTAAAGATTTCGAATCAGTCATGAAGAAGAAATTCGAAATGTCATCAACGGGGGAGATGAAATTTTTTCTGGGTCTTCAACTTGAACAACTACCTGAGGGAATTTTCATTCACCAGACGAAGTACGTGCATGATATTCTGGAGAAATTCGGTATGTTAGGTTCTACTCCGGCTTCTACCCCACTTGCGACAAATCATGGGATACATCCAGATCTCACCGGAGATAGGGTTGAAGAAACGCTGTATCGTTCCATGATAGGTTCTTTAATGTATCTAACTGCTTCAAGGCCTGATATTATGTACCCAATGTGCCTCGCAGCAAGATTTCAGTCTAACCCGAGAGCATCGCACATGATTATTGTCAAAAGGATATTACGTTACCTGAAAGGTACTCCTTCATTGGGGTTATGGTATCCTAGGGAAGGCGAATTTACGCTCGAAGGGTATTCCGATTCGGATTTCGGATGCTGCAAAATCAACGCGAAATCAACGACAGCAGGTTGCCAGTTCTTTGGTCCTAGGTTGGTCACTTGGCAGTGTAAGAAACAAACTTCTGTGGCGCTATCCACATGCGAAGCTGAATACGTATCTGCTAGCAGTTGCTGCTCTCAGATCCTGTGGATACAGCAACAAATGCGCGATTATGGTTTGCAGTTTCTTAACACACCTCTGTTTGTTGATAATGAGGCCGCAATAAATATCATGAAAAATCCAGTACATCACGCTAAAACCAAACATATAGAAATTCGTTATCACTTTATTCGAGATTGCTTCGAAAAAAGATTGATACGAATTGAGAAAATCCACACTGACAATCAGAAAGCTGATTTACATACCAAAGCTTTTGATAAAAATCGGTTTAAATTTCTTTTGAAATTAAATGGTATGAAGCTTTTCTCGGTGTTGGATGGCATACTTGGCGTTGATGAAGGTACTGTTGTAGATGATGACGACGAGAAACAATCTGCAATGGTTTGTCGAATTTTTAGTTGTTTTGGTATTTAGGGGGAGTAGATATCTGTAAATAGATATGTTTTAGAAAATACAAAAACATGATAAAAAGTTCAAAATCCAAAAACAATATAAAATCTGAAAAAGAGCTTGTGTATATAGGGAAAATGATAGTACATTGGTTTGACAGTTATCGTACGCTAAAGATTTGTATAGTATAAAGAGTTAAACAGTTTTACTGATGATATGTTAATAAATTTTTACACATTTAGTAGATTTATTTGGGATATAAACCTAAAATTTCAAACTTGCGAAATTTGTGGGGAACACTACTTGGATATATAGGTAACCCCTGAAATCTCGTTTGAAAGGTCTTATATTCTGATATACTAGGTTTTTCTACTAATTGATGTCTGGAGTATTATTCCGGGACTTCTGCTGAACGGAAGTTCTGACCTAGTCCTTGGATAATGCTTTGCCTGAATTGCTTGAAACATAGCATTATAGCCCTCAGATTGATTAGACAATAAAATTGATAATCATCTGTTGTAGCTAAAAGATCCTCTAAAGGGGACATACTGCAAAGTCGAAACTGATATCTCTCTGCGTATACGGAAGTATCGACCTGAGATCCCTCAGTCCTCGCATTCCCTAAATTATATACAAACATCATTTTAGTACAATCACCTGTAAATCTGAAGTTTGAGATTCTGGATACAGGAGTATATTCAAGAGGTGGGACACATGAATGAGCTAAGTTCTTAATACATCTAAATTGTATCCTGAATAGATTGAAAATTGTGTTGAGAATTTAGAGACTATCTACGTAAAATGTTTAAGTCTGAATATGAATTAAAGCTTAACGGTACTGATAACTTGTCTGATAACTGATATGATTCCCTGACACGCTCACCAAAAATAAGCTTGTAAATAGTTTACATTTTTCAGTTTTAGTTTCTGCTATTTCATTTCTTAGTTTAGATCACCTTAAAAATCCAAAAAGATTTTTCATTTCTGCTTTATTTTAGACAAACCAAAGTGGAAAGTTGATTGTCTGATTCATTCGAGATTTGAAGCAAGTTCATTAACTTGATACTTGTTATTTTCAGAAAAAGATTGAAAATGTTGTTTTAAATCAGTTTGATTCGTCATATGATCAACCAAGGTCATTAAATTGAACTTGGTAGATTAATTGAGTATCAGGGTCATTAACTTGGACCTGAATATTTGAGTGGATTTTCAAAAGCTGATAAAGTTTGTGAATTAGTGTTTGAAAAGATAGAATTGTAATGTTATTGGTTGAGTAACAGGTTTGGACTACATCATTCCCACGGAAGCAAAGTGTTAAAGCTTGAACCAGAAACCTCAGATTCTAGCATATCGAGAGGGGGAGTCAATGAAAGGGGGAGTCTAGATCAACAGTCAAAGGGAAGATGGAAGTCAGAGCTAGATTATGATTCTAAGACCTGTGAAGTATGATGTGAAGACAGAGAGTTGGAAAAGATCAAGACCGAAGACTCAGGAGCTTGAGACTGCTGAAGACTACGTCAACATCCAAGGGGGAGTCTGTTGATGCATGGAATGTCTGTTGACTACATATGTATGAAGTCTAAGGTCAAGATAGGTCATCATAGGATTGAGAAAGTCAAAATTGTATTTTATATTGGTAGTTTCGGTTAAATGTTCAAAAGGTTTCGCTTAGGTGTCAAATTGACAGGTTTCACTTGTTAGGTTAGATGAGGATCCGCTTGAATGTCATGTCATTCAAGCGAAACCACTAGGACTATATATAGTCATTTAAGCGAACCTGATCAGTAGTTGTTGTGATTGTTGAAGCGAAACTGTTGATTGTATTGGAGCTAAAACTCTGTCAAATCTGATTCAAAAAGCAATAGAAGAGAAGGAATTAAAAAGGGATAGCTGTGTTACTTTGCATATATTGATTCCGCCTTTATACGTGAAGATGAACTATCTCAACTGACTGTTTAGGGTCGGAACACGGTCCAACATACAAAACCCCACATACCGGTAGTAATTGAAAATTACAAAGACTTAATCCCTATAATTATAACTTTGAAAGCAAACATAATTTTGAAAGCAATTTGGTAAAAAGAGAATGACTCACATTGAAGATTTAAACAGGCAGAGTTTAGCCTACTGATAAGCCTGATCACCTAATTTAAACAACAATGCACACGAACTAGGTCAGTAACTAATACATCATTTACAATAACTCACGAGATTAAAACCCTCACAACGAATGACAAAGTGCAATACTTAAATATCCATCGAATTCACGACGAATGAAAAAGTATAGCCCTAATATGGGTAGCACTTAAACATCCATCGGATTGGCTTCAATCGATCAGACATTAAATTGTAGCAGCGATTGAGTTAATACCTTGTATCGTAGCAGCGTCTCCCTAATGTAATTTATGATTTTGAACAGTAGAACTTCGTTTTTGATTGATTTCTCGAGCACAGATGAACTACTCATGACCAACCCTTTTATAGCTGATTTTTGGGTTTTACGCGGCCCGCGTAAACGCCCGTGAGGGCCACCTAGTCGTAGACTAGGGCTAGCATCTCACACCTAGGTCTGCCACGTGGACGACACGTGGCCTGTTGTCTGATCCGGAGATTTGATGAGTTATCGCGACCCGCGTATACAACCCTTATGTCTTACGCGGCCCGCGTGAAAACCAAAAACCTTGTTTTCTTGGTTTTTCATGCACGTTAGGATTTCAGGGGTCTGGGTTTTCACTTACGGGTCGTTTTGGGATATTTTTGAAGGTCCTTACATCCTCCCCACATTATTTAAAATCTCGTCCTCGTGATTTATTGAAATAAGTGAGGATAGTTTTGCTTCATTTCCGATTTCAGCTCCCAAGTGTACTCAGGTCCTCTCTTCGACTCCCACTTGACTTTGACTAGTACTAGTCTTTTGTGCTTGAGAAACTTGACTTTTCGGTCTTCTATTTGAAGTGGTTTCTCTACGAACTTCAACTTTTCATGTACCTCTATGTCTTGAAGAGGTACCACCAGGGATTCGTCAGATAGATATTTCTTGAGGTTGGATACATGAAACACGTCATGTACCCCGGCTAGCTCTTCTGGTAGTTGTAAGCGATAGGCAACTGGTCCTATTCGCTGGATTATTGGGAATGGTCCTACGTACCTTAGACTTAGCTTTCCCTTCTTCCCGGACCGAACTACTCCTTTCCAAGGAGAAACTTTCAAGAGTACCCTATCTCCGACTTGAAATTCCAGTGGCTTGCGTCGATTGTCTGCATAACTCTTCTGGCGATCTCGAGCCGTTTTCAGTCTTTCCTTGATTTGCGTTATTTTATCAGTGGTTTCGTGTACGATTTCGGGACCTGATAGTTGACTCTCTCCTATTTCTACCCAACAAACTGGAGTTCTACTCTTTTGTCCATACAGTGCTTCAAATGGGGCAGCTTCAATGCTTGCATGATAACTATTGTTATAGGAGAATTCAATTAAGGGTAGGTGGTCATCCCAGTTTCCACCAAAATCTATTACACATGCCCTAAGCATGTCTTCCAGGGTTTGAATCATCCTTTCACTTTGTCCGTCTGTTTGAGGATGGTAACTAGTCCAGAAATGGGAAGTTAAACGACTATCCCTATCCGATATAATGGAAAGTGGGACTCCATATAAGGATACTACTTCGTCTACGTATAACTTGGCTAACCTTTCCATGCTAAAGGTTTCTTTCATGGGTAGAAAATGAGCTGATTTGGTTAATCGATCCACAATTACCCAAATCGCATCATTACCTTTTCTGGTTTTGGGCAACTTAGTAACAACGTCCATAGTTATGAGTTCCCATTTCCATACAGGCATTTCTAATATTTGTCGTAGACCTGAGGGTTTCTGGTGTTCTGCCTTAGCTTGTGAACAAGTGAGACACTTAGAAACATACCTAGCTATGTCCTTTTTCATTACTATCCACCAGAAGTTATTTCTTAAATCTTGGTACATCTTATTGTTACCAGGATGCATGGTATACCTAGATTTATGGGCTTTCTCTAAAATCTTATTTCTTAATTCTCCTTGCTTAGGTACCCAGATTCTACTTTTGTGGAATCTCCAAATTCCATCAGCTCCTTGCTCTAATTCCTTTATTCTTCCTTTCGTTCCTTCAGCATCATCCTTGATTGCTGTTTCCTAAACATTCTTTAGTTGTTCCATTAAGTCTAATTGTAAACTTAATCTAAGAGCACGAACTCGTCGTTGTTTCTCATGATACTTACGACTTAAGGCGTCTGCAACTACGTTTGCTTTTCCTTCATGATATTGAATATCACAATCGTAGTCACTTAAAATTTCCATCCATCTTCTGTGTCTCATATTTAATTCTTTTTGCCCAAATATGTACCTTAATCTCTTGTGATCTGTATAGACTATAATCTTACTTCCATACAGATAGTGCATCCAAATTTTAAGGGCAAAAATTATTGCTCCGAATTCTAAGTCATGTGTCGTATAATTTTCCTCGTGCTTCTTCAATTGCCTTGAGGCGTACGCAATTACATTTCTGCGTTGCATTAGCACAAATCCTAATCCTAGCTTAGAATCATCGCAGTAAACTTGAAAATCCTCTGTTCCTTCTGGCAATGTTAGAATTGGGGTGCTTGTTAACCTTTGTTTCAAAATCCTGAAAGCCTCTTCTTGCTTAGGTCCCCATTCAAACTTAACTGTTTTACAGGTTAGCTTAGTTAATGACACGGCTATCTTAGAAAAATCCTTAATAAAGTGCCTATAGTATCCAACTAATCCTAGAAAACTTATAACTTCCGTAGCTGATTGCGGGACCTTCCATTTGGTGATCGCTTCTATCTTGGAGGGATCTACTTGAATACCTTCGTGATTCACCATGTGTCCTAAAAATTGCACCTCCTGTAGCCAAAATTCGCACTTCGAGAATTTGGCGTAAAGCTTTTCCTTTCTTAACAAAGTTAAGAGTGCATGCACGTGCTGACAATGCTCGTCCTGACTTTTGGAATAAATAAGTATATCGTCGATGAAAACAATTACAAATTTATCCAAGTACGGTTTACAGATCCTATTCATCATGTTCATAAATGTTGCAGGAGCATTTGTTAACCGAAAGGGCATGACTGTAAACTCGTAATGACCATACCTAGTTCTTAGAGCAGTTTTAGGTATGTCTTCTTCTTGTACCTTCAATTGATGATATCCGGAGCGTAAGTCTATCTTAGAAAAGTATCTAGCTCCTTGCAATTGATCAAAAGATCATCAATCCTAGGTAATGGGTATCGATTCTTAATTGCAACCTTATTTAATTCCCTATAATCAATACACATTCTCATTGCCCCATCTTTCTTTTTCACAAACAACACTGGAGCTCCCCAAGGGGGATGAACTAGGTTGTATAAATCCTTTGCTTAATAATTCATCTAATTGCTTTTTCAGTTCTAACATTTCGGTGGGTGCTAACTGATAAGGTGCCTTGGCAATCGGTGTAGTTCTAGGAATTAGACGAATTCTAAATTCTACTTCCCTATCGGGTGGTAATCCCGGTAGTTCTTCTAGGAATACATCTGGGTATTCTGCTACTATAGAAATTTCTTTAAGTTTCTTACCTTTTGTGTTAATGATTACTGAAATCATATACACCACTTCTTGTTTTCTTGAATAACTGGCCAACTTCATTACTGAAATGAATTTAAGTGGTTTTCGCGGGTTATCTCCTGTAATCACCACTAATTCTCCTGTAGGTGTATGAATTTCTATGGAATTTTTATCACAAAGAATTCGAGCATGGTTGGCTACTAACCAATCCATTCCTAATACAACATCGAATCCGGCTAAATTCATAGGTAACAAGTTTGCAGAAAATTTATGACCTAAGAGTTCTATCTTTCCTTCTTGTAAAACCCTATCTATGTTAACAGAACTCCCATCCGCCGTTTTGACTGTAAAAATTTGCCTAAGGTTGGTTAAGGGTAAGCTAATAGCTTGGCAGAATGAAGTATTTATAAAACTTTGGTTTGCACCAGAGTCAAATAATACTTTTGCATAAACGTCGTGAACTAGGAACGTACCAGCTATCACGTCACGAATTAGCTCTGCTTCTTGAGTAGTCAACTGGAAGGCTCTTGCATTTTTCTTGGTAGTTCCTTCTATAGGTTTGGCTTTGTTATCAGCTGGTTTAACCAATTTAGGGCATTCTGGTCTGAAATGCCCAGCTTTTCCACAGTTATAGCAGACCCTTGTTTTCTTTCTGCAATCTTCTTCACGATGTCCTACAACTTTGCAAAAGTTGCAGGTTTCATTACACTTTCCAAAATGTTTCTTTCTGCAATTCCTGCAGAACGGCGAAGTGGAAGATTGCCCAGTTCCTCTTTTCTTGAAATTGCTATTATTACCCACACGAAATCCTTGGGTAATTTTCTGAGCCAATTCCTTCTTCCTATTTTCTTCTCGCGTACGCACCAGTCCGTCAGTCAAAGTGTTGGCTAGTTCCACCGCATCATTGATCGTGCGGGGTCTCGCAGCTTTGACAATGTCACGGATCTCGCTAATTAAACCCCAAATGTAGCAAGAAATAAGTACCGGCTCTGGCAAGGCCAGAGTAAGCAAAATTCAAGCATATTCGAAAAACTTCGAAGTATACCCTCGGCAGGCAACATCCACCATCCGGTGGCTCAGAAACTTATTCGCCATCTGCTCTTTTTCATATTTAGGGCAGAATTTTCTTTCCACCAGACGCTTAAACTCCTCCCAACTCATGGCATAGGCCATGTCGCTTCCTTTGGCTTTCAACACCGTATTCCACCATTCTAATGCTTCTTCTTTGAAAAGGTGAGAAGCGTACATGACTTTATCCCCCTCGGCACATTTACTTATTTTGATTACTGCCTCGGTTTTCTCCAACCAACGCAGCGCCGCAGTCGCCCCTTCATTTCCTGCGAACTCAACAGGTTTACATGCAAGGAACTCCTTGTAAGTGCAACCAGGCGTTGCAGCTTTCATTCTTTTAAGAATTGGAGCTTGCATTACATCATTATCATTATTATTAATGTTTCCGCCTCCGTTTACGCTATTACTGAAGTTGTCTTCATGAGTACGTTTACTAGGAATAATTTTTTGAGGTTCTACAGGATTCCAGGCAGCAGCAAGGATTGCTGGAATAGCATTGGCTATTCCTTGGGCAACGATATTCTCGGTTTCTTGCCTATTGAGGAAGTGATCCTCATTCTTTTGCTCAGATTGCTTAATCTCATTAACTGGTTCATTATTAGCGTGTTCCATCTAGTAATTAATGTATATAAGTTATTAGTATAAAATAAATCACAACTAAATGTAAAACAATCGCATAAAAGCCACATCACATGTATAGCCAAAATTGTCGATTTTTCGACTTCTGTTTTTATATATTATAGTATGCTTCCGTACACACCCGTTATCTTACAAAAGTTTTATTTTTAAGTTATTTTACAGGATTATATTTTTACTACTATTATTATTTTGTTATTATACAACCGCAACCACACCATCACCATCTGTTGGCATTTCAGAAGCCACGTTCCCTCTCGTCGTACTTCTAGGAGATCTGTTCTCCCACCTCCCGGATTCGATTCCCTGCATCCACCAGCTCCTCGCCAAAATGGTGGAGTTCAGCCAAGTTCTCATTGCTCATCGGTGGGTTTGGTGCAGGCTCTGGGTCAAACTGAGGGGAAAAGGGTATAAGGGTTATTTAAGAGATTCTGGAACTGCCAGTCATTGGTCCACCATTCTTCCATCTCTCCTAGAGGTCGGGTGTTGACAAAGGGATCTGGAATAGTCGATTCCAAATTTACTGGGAGTTGGGTTTCAGCGGGATAAGTGAAGAGGTTTTCATTGACAGGCCTAAGGATATCACAGTCTGCCAGTTTGCGATCCAACTCCTCCAAAAATGGCATTTCTTCGGCTCGCCTGAAGCATTCCCCAATCTCTATTCCTTTTCCTTTATCCATGGGATCCTCAGTCTTTTTAACTTTATGAGTTGCTGGTTTCTTCCTGCGCACACGCCTCCAGCCCACGAATCTTCTTCTCTTTTTCGGCTTTGGTTTCTCCGGAGGTTGAGCTTGGAATTCCATAGGTTCATCAATATCAGCCCAATAAACGGAAAAGCCCTCGGAAACTTCCATTTCAGCAGAATGGATAGTGATATTCTGAAGAGCTTCAGACAACTCATTCATGCTGTTTAGGATATATGCAGAAATGCACACAAAATGCTATGTTAAAATTTTGTAAATTTAAATTTTCACAAAATCAAAGAATGGCAATCAGTAAAATTAAGTATTTCTAAATACTTAATTGGCGTAAATAAGTGGCTCTGATACCACCTTTTCTATCACGGCTCCAGGCCCGGTTTGACCCGGTCTAGAAGCCGCGGGACAGAAACCCCGTGGTATTTAATTTGGCAGCGGAGTTATTAACAGGATCGTTTAAAATTTGATTTACAATAAGGTGATTTCTCTGGGAACCCCCTATTTTACAAAAACATGTTTCTTTATTTAATCGAGCCACTTCTTCAAGCGTGTAGTGCTACAAGACACTTTTTCCTGGATCACAGCAGATCACCTAAAACATGCTTTAAAAAGGTTTTATCAGCGGGAAATACTGGCGAGTCACTCATTTGCACAAAACGACACATTGTTATAATATACAGTATTAAGGGTGATTACATTGTTTCTATCAACCAATTACCCCAAATCGGTATTTGTCACTCGACAGTATCTGTAACTATGGTCAGATCACCCATTGGCTAACCCGTTGTCCAATGGTGACGGGTATCAAGTAATCTATACAAAACCCCACATACTGTAATTATAACTTTGAAAACAAACATAATTTTGAAGGCAATTTGGTAAAAAGAGAATGACTCACATTGCAGATTTAAACGGGCAGAGTTTAGCCTACTGATAAGCCTGGTAACCTAATTTAAACAATAATGCACACAAACTAGGTCAGTAACTAATACAGCATTTACGATAACTCACGAGATTAAAACCCTCACAACGAATGACAAAGTGCAATACTTAAACATCCATCGAATTCACGACAAATTTTAAAGTATAGACCTAATATGGGCATCACTTAAACATCCATCGGATTGGCTTCAATCGATCGGACATTGAATGGTAGCAGCGATTGAGTTAATACCCTGTGTCGTAGCAGCGTCTCCCTAATGGAATTTATGATTTTGAGCAGTAGAACTTCGTTTTTGATTGATTTCTCGAGCACAGATGAACTGCTCATGACTAACCCTTTTATAGCTGATTTTTGGGTTTTACGCGGCCCGCCTAAACCCACTCTAACATTTACACGGCCCACGAGGGCCACCTAGTCGTAGACTAGGGCTAGCGTGTCACACCTGGGTCTGCCACGTGGACGTCGTGGCCCGCGTAGACAACCCTTATGTCTTAGGCGGCCCGCGTGAAAACCAAAAACCTTGTTTTCTTAGTTTTTCATGCACGTTAGGATTTCAGGGGTCCGGGTTTTCACTTACGGGTCGTTTTGGGATATTTTTGAAGGTCCTTAAAGACCAGGTAGCCAACATATCTCCATGGTCTCTCCATATAGACCATGGAGATATGAATGGTGAAAATCTTTTATTTTATATAAACAGTAAAATAATGCCAAGACACCACAGATAAACGATAAGGAAGATTCACCTTCAACATAAGAAACTAGTTATTAAAGTCATTAATACATAACCAAATAAAAAGTGCGAAAAGATTAAAAATAAAAAGTATTACACTAAACACTTGTCTTCACCAAGTGATGTAAGAGACTTAGGCAAACTTGGCCTTTGATTGTCAAGAACTCTTACGATCAATCTTGGATCCCGAGACTACTCACACACTCTATGATGCATGATGGATGACGGATGATGGATGATGGTGGTGGATGTGGGTTGTGATGGTGGTGGTGGGTGGGTGAAGTGTGAGAGAGGTAGTTTTCCAAGGGATGATTTGCAAGTGTGCCAAGCACCCCTATTTATAGCCTGCACAGAAGCCCGGACACGGCCCCGTGTCCATTGGGCATGGCCCCGTGTCCACCCATCTTCTCTTTCTTCATGAAATGCAGTTTGTCTGCATTAGTTGACCACGCCCCCGTGTCCGTTGGGCACGACCCCGTGTGCAGAAGCGTATTTGTACTATCAAGATTTGTCTATATTCTGTGAATCTTTGCGTTGACCATGGCCCCGTGTCCGCTGGGCACGCCCCCGTGGTGGGTGATAGAAGCTTCTATAGCTTTGTCTTTTCTGCAGACACTTGGGCACTCCCCCGTGTTCACTGAGCACGGGGCGTGTTCAGCCTTCTGTTCTCTTGATTTTGCTTGGGGAGATGTTGTCGAGGGAAATCGGGCATGCCACATTTATTCCTTTTCTTGTATTATTGTTAGATTTGGCTACATTTTTGCTTCTTTTGTTCATTTAAGCTCTTTTAACCCTGAAAATACAAAAGGAAGACAAAAACACACTTTTTCCAACATTAGTACTAAAACAGGGTTAGGTTTATCTCACATTTGATGTAATTTATATGTTGCATTTTGCACACATCAACTAGTAAACATGCAGAAATCTCATGAACGATTTTGAAAATACTCTTTTTTCTATCTTTGTTCAATTTTTTTGTTGCCATGCTCCTTTTCTGAAGATTGGTTGTTTTGGGTCTTAGCACGATATTTGAAACTGGCCTCTGCTCTTGATAAGTCCTTGTTGATTGGGCCTGTCATATGCTTTTGGGTTGTTACTGGTTTTTTTTGTTCAAAAAATTAGAGCGGTGATTACGTTCTTTCTCCCTTTGGTTCAATCGATTGCCGCAGAGGACGGACGTGGACTAATGGACTATGGTAGGTCAATGATGATAGACATTGACACTAAGGCACCAACTTACTTCAGTCAGTAGTCAATATGGTAACGGGTCTAGTGGTTAACATGGGGTAACCCCTACTGGTTATGGTTTGGGAAACAAGGAATTGGTTAACACATGGTTTTCGAAAGAACTTTTAGTTTTTGGAACAACTTTAAAATGGACAACCAAATGTGAACTCTCTCAACTTTGTTGTTGATTCGTTGTTACATGCCTTGCAGGCCTTTAGGTGCATATCATTGGAACTTGCTGTCTGGGAGGCTGGAATGGTCATGGGTCGAGATACATGGAATCGCAACACAAGACTAATGGTTTTTACATGTGGTTTATAAACTCTTAACGAATGAATTATGCTTCCGCTGTATACTGTGAATTATTTGTAACATGTAACACTTAATGGTAATAAATGAAAGTTTTATTTCAAATATACCTATGTGTTCAATGTGATTGGTGGCTAGATCCTGGTACGTCACACACCTCACGGGGGGGGGGGGGGGGGGTTCCGCTTGTGGTATTTTGGGGGTGTGACAGCGTCATCTAATTTATCGGCCCATTCTTTTTTATTTAACCCTATGTTTTTTTCGAGTATTCTTTTTAAACCTCTATTAGTTAACTTAATGCTTACCTTTTCATCAATTTTAGTGTTAGTGTTCAATTTTAAAAACTTAGCATGAGTGGGTACTTAACAATGATTTTCGAAAGAGGGTGACAAGAGATTAATTTCTTCAAAATTAGACTCTCCTTGAATTTTAACGTTGTCGGACTCACCTTTTTCGTTGCTTAAGTCATGTGTCGGTTTTTCACTTATTTGTTCTTCCTTTTTTACATTTTCAACTATCTCTTTTTTATTTAATTCTTCTCTTGCGCGGGACTCCTTTTCCCTTGCGCGAGATTCTTTTATGCATCGTTCAATAGTTTTAATTTTTCTATTATCCTATCGGCTATGTCGGTGATTGAAGTGCGTAAGTGTGTATATGTTTTAGATGTATATTTTAAGCCCTTTTTACACTTTTAGCCAAGTTTTAAATTTATAAAACACGATATTCACTAACACTAAACACACATATGGGCAAGTGCACCCATCGTGGACGTAGTATAGTGTTGGTAAGATACCGAGGTCGTCCAAGGACACAAGAGCTTTTAGTACCGGTTTATCCTCAACGTCTAATCAAATCAAAAATGTTAGAAAAGATTTTTTTAAACTAAGAATATAAAAACTAACTAAATGCTGAAAATTAAAATAAAAATAAAAACAGATAGAAAAGATGAATCACTTGGATCCGACTCGTGTATTAGTATAACCTTTGATTATTTTCTCACTTTTGCACTTATTTAAGAGATTATCTTAGTTATTGTAGTAGGCCCCTCTTTTGAAGGCGACGTTACCCTCAACCCAGTAGTTTGAGTCAGCAAGGATACAATCCTAAAGGGTCGGATTATTGAAAGATAATGAATTAAGTTATTAATGCAAATTATGGTAGGCCCCTCTTTTGGAGGTGACGTTACCCTCGACTAAGTAGTCTGAGTCAGCAGTGATACAGTCCTAAATAACCGGGTTATAGTATTAATAGTAGTTAACTTATGAGGGGGTCAAAGAGTTTGGATCCCCGCCATCCAATACCTATGGGTATTGAAGGAGATCCTACTAAATTTAACCCTGGTCCCTTGCAGGACCTCTAAACGCTGAACAAGGGCAAGACCCTTACCAAACCGTTCCGTTAACCCCCGACCAGGTAGCCAACATACCTCCATCTAGAGCGTGGAGATATGAATGGTGAAAATCTTTTATTTTATATAGACAGTAAAATAATGCCAAGACACCACGGACAAACGATAAGGAAAGATCACCTTCAACATAAGCAACTAGTTATTAAAGTCATTAATACAAAATCAAATAAAAAGTGGAAAAGATTAAAAATAAAAAGTATTATACTAAACACTTGTCTTCACCAAGTGATGTAAGAGACTTAGGCAAACATTGCCTTGATTGTCAAGAACTCTTACAATCAATCTTGGATCCGGAGACGACTCACACACTCTATGATGAACAATGGATGATGGTGGTTGTTGATGGTGTTATGATGGTGGTGGGTGGTGGATGAAGTGTGAGAGAGGTGGTGTGCCAAGGGATGAGTTGTAATGAAACCAAGCACTGCTATTTACAGGCTGAACAGAAGGCTGGGCACGGCCCCGTGCCCGCAGGGCACGACCCCGTGCCTGTCTGACATTCTCTATCTTCATTAATTGTAATGCGCAATTACAATTAATGTGCCTGCAGTACTTTCGCCACGCCCCCGTGTTCACCGGGCACGGCCCCGTGGTGGGCAATAGAAGCTTCTACTGGTTTGTCTTTTCTGCTGCTTCTTGGGCACGGCCCCGTGCTGGATGCGCACGGGGTGTGTTCAGTCTTCTGCCTTCTCTATTTTGCTTGGGAGGATGCTGTCGAGGGGTCGGGCAATCCACTTATGTTCCTTCTCTTGTATTTATGTTAGATTTAGCTGTCTTTTTGCTTCTTTTGTTAATTTGAGCTCATTTAATCCTGAAAATACAAAAGGAAGACAAAAAACACTCTTTTTCCAACATTAGTACTTAAAAAGGGTTAGTTTTATGCCTCATTTGATGTAATTTATATATTGCATTTTACACACATCAGTGATAGAGTAAGGATCAGGATCCTCAAAGCTTGAATCCGGTTGTTTGATCCTTTGTTCCTCATAATACTCATAAGAAGTAGATGGTTCACACCATTGTTCTTCATTGTAAGTATATGATGGATAAGGGTCGTAATTTTGTTCTTCATAATACTCATATGAGGTGGGTTGTTCACGCCATGGTTCCTCATAATAAGCATATGAAGGTGGAGGCTCATATCTTGATTCCTCAAAGTATGAGTATGAAGGCTCATACCTTGGTTTATCAAAATATGAGTATGAGGGAGCAAGTTCATACCTTTGGTCTTCATAGGATGTGTATGAAGTTGATGGCTCGTACCAGGGCTCCTCATACTAGGTGTATGAAGTGGCTGATTGAAATAAGTCACAATATTGAACCGAGTGCGGGTCACCACAATTGGTGC
This sequence comes from Helianthus annuus, assembly GCF_002127325.2. Taxonomy (NCBI): domain Eukaryota; kingdom Viridiplantae; phylum Streptophyta; class Magnoliopsida; order Asterales; family Asteraceae; genus Helianthus; species Helianthus annuus. The sequence continues at coordinate 55,872,259 of NC_035445.2, forward strand.
AATAGTGTTAGTGCATGCATCTGTCGACTTCGTCTTGCATCGTGTCTTAGACTAGAAATGTTAGATCAGGGCACGCAGATCGAGAAAACAGGATAATTAAGGTTGTTTTAAGTTTGATTTCGCTTGAAGGACCTTATTCCGTTTGAAATGACACATGTCATTTTAAAGCGGAATCACATCTTTCATATTTCGCTTGAACTGGTTCTATGTGTTTCAAGCGGAATCATGGAGTGTATATATAGGGTTCTGAGCGGAATCATTTGTAACTTTGGAGAATTTGGATACCGAGGTGCTACCAGTTTTCCGTTTGCTTGTAAACTGTTACTAATCAATCAGAAGAGTGTTAAAAGTGAATTGCGTGCTGTTTCTATATCAGTTTCTTGTTTTCCGCACCTGAAACTGATAAAAACTCCTCTGAACGACTCGTTCGGGTTCGTATACGATCCTACAAGTGTTATCAGAGCTCAGGAGGAGGAGTTCTTTGTGATTCAGCTTGAAATTTTCTGTTTCTACACCTTCTTTTCAAAAACTTTAAGATTTCACGGTTAAAATCAATTCAATTTTTCACAGTTTGTGTAAAATGCATTTTAACAAACCCTAGAAAGTTTCACATTAAAACTCACATTAAAAATAGGTAAAATGGGCCTCGGTTGTGATTTCGCTTGAACATACAAGTTGTGATTCCGCTTAAACTTCAGTGCTTATTCCGCTCCAAAAGTGATAGATTGCTATGCCGCTTGAAAATCTGAGAGATTCACCTTGAAATCCGAGATTCCGCTCCAAGATATTGCTGATTTCGCTCCAGTTTTATTATTCCACTTAAAAGTTTGAATCAAACCTGTGATTCCGCTTCAAAGAACCTGCTGATTCCGCTTCAACTTGCTTATTGTGTTATTCCGCTTGAATATTACTTCTGATTCCGCTCCAAGTTGCTAGTTGAAGATTTCGCTTGAAATTATAGTTGGTGATTTTGCTTGAGAGTGTATCCAGCTTAAACTTGATTCTACTTGAACATTGCTGGCTTTTTTTTAAAACGTGTTGCCGAAACATGGATTCTGAATTCTACAATGCATTTGCTACAACCCCAACTACTCCGGCTGACATTGATAAGAATATGAACATGGAAAACGAAACCGGAACTTTACAAAAACCCCCGAAACTTAAGGGAATTGAAGATTACTATGGATGGAAGAAACGTTTCGAGAATTGGGTCCAGGCAAACCATCTAAAAGCTTGGGAAAGCATTGAAACAGAATATATTAGACCAAAAAATTCTTTGAATCAGGACAAAATTATCTCCGAATTTACAGAGAAAGAGGGAGATAGTTATAAAGGAGAGAAAATGATGATAAGTTTACAACAAGCTGTAAAAGAGGATATATTTGTGTTGCTTCAACATAATGAAAGTGAGTTTTCTATTTGGATGGCACTTGAGAAGAAGTTTGAGGGAAGTACAGAGATGCTTAAAAGTAAAGCTTCACTGTTGAAAAAGGAGTTTGAGTTGTTTACAAGCATGCCTGGTGAATCTACAAAGACTCTTATTGAGAGATACTGTCATCTTGTGCGAACAATGTCTCAGTTAAAAATTACTAAAACTCCAGCATAATGGGTTGAGAAGTTAGCTGACGCATTACCACAGAAGGAATGGGGCACTTATCTCATGATATTAAAGAATTCTGGAGAGTTTAGTAGATTGTCAATTGCTCAGTTTATCGAAAAGCTTGAAGCACAGGATCTTGAGCAGCAAAAGATAGCTAGAATGAATAGCTTGAGCAATCAACAAGACGTTAAACTGCACTATAAAGGAAATGTCCAAACTGCTGAAGCTAGCCCAAAGATCCAAACAGCTTTTAGTGCAGAAAATTCACCTGGATCAATCAGTCAAAGCTCAGTCAACACTAGTGGATTTTCAAATGTTAATCCTCCAAGTGTTCAAAGTGCAAATGTTGGTAATGGGCATATGATTCAGTGCAATGTGGCATTACATCTTCAAAATGGACAGAATTTTTTGGAAGAAGTTGTGAAAAGTCATATGGCATTGCTGGTCACTGCTGTGGAATCTTATGAAGGTTTGATTGCTGGGAAAATTGGTAATCCAATGCTCATAAAGGAATATTATGACCAGGTTGATGCAGAGGAATTGGAGCTTATGGATATAAAATGGGCTTTAGCAAGTGTTCTGAGAAGAGCTGAAAAGTTCAAAATGATTACAGGACGAAATGACTTTTTGGATGCTCATCTTTCAGCTTTAGGTTTTGATAAATCTAAAGTTACTTGTTTTAAATGCAGGGAAAGAGGCCATTTCAAAAGAGAGTGCAAGAATAAGGAGCCTAGTGGAGCAAAGAATTCTTTTGGAAAAGATGATTACTATCAGAAGGCAATATATCAGCAAATCACTCATCAACCGCATCAACAAAAGGATTCTCAAACTGCTCATGGAAAAATGATCGAAGATGCCAACAAGAAAGCTTATTACAGCATTATTGATCAAGATGATGAGAGAGTGGCTGCAACTTTTAGCTGGGACAAGTATATTCCAGCTGATTCAAATGTTAAAGCTTTCATTGCTCAGATTATTCAAAAGCCAGAATTGTTGAAGGAATGGATAGCAGTGTTATCTGACGATGAGAAAAGTGAAGATGAAGGATCTATTTCATCTGAAAACAGTCCATCAGAGACAAGTGATGATGATGAAGAAATTGAACAGATAAAAATTGGAAAAACTCTTCTATCTTCTGACAGTTTTGAATTTTATTTTGCAGATAAACAGAAGAAACTCAAAAAGAGAAAAGCTGCAAAAGAAATGAAAGAAGTCAAGGTGATCGAGAAGATAATTGAAGTGGAAAAGATAGTTCAAATCGAGAAGATAGTGGAGGTCGAAAAGATTGTTAAAGTCACAAAACCATGTCTTACATGTTTGGAATCTTGCAAACAATGTGAAGTAAAAGACAAGAGGTTTAGTGAATCAGAAAAGTTAAAAGAGAAATTGTTATTCGATGTGAAGAATGTGAAGGAAGCGTATGATGTTTTAAACAGAACTGTGAATAGTTTGCAGAAAACTAACTCTGAAAGAGAAGATGCGTTGAAGATGATGAATGCAACCATGATGTCAAAACAGAAAGAGATAAATTTTTACATCGAAGAATGTGCGAAATGGAAGCAAGAGTTGGATAGAGAAAGAGTTGAAAACGAAAGAATCAGACGATTACTAAGAAGTTATACAAGTTCTAATTACTTAATTGACATAATTTATCCTACTGTTGTAGGTTTTGAGGCGTTTAAAAATGAAGAAAAGAAGCCTGAGAAGAAAAAGGATACTGGTAAGAAACATAGTGTCTGTTATAATAGGTGTCCGCCTCCGATTTGGGAAGGGTACTCGCCTAGAAAACCAAATGTGGAACAAGTAAAAAAAGCGGTCAATATCCGAGTTAACCGATGTGTTGCCAGACAATATTAACATCACGTTCACAGCGTCCGACACAGATCATGAGTCAGAATTAATAAAAAGGGTGGTCGATCAGGTGTTGGATAAGGATGAGGAGTCAGAGTCAAAGTCCGAGTCCGAAAGTTCGTGTTTGTCAGTCGGGAGTTCGAGTTCGTCTGAAAATAGTTCAAAATTGTCGGGAAAACGGGTTTATAGTAAAGAATTTTTGTTGTCAAAATATAATTTGAATGATGAAACATTTGAGATTGCTTATACTTTAAATGATTCTGAAAAATTATATTTTGATAAAGAGTTTCCAATAAGAAGTGTTCGTTTTGACATGATCAAAAAGGTTTTCAAAATGACAGAAATTAATATTTCTGAAATAAAAGATTTTAATCTTACTGGAAAACCTAAAAAATACACTTCAAGAGTTCAATAGCGATTAAACAAGAAAATGAATTACAATTCTGGTTTTGGTTATCAAAATAAACCAAACCATAATGGTAAATTCAAAAAGAAAGGTCTTGGTTTTGTCCCACCAGAAAATTATAAAAATGAGAAAATTTCTAAAAATACAAAATTGGTTTCAGGACCGTCTGCTGAAGAAGAAAAGAAGAGCTCATTTTGGAGACAAACAAATCAAGAGTTTCTTGCTGCGAAAAAAGAAGAATGAAGTTCAAAGAAAAGAAACCAGAACCTGTTTTAGATGCAGTGAAATTGGTCACATTGCATTGAACTGTTCTAAAGCAACTATAAAAAACAGGGAGTTTCTAGAAAACTGAAAGAAGTTGTTGTTGATAAAACCGAACCACCAACTGAAAAATTTAAAGTGTTCAAAAATTCTACATATGAAGTTGGTGAATGTTCAAAGAGGTTTTACAAGAGAAGTGTGAAGCTTGACAACCAAAAGTGGGTTGTTAAGAAATCAGAGGCAAAATCTGGTGATGAATCTGATTCCACAAAATCAGAGGAGCCACAAGTTGTAGAAAATGGTGAAAAATCAGTTTCGACTGTGGATGATGAGAATTTTCCACTACTTCGGGCTGAAAATTTTAAAAAGAAAATTGGTAAAGTTGAAATCTCAAATCAATTTTATCCTGAAAAGGATAATTTTGATGTTGAGAAAGCATTTAATGGAAATGTAAAGAAATTTTTTGGAAAAATGATCGATGGGAAGGTTAAAGGGGTAAAAGATTTTTATGCTACAAAGAAAGCAACCTACACCCCAACTAAAGAGGAGTTGATATCACCCAAGGCTGGTCAGGCTTGGGTGGACATTTTCTTTGCTTGAAAAACCTGACTTGACGGAGATCCCAAGTTTGTAATCGCGGATCATGAATCGGCATTATTCTTGTTATATTTGTTTTGTGAAATGAATCTTAAATTTTTCAATTTTTTACAGGTTGTGACTTGCCGGAGCTTCCAGGTTGGTAAGTGTGAAGCACGAACCCGCATCTTGATTGGTAAAATGGTTTGTGTAGATGTGTTATTTCTACATTTGGTAAAGATGATAAGTTTTACATGTGAATACAGAGGTTTGATGATGCATACTTGCAAGTGGTAAATCAGGGCCATTAAGTTGTACTTGATTTCCTACAAGTGGTTAAAATTGAACAAGATGATGAACCTGTCCTTAGATGTGATAAAATCAACTAAACTAATTTTCCAGAAAAATCATTTTGATTAAAACAAACTTAAGTGTTTTGAAATCATAATGAGAAAATAGTTTGTTGAAAGGGGGAGTTCTGATTGTTTATGCCAAGAGAATGGCGAATTGAGGCGATTTGATATCAGTTGTCAACTTTCTGTATAGTTTTGTTTTCAAATTTTCATTAAATGTGTTTGCATTTTAGGGGGAGTAAGAAATTTCAAAAAATCCAAAAACATTAGAAATTTGAAAATCCAAAGACATGATAAAATCAAAAATGAGTTTTGTTGTATAAAAGAGGAAATGATAGTACATCAGTAGACTGTCACAACATGCTAAAGAAATGGAAAGTTAATATGTGATAAACAATCTCACTGATGATGTGTCAGTAGGTTTTTGCACACTTTGTATATTGTGACGAGATATAAACCTAAATTTCAAACTTGATTATCGTGGGTAACATGTCTTGGATATATGGGTAACCCCCGAAATCTTGTTTGAAAGGTCTCTCTTTCTGAGATACTAGGTCTTTATACTCAGTGATATCTGGGGTATTATCCTGGGACTTCTGCTGAATGGAAATTCTGACTTAGTCCCCGTATAATACTTTCTGCAAATGCTTGAAATATAGCGCAACCCTCAGCAAAATGATTAAACAATAAAATTGCTAATCATTGTTGTTGAAGAAAAGATCCTCTAAAGGGGACACACCAAAAGTCGAAGCCGTCATCTCTCTGCGTATAGGGAAGTATCGACCTGAGCTCTCACGGCCCTTGCAATTAACCCCTTTACAGATATCATCTGTGGTATTCTCACCTGTAAGACTAAATATTGAGATCTGGATACAGTAGTATATTCAAGTAGTGGGACACGCGAATAAGTTTAAGTGCTTAAGACATTAATTTCATATCTCGGATCAGTTGAACTTTGTGTGAAAATTTAAGTGGACTAGTATACTGACAATCTAAGTGAATTGTTTAGAACTTAAAACGAAATGAAGCTTAACGGTGTTAGTGACTTATCTCATAAACTGATATGATCCTCTTACACAAACTCACAAAAATATTGTCTGTTAATATTTCTTTACTGCTTTTCATATATAAAAATCCAAAAAGATTTTAGTGTGTTTTAGCATAAATTTTGAAAAATTCAAAAAGATTTTCGACAACTGATATTGAAAAGCTGATTTTCAAAATTCCGAGTGCTAAACTTGATGACAATTTTGTGAGGGGGAGTCTGTTCTTAATCAAATGTGTTTTAATCAAATTTAAAAGTGGTTCATCAAAGTTCTGATTGATTTGAGGGAGAGTTTGAGTTAGTGCATATATTTTGATATTAAATTGTCATGAAATTTACTTTGAAGTAGAGATTATGCAGATAACCTGAGCAGGAGGAAAGCTAGGTTACAATCTTGGAACAACATCAAAGAGTGATTGGACATGAAAAGCCAGGGTGATTGATCCGAAGAAGCTTGGGTTCAAAGAGCCAGGTTCCGATATCTGAAGACTCGCCTGGAAACGATCTTGAACCTGTGAAAGCCAGATTGCGATCCTAAAGCAGATGATGCTGATGAACTTAAGGAATGCCAGCACATCGTTAGGGGGAGTCTGTTGATGCTGATTGAGAGAGTGAAGCCTAGAGACTGATCAAGACTGAAGATGCGAAGACTCGACACGTACGACTCGTCAACATCTGAGGGGGAGTCTGTTAGTGCATGCATCTGTCGACTTCGTCTTGCATCGTGTCTTAGACTAGAAATGTTTGATCAGGGCACGTAGATCGAGAAAACAGGATAGTTAAGGTTGTTTTAAGTCTGATTTCGCTTGAAGGACCTTATTCCGCTTGAAATGACACTTGTCATTTTCAAGCGGAATCACATCTTTCATATTTCGCTTGAACTGGTTCTATGTGTTTCAAGCGGAATCATGGAGTGTATATATAGGGTTCTGAGCGGAATCATTTGTAACTTTGAAGAATTTGGATACCGAGGTGCTGTCGGTTTTCCGTTTGCTTGTAAACTGTTACTAATCAATCAGAAGAGTGTTAAAAGTGAATTGCGCGCTGTTTCTGTATTAGTTTCTTGTTTTCCGCACCTGAAACTGATAAAAACTCCTCTGAACGACTCGTTCGGGTTCGTATATGATCCTACAAATTGTCTTGTGACAACCCGAGTTTCCAAGGTCTTTAGTTGACACATTAATCGTTCCATGATTTATCTTTGTAATTCTTTGCATTATAATTTACGCATGCTTGATATATGTGGATGTAATTATTTTAAACATTGAACTGTGAACTATTAATAAAGATTGTGAAATTGGATTCTGAATAACCTTCGTCACCGACACACTCGAGGAAGGTTGAAAGCTTCACCACAACAACCAATCGAGGAAGTTTAACCTTCCCCGAAGCTTCGTCACACACACCACTCGACGAAGCTTGTAACTTTCGTCGGGAGTGGGCTTTGGCCCAAGACTGTTTTCGTCGGCCCAACCTCATTTACGTTATAACCTTGATATCACAATCACACCAGAACACGTATAGAAACCCTAGAGTTTTAGTGTGCGACTGCAGCCCTCCTCTCATTCGAAGCCAGATTCTTCTGATTTAATCATTCTCTGTTCGGTTAGTGATTCACACATTTAGTTTGTTTTGGGTTCTAAATATATGATTATGATGTTGAATGTGCTCTTGAAAGAATTATGTATGATTAATCTGTTACATGACGATTGTGCGGATCATAATATTGATTTGGGGTTTGAATAAACAGTGTGTTGAATGAAACTGTATTATGAACATGCATCTTGTTAATCAAACCCTAGGATTAAGGATGGCACGGAACATAGATATCGAATCTAAAGTTGTGTGAATATATTGTTCGTGTACTGGCTTGTATTTGTGGATTTTATGACCATACTGTGTAGAAATCGTTATGCAGGCTTAGATGCAAACTAGGATGATAACATGAATTAGTAGGTTGATTTGGATGATTTATTTCTGCTTAATTGACTGCTACTGTTAGTGGTGACTAGGGTTCCTGTGATCTGTAATTGATGACGATGATCATGCTTACCTGGGGAACCTTCAGTTGAGGAAGGCTAAGGTTCCTCGTGAGGAAGGTTAGGGTTCCTTGTGAGGAAGGTTAAAGTTCCTCGTGAGGAAGGTTAAGGTTCCCCGTGAACTTTCGTAGTGCCCTATGACATGGAACCTTAAGGTTCCTCGTGAAACTTATAAGTAACAGTAGTCAAGTATGATAACTCTGTTAGTGTGATAACTCTGTTAGTGTGATAACTCTGTTAGTATCTTAACTCTGTTAGTATGATAACCCTGTTAACTAATAACCCATGTTAGAATAGACTAAAAACTCAACTATGTGAAACACGAATTATATCAACGTGAGATAACTGTTATGTGTTACTTGATGATGATTGCCTAAGCACACTTTGTGACATAGATTTCATGTGAATCGTTACGAACTTAAACTGATTGTGTATATGTGCATACTATAGGCCTTGACTGATTATTTGTGAGCACGTAATTTAGCATACCGAGCAAACCGAGGTGAGTTCACACATTCACAAGGCATGGGATTCCCAAGGGTTGGGAATGGGTAAAGGATTTAAACCAACACCGCGTGATCTCCTGGTTTGGAACACGTACACACCCTCTTATTGAAGGGTGACAACATATGACTAGGATTTAATTGGAAATTGCATGATCTCCTGGTTTGGAACACGTACACACCCTCTTTACTGAAGGGTGACAACATGGATTCTAGACCAAAAATCTATCATTAAGTCCCTCATTTTTATATCGACATAATCGCCGGGCCTTTGGCGAGCAGGTCATTAGTTAGATAGCGCGATTTAGGTTTGACAAGTCTCACACCGTGCCGCAGAGGACGGGCATGAACTAATGGATCTGGGCACTAGTCAATGATGATAGACATTGACGTCGGGGCACCAACTTATTTTAATCAGTGGTCGATATGGTAAACAGGTCTAGTGGTTAACTTGGGGAAGCCCCCACCAACTATGGATATGTTTGGGAAACAGGGTAAACGGATTAACTTACAACTTACGATTAAACTCCTGGTTTTGAAATAACTTAACAATGAACACCAACTGTGAACTCGCTCAACTTTGTTGTTGACTAGCTGTTACATGCCTTGCAGGTCGTTAGGTACTGATGTGTGTAAAATGCAACAGATAAATTACATCAAATGAGGCATAAAACTAACCCTTTTTAAGTACTAATGTTGGAAAAAGAGTGTTTTTGTCTTCCTTTTGTATTTTCAGGATTAAATGAGCTCAAATTAACAAAAGAAGCAAAAAGGCAGCTAAATCTAACATAAATTCAAGAAAAGGAACATAAGTGGATTGCCCGACCCCTCGACAACATCTTCCCAAGCAAAACAGAGAAGGCAGAAGACTGAACACGCCCCGTGCTCAGCCAGCACGGGGCCGTGCCCAAGAAGCAGCAGATAAGACAAACCTATAGAAGCTTCTATTGCCCACCACGGGGCCGTGCCCAGTGAACACGGGGGCGTGGCGAAAGTACTGTAGGCGCATTAATTGTAATTGCGAATTACAATTAATGAGGAGAGAGATTGTCAGACAGGCACGGGGCCGTGTCCAGCGGACACGGGGCCGTGCCCAGGCTTCTGTTTAGCCTATAAATAGGAGTGCTTGGTTTCATTGCAACTCATCCCTTGGCATACCACATCTCTCACACTTCATCCACCACCCACCACCATCACAACACCATCATCCACCACCATCATCCATTGTCCATCATAGAGTGTGTGAGTCGTCTCGAGATCCAAGATTGATCGTAAGAGTTCTTGACAATCAAGGCCATGTTTGCCTAAGTCTCTTACATCACTTGGTGAAGACAAGTGTTTAGTATAATACTTTTTTATTTTTAATCTTTTGCACTTTTTATTTGGTTTTGTATTAATGACTTTAGTAACTAGTTGCTTATGTTGAAGGTGACTTTTCCTTATCGTTTGTCCGTGGTGTCTTGGCATTATTTTACTGTCTATATAAATTAAAAGATTTTCACCATTCATATCTCCACGGTCTATATGGAGGTATGTTGGCTACATGGTCGGGGGTTAAGGGAACGGTTTGGTAAGGGTCTTGCCCTTGTTCAGCATTTAGAGGTCCTGCAAGGGACCTGGGTCAAATTTAGTAGGATCTCCTTCAATACCCATAGGTATTGGATGGCGGGGATCCAAACTCTTTGACCCCCTCATAAGTTAACTACTATTAATACTATAACCCGGCTATTTAGGACTGTATCCCTGCTGACTCAGACTACTTAGTCGAGGGTAACGTCATCTCCAAAAGGGGGGCCTACCATAATTTGCATTTATAACTTAATTCATTATCTTTCAATAATCCGACCCTTTAGGATTGTATCCTTGCTGACTCAAACTACTGGGTTGAGGGTAACGTCGCCTTCAAAAGAAGGGCCTACTACAATAACTAAGATAATCTCTTAAACAAGTGCAAAAGTGCGAAAATAATCAAAGGTTATACTGATACACGAGTCGGATCCAAGTGATTCATCTTGTCTATCTGTTTTTATTTTTATTTTTATTTTTCAGCATTTAGTTAGTTTTATTTTCTTAGTTTAAAAATCTTTTTCTAACATTTTGATTTGATTAGACGTTGAGGATAAACCGGTACTAAAAGCTCTTGTGTCCATGGACGACTCGGTATCTTACCAACACTATACTACGTCCACGATGGGTGCACTTGCCCATATGTGTGTTTAGTGTTAGTAAATATCGTGTTTTATAAATTTAAAACTTGGCTAAAAGTGAAAAAAGGGCTTAAAATATACATCGAAAATATATTACACTACACACGCATCAAGTTTTTGGCGCCGTTGCCGGGGACACAAGGATTTTAAGAAAATTAGGAATCAACGGCCTAATCATATTTTTATTTTTTTCTTTTTAATTGGTTTGGATTTTCTTAGTTTTTCAACTTCTGCAGAGCTCAGCACGGGCCGTGCCCGCTGAACACGCCCTCGTGCTCAATCATTGGAACTGGCAATCTTGTTTTAAGTCAGACAGTAAGCTGAACACGGGGCCGTGCTCACTCAACACGCCCCCGTGCCCAAGATTCACTTACTGAAAACAGAACCGTTAGATCCCGGCGCTTGGTAATTTCTGACACAAAAATGAGAGATGGTGATTCTTTTTACTTTCGGCACTCTTATGGTACGTGGTGTCAATTATGTGGAGGCGAACATAACGAATTAGAATGTTACTTTCTAAATTATAGGCCCCACTACATAGACCCACTGTCTCCCTATAACCTTAAAACGGGCGAAAGTAAAAATAATCACTATCTCTCTCTCGAATGCGCCCAGCCAGATATTCTAGGAGAAATGCTCTTTGACGAGTTATTTCAACTAGAAGATCTAATTTTAAATTGGTCAAAAGAGCTTAGGAAGGATTTCCTTGATCCACCCCAAGACGATGACCATAAAGAAATGTTGGGATCGCATTCCAACAACCTCGTTGCTCCCAAAAATACCTTCATACCTAGCAAAGACTTGGACGATAGTCGTCCCTGTGCCGATTGTGTCGTGAAGGACTCTCCATCGACTTCGTTCGGTGCATACATAGACCTGAGCGATTCGGCATATACCTTCTTTAACGAGAGCCCAGAAAAGGGTTGGACTTGTCCACCTAGAATAAAAATAGGAATTACCCTCACCGACAACCTCCTGCCTTCTCGCCTTAGTCTAGGACAATTAAGGTATCTTAGACACTTTGGGGTTGTTCCAACCAGTAAGGAACCACCCGATATCAATAAGTTCCTTAGAAATAAAGAAACCCCATAAGACGGCTTCCAGACACGGGGCCGTGCCCAGGTCAACACGCCCACATGCTCACCTAAAAGATTCTCTGCTGATTTTGTCAGAATACGGACAAAATGTGTCAGGACTCCATCTGCACACGGGGCCGTGTCCAACCAACACGGGGTCGTGTCCAGTGCGCTGCCGTTTTCTTTAAATGCAGCCTGATTCCTGCTCATTTTTTACCACTTCAAAAGACAGAGATTCTTGGGATCTTCACTTATACCATCCTAGGTAAGTTCTAAAAGAAGGTTCCCAAGAACCATCTTGTCCCTTCCACTTTTATTCATTACCTCTTCTTTCAATTTTTTTCAAACCTTTAATGAGTGTTTTTGTCTTCCTTTTGTATTTTCAGGATTAAATGAGCTCAAATTAACAAAAGAAGCAAAAAAGCCAGCTAAATCTTACATAAATTCAAGAAAAGGAACATAAGTGGATTGCCCGACCCCTCGACAGCATCTTCCCAAGCAAAACAGAGAAGGCAGAAGACTGAACACGCCCCGTGCTCAGCCAGCACGAGGCCGTGCCCAAGAAGTAGCAGATAAGACAAACCTATAGAAGCTTCTATTGCCCACCACGGGGCCGTGCCCAGTGAACACGGGGGCGTGGCGAAAGTACTGCAGGCGCATTAATTGTAATTGCGAATTACAATTAATGAGGAGAGAGATTGTCAGACAGGCACGGGGCCGTGTCCAGCGGACACGGGGCCGTGCCCAGGCTTCTGTTTAGCCTATAGATAGGAGTGCTTGGTTTCATTGCAACTCATCCCTTGGCACACCACCTCTCTCACACTTCATCCACCACCCACCACCATCACAACACCATCATCCACCACCATCATCCATTGTCCATCATAGAGTGTGTGAGTCGTCTCGAGATCCAAGATTGATCGTAAGAGTTCTTGACAATCAAGGCCATGTTTGCCTAAGTCTCTTACATCACTTGGTAAAGACAAGTGTTTAGTATAATACTTTTATTTTTAATCTTTTGCACTTTTTATTTGGTTTTGTATTAATGACTTTAGTAACTAGTTGCTTATGTTGAAGGTGACTTTTCCTTATCGTTTGTCCGTGGTGTGTTGGCATTATTTTACTGTCTATATAAAATAAAAGATTTTCACCATTCATATCTCCACGGTCTATATGGAGGTATGTTGGCTACCTGGTCGGGGGTTAAGGGAACGGTTTGGTAAGGGTCTTGCCCTTGTTCAGCATTTAGAGGTCCTGCAAGGGACCTGGGTCAAATTTAGTAGGATCTCCTTCAATACCCATAGGTATTGGATGGCGGGGATCCAAACTCTTTGACCCCCTCATAAGTTAACTACTATTAATACTATAACCCGGCTATTTAGGACTGTATCCCTGCTGACTCAGACTACTTAGTCGAGGGTAACGTCACCTCCAAAAGAGGGGCCTACCATAATTTGCATTAGTAACTCAATTCATTATCTTTCAATAATCCGACCCTTTAGGATTGTATCCTTGCTGACTTAAACTAATGGGTTGAGGGTAACGTCGCCTTCAAAAGAGGGGCCTACTACAATAACTAAGATAATCTCTTAAACAAGTGCAAAAGTGCAAAAATAATCAAAGGTTATACTAATACACGAGTCGGATCCAAGTGATTCGTCTTGTCTATCTGTTTTTATTTTTATTTTTATTTTTCAGCATTTAGTTAGTTTTATTTTCTTAGTTTAAAAATCTTTTTCTAACATTTTGATTTGATTAGACGTTGAGGATAAACCGGTACTAAAAGCTCTTGTGTCCTTGGACGACCTCGGTATCTTACCAACACTATACTACGTCCACGATGGGTGCACTTGCCCATATGTGTGTTTAGTGTTAGTAAATATCGTGTTTTATAAATTTAAAACTTGGCTAAAAGTGTAAAAAGGGCTTAAAATATACATCGAAAATATATTACACTACACACACATCAGGTACTCATGGAGCTTGCACGGGGAGGCGTGGTCGTTGTGGGACATTGATTGTCATATACCATGTCAAACATTTGATACTTTTGAACTTTTGTTTTGGTTTTAAACATTATGCTTCCGCTGATTACTTAAACTATGTTTTGTTTGAACACCAATTATATTGTGTTTGGGTTTTATATTTACTTACACGCTATGTTCAATATGATTGGTGGCTTGATCCTGGTCAGTCACGCCTCCAAGCGGTGCTACTCCGCATGTGGATTTTGGGGGTGTGACAAATTGGTATCAGAGCCATTGGTTATAGTGAACTTGGTTTTAATAAGGGATAAAGTTTTTTGTTAAAACCAGACTATAACCTGTACAGTGTTCGACGATCCACAATGACGCCTCGCTGCACGTGCAAGACTCAACACTATAGGTGATATGATTTGTGTTTATATTGCCTACTTGCTTGTTACATAGTACATTGCACATGGTATGCTTAGATGAACATAACAACTATTGTTTGAAAACCCATGTGTGCTTACCCTCTTCTGTCATCACATTTTTGCGAACCTCTCTCACTCATGTTTCCTTTGGTATGAAGATCATGAGTGGACGTGTTAACATGACTCAAGCCCAGCTGACGGCTTTAATCAATGAACAGGTTACTGCAACACTCGCAGCCGCTCATGCAGGAGGTATAACCTGCCATTGCAACTTACCCTAGGATCTTTAGATCCTACTCTTGTAAACCAACACTTGTGCTTAACATTGTTTCTTCTTACACACACGACAGGTCAACATGCTCAGCCTCCTGCATGTACCTTCAAAACTTTTATGGACTGTCGACCTACTACTTTCAGTGGCACTGAAGGAGCTGTAGGCCTCCTCCACTGGTTTGAGAAGCTTGAATCTGTCTTCGAGATGTGTGAATGCCCTGAGGCTCGTAGGGTGAAGTATGCTACTGGAACACTTGAGGGCATTGCGTTAACTTGGTGGAAAGCGCAAGTTCAAATGTTAGGGTTGGCAGTTGCTAACGCCACCCCATGGAACGATTTCAAGGAACTGATCAAGGAAGAATACTGCAATCGTGATGACATTCACAAGTTGGAAGTCGAGTTCTTTAACTTAAAGATGACGGGGTCAGAAATCGAAGCGTATACGAAAAGGTCGAATGAGCTGGCAATCTTGTGTCCTACTATGGTAGATCCTCCTATCAAGCGAATCGAGCTGTACCTTAAGGGTTTAGTGCCAGAAATTCAGAGTCAGGTGACCTCAGATAATCTTGGCACCATTCAGCAGGTCGTCCGTTTGCCTCATCGTCTCACTGATCAGGCAGTCGAGCAGAACAGGCTGCCCAAGCGTATTGGAGCTACTACTACTACCAATACTACTTCTGATGCCCCCAACGACAACAAGCGTCAATGGGATGGGATCTCAAGAAAGGGTTCGACATCAGCTCAATCACAGTCTCAGCAACGAAAGACTGACGACTACAAGAGCCCTGGTCAGCAATCTTCTGGTCGTCAAGGGCAGAGTGGGTACAAGGGGAACTACCCCAAGTGTAATCGTTGTGGTTTCCATCATAGCGGACCGTGTACTAGGGGCACATGTCAAAGGTGTAACATGTCACACCCCCTAAATCCACGTGCGGAGTATCACCGCTTGGGAGCGTGACTGACCAGGATCAAGCCACCAATCATATAGAATAATGTATATAGTTAAAGTAATAGCAATTAAACCAAACCAAATCCATATGAAAGGTGTTTCCAAAACATAAGTAAGTTATCATTGTTTAGTGGAAGCGTATAAGTAAAACCCAATATAAATAAGTATGTAATGTCATAAAGTGTTCAACAAACAATCACGATCCAAGCCCACAACGACCAGCTCCTCCCTGTGCAAGCTCCATGTATCTAACGACCTGCAAGGCATGTAACAGAGGATCAACAACTAGTTGAGCGAGTTCACAGAAAGTAAGCGCGTAATAGTAAGTTTGTGGGTATCATGTGGCTCTACTGGGCCGATAGTACATTCTATTGGTGGGGGCTTCCCATGTTGTATAACCACTAGACTATTCGTAACCATAAGTGTTCTACATATCCCGAGAACAGTAATACGTACAAGTTTACGTAGGTTTTACGTAAGTAATCCTTCACAACCGAGGATAGGGGTACGCGGGGGTTTACGTAGGTTTTACGTAAGTAATCCTTCACAACCGAGGATAGGGGTACGCGGGGGTTTACGTAGGTTTTACGTAAGTGCCTGACACAACCGAGGCAGTAGTGAGTATAAGTTCACGTAGGTTTTACGTGAGTGTCCTTCGCAACCTGAGGACAGTGAATAGCACAAGTATACGTAGGTTTTACGTATGTGTCCTGCACAACCGAGGATGATGGTATGGTAGTCTAGTAACAGTGTAAGTACGGTTCTATTCAGTCTCAATCCTTCAATCCCAATTCCCGTGCCCTGGGAATCCCATGCCTTAGTAAGAGTGTGAACTCACCTTGGTTTGCTCGGTATGCTATGCTCTAGGGTTTATCAAATGTCTAAGTCCGTTACACATGACCTAGGATATGTTGCACATGATACGTTGTAAGTGTTTGCATCAAATTAGGGTTTACACATCTTTGATATCCAAGCAATTGTGTTTTGTGTGTTTATTGTGTACAGGATCATACAGTTGCATTCAAAATCATACAATCATATATCGAATCATTCAGTTATAAGCAGACATGAACAGTTGCATGAAATTATATACAGAAGCATACAGAAAGCTTAATTACTGGTGTTTGTCATAACCCAGAACCCTTGTTTACTTATTCATTACATAAAATCAACAAACTTGGACTCCTTTGCATCATTAAAAAGGTCGGACAGGGCCTTGCCCTTTTAAAACCCGGACAAGTGTGTGGGGGGGGGGGCTTCCCCTATTTAAAAGTCGGACAAGAAGTGTGGGGGGTTAAAAGTCGGACAACCCCACCCCTTCATGCAAAACTCGGACAACATCACACACACTTAAGGGAATTCGGACAAGGGTATGGGGTCACAAAGGTCGGACATATGGTTGGGCATAAAACTCGGACCTTAGGTCATGAAACTCGGACCCTTGTGTCCTTTGCAAAACTCGGATAACACATGTGCCAAAGAACTCGGATCTCTTGTTTTGTTTAAAGGTCGGACAAAGGGTTTGGGGCCAAAACTCGGACCATGTAAGGGTTTTAAAAGTCGGACCCTTTACAAAGCTTAAAGGTCGGACCATATGACAAGGGTTTAAAACTCGGACATCACATAAAGATCATGAAACTCAGACAATGTTAACAAGCAAAACTCGGATCATGAACATCCTCTCAAAACTCAGACACTTACATTAGGGTTACGAAACTCTGACAATAACAATACGTGAATTCCAATCATTGCACAGAATCAAAGATCATAACAGTTACGTTATTGTGTTCATACAATCGTGAAACCCTAATTACATACACTGGCAACCATTTTAATCCAATCATCAGTCACAATTGTAGCATATCATGTAACAAACCATTACACAACTAGTCACCATCATATTACAATAATCAGAATCAAATTAAAGCACAGAACCATCAAATCAAAGCTAGGGTTTACAAGTGTTCTAATAATCAAGAATTGATATAATCAAGCAATCAGGAACAACAACAAATCATTAATAATTACCTTGGATTGATTCTAGACAGAAAGAGGATAATCAAGCGTGATTAAGAACTTGTGATGATGATGATTGATTTCCAGAGAGAACCAAAGAGAATGAAACTACGTGCTTTGTTTTATGTGCAAATGATTAGTGAAAAGGGATTAGGGTTAAGTATCTCTAGGATTTCACTAATTACCCTCTACCTCCCTAAGTATCATATTTTACACATGTACACCATCTCATAACAATTTCATATTTTCACCACCAAGTTTACGCATTTAACAAATTTATCACAATTACACATAACCATGCATAATCACACAATGCACTTTATTGTATGAAAACGTTACAGTTCCATAGCCAATTATTTGTACAATTAAACAACTAGACAATACATGAACGTGCAATAAATGCGAAATAGAAATCTTGGAAATTCGAGTTGTCACATTATCCCCAACTTAAAAGAAATTTCGTCCCGAAATTTAGCGTGCGGTTACTGAGGAAGCTAGGTAAGTTGTATCGTTTACTGGTTTTCCTGGGGTGTCAAATCATCCCCCC
The DNA here is from genome assembly GCF_002127325.2 of Helianthus annuus. Taxonomy (NCBI): domain Eukaryota; kingdom Viridiplantae; phylum Streptophyta; class Magnoliopsida; order Asterales; family Asteraceae; genus Helianthus; species Helianthus annuus. The sequence continues at coordinate 55,890,356 of NC_035445.2, forward strand.
GTTGATTTGGAATTTCGTCCCGAAATTCCGCAGTAGTAGCTTCAGTCTCAGTAGTGGTTGCATTGGTTCCGAATAACTGGGGGTACTTTTCTGTCATCTGATCTTCGCGTTCCCAGGTGTACTCTGGGCCACGACGGGAGTTCCAACGAACTCGAACAAGAGGGATTCTCTTGTTTTTGAGGACCTTAACATCCCGGTCCGTGATTTCTACAGGTTCCTCGACGAACTGCAACCGCTCGTCGATAGTGAGTTCCTTAAAAGGAACTATGAGGGTCTCATCTGACAGGCACTTCTGCAGATTCGACACGTGAAATACATTGTGAACTGCACCGAGTTCAGCTGGTAGGTTTAGCTTGTAGGCCACTTTGCCTATTTTCTCAATGATCTCGAACGGTCCGACATACCGCGGATTTAGTTTGCCCCTTTTGCCAAAACGAACCACACCCTTCCAGGGTGAGACTTTAAGTAAAACCCGGTCCCCGACCTGAAATTCCAAAGGCTTCCTACGCTTGTCCGCGTAGGCTTTCTGACAGTGGCGTGCTGCCGCCATGCGTTGTCGTATCTGTGCAATCTTTTCCGTGGCGTCCACTACAATCTCTGGACCCGTGATCTGACTATCCCCCACCTCTGCCCAACAGAGAGGTGTCCGGCATTTACGTCCGTACAATGCCTCGAATGGAGCGGCTTGTATGCTGGTGTGATAGCTGTTATTGTATGAGAACTCCACCAAAGGGAGGTGCTTTTCCCAGCCGTTGCCGAAATCAATAACACATGCCCGAAGCATGTCTTCAAGAGTTTGGATCGTTCGCTCAGACTGCCCATCCGTCTGAGGGTGATACGCTGTGCTCATGTCTAACCGTGAGCCGAAAGATTTATGCATCGCTTGCCATAGCTCTGACGTGAATCGTGCATCCCGATCCGAAATGATGGAGGTGGGCACCCCGTGCCTCGAAATAACTTCTTTAAGAAAGACGTCTGCGAGAGTGGAGAACTTATCTGTTTCCTTTATGGCCAGGAAGTGTGCAGACTTGGTGAGTCGATCCACGATCACCCATCTGGTATCATTCCCACGCTGGGATTTGGGTAGGCCTGTAACAAAATCCATGGAAATTTCTTCCCATTTCCATTGCGGTATCTTGGGCTGCTGAAGTAGGCCCGCTGGTTTCTGATACTCCACTTTGACTTTTGCACACGTCAAACATTTGCCGACGTAAGTTGCTATGTGGGCCTTCATGCTAGGCCACCAATATGTAGTTCTGATGTCGTGATACATTTTATCCGAACCTGGATGTACCGAGTAGCGAGACTTGTGAGCTTCATCCATCACAAGTTCTCGTAAACCGCCATATAGTGGTACCCAAATACGCCTTGTTACATAGTAGGCGCCGTCTCCCTTTTGTTCTAATCGTTGCCTTGAGCCGCGTAAAGCTTCAGCCTTTACGTTTTCTGGTTTCAATGCTTCTATCTGAGCCGTTCGTATCTGAGCAGGAAGACTGGACTAAATAGTGAGCTGCAAGGCTCGTACACGCCTAGGTAGAGTGTCCTTCCGACTGAGAGCGTCAGCCACGACATTGGCCTTGCCTGGATGGTACTTGATGGCGCATTCGTAATCATTAAGTAACTCGACCCACCGTTGTTGACGCATGTTCAATTCCTTCTGCTTGAAGATATGCTCAAGATTCCTGTGATCGGTGTAAATTGTGCACTTGGTACCGTACAGGTAGTGTCGCCATATCTTGAGCGCGAAAACAACAGCTCCCAGCTCTAAATCGTGCGTCGTGTAGTTTCGTTCATGAACTTTGAGTTGACGAGAAGCGTAGGCAATAACTTTATCCCACTGCATCAATACCCAACCAAGCCCCTATATCGATGCGTCACAATAGACCACAAAATCATCCGTGCCCTCTGGCAATGAGAGAATAGGTGCGCTGCATAGTCTATCTTTCAGGTACTGAAAAGCGGTTTCCTGGGAGTCTCCCCAGCGGTAGGTGACACCCTTCTGTGTCAGCATTGTAAGCGGCTGTGCGATCTTGGAGAAGTCTTTAATGAATCGTCTGTAATACCCCGTCAAACCCAAGAATTGGCGTATTTCCGTTGGTGTACGCGGTGCAGGCCAGTTCCGTATCGAATCTACCTTGGACGGATCGACATGAATCCCATCCCTGTTCACCACATGGCCTAGAAAGTGGACTTCACGAAGCCAGAAGTCGCATTTTGAAAACTTGGCGTACAGTTGTTCCTTTCGAAGAAGTTCCAAGATAAGACGTAAGTGCTGCTCGTGTTCCTCCTGACTCTTGGAGTAGATCAGGATGTCGTCGATGAAGACAATGACGAACTTGTCTAGATAGGGTTTGCACACCCTGTTCATAAGATCCATGAAAACTACAGGCGCGTTCGTAAGCCCAAATGGCATGACTAGGAACTCGTAATGGCCGTAGCGAGTTCTGAATGTTGTCTTGGAGACGTCCTCATCCCGGACTCTCAGCTGATGATAACCAGACCTTAGATCAATCTTGGAGTAGTAGCTCGACCCTTGCAACTGGTCGAATAAGTCGTCAATACGAGGAAGAGGATAGCGGTTCTTCACTGTGACCTTGTTCAGTTCGCGATAGTTAATGCACATCCTGAAAGTGCCATCCTTCTTTTTCACGAATAGTACTGGAGCTCCCCAAGGCGAAGAGCTTGGACGAATAAAGCCTTTATCCAAGAGCTCTTGCAGTTGCTTTGAAAGTTCTTCCAGTTCAGTTGGAGCTAAACGATACGGTGCGTGTTGGTGCAGTTGTCTGTCGACTACATCTTCGTTCGAGTCTTACGGCAGAGCTGATTGTATAGGAATAGGAAAGTGAGAAAGTTTGTATAGAATTAAAGTGGTTGGACCGCTCATTAGTCCAATTAGAGGTTAGGGTCGCTTTTGTGTCAATTAGGTTAGGACCACTCGAGCGGACAGGTGGATGGATCGCTCGAGGGACAAATGGTATGGACCGCTTATGTGGTAATCATGGACCGCTTATCTGGTATCTATGAGGATCGCTCATATGGACATGTCCATATGAGCGGCCCATAACTTCTATATATAGTAGATCCTAATGAGCGATCCATATAGTTCCAGAGTACGTATGTGTGTGTAAAAAGGCGAAGCTCTGTCCGTTTGTCTCCACATTCTTGTAACTTGTTAGCGGATCAATAAAGGAGATAGTTAAATAGTGAAATCAAGCTTTACGAAGACTAATTCAATGAATTCCGCCTCTGAACTAGTCTAAGTGCTCTTCTGATCGACTCATCGGGTCAGCAAACGATCCTACATGTGGTATCAGAGCTCAGGAGGAAGAGTTCTTGCTGTTTAGCTCGATTTTCGCTCGAAATTCTCACTTCTACACCTTCTTTTTCTGATTCGGAAAGATTTCACGGTCGGAATTTGATCAAAATCTCAGGGATTGTGCGAAATAGTACCGTGACAAACCCTGGAAAGTTTCAGATCAAAATTCAAAGTTTTTAGGGGTCAAAATGATGTTTGAAAGTGGACCGCGTTTCTGAACATTGTTGGAACCGCTCGAAAATTTGGTCTGGAACCGCTTGAAATTTTGGTCTGGAACCGCTCGAACGAACAGTTGAAACTGCTCATCCGAACAACTTGGAACCGCTCGAACAAACAAGCTCAAACCGCTCGAACGAACAAGCTCAGACCGCTCGAACGAACAGCTTGGACCGCTAATTCAAACAGTCTGGATCGCTCATACAAACGGTTGAATTCGCTTATTTGGACACAACCGGGCCGCTTATTTGGATTAGTGATTTGAACCGCTTATTGGACAGTTTGTTTGGACCGCTTATTCGACAAACTTGTCTGGACCGCTTATTTGATTGAGTAATCTGGATCGTTCTTTTGGTAGATTGAGTTTCGGTCTGCTCATTCAGTTCGCTGATTTGGACATCCACTTATCCGAACAGTATTTTTGAAAACATGAAAAGAATTCCGATATTTCCAGATCTCGGAAGTGATGTTGATACGGATGATGAGGAAGAGTATCTCAACAAATGCAGAAAAAGCACTGATCCTAACAGTTTTAATTTTTTCTATGCAGATAAAGTTGAGATGCTGAATCAAAAGAAGATTGCTCGGTTGCAGAGAGAGCTTGATGCAGCAAAGTCACTGGCTGATGAAAAGGCGAAAACTGAAGCTGTAGAAAAAGTAGTGGAGAAAATTGTTGAAGTCGAGAAACTAGTGGAAGTTGAAAAAATAGTTGAAAAAGTAATTGAAGTTGTTAAGCCTTGCGAGAAGTGCTCCGAATCTTGCAAAGAATGTGATGAGAAAGACAAAAGATTTGCTGAGTTAAAGAAAGCTGAAGGATAGAAAACAGAAAAAGAATCTGTGAAGAATGACTCTTCAAGTTCTGCCTCAGTGTGTTTCAAATGTGACAACTTGAAGACCGACAATGACAAACTTGTCAAAGATGCGGAAAGTTTGGCACTGGAGATCGAGAAGTTGAGAAATGAGAAACAGACTGATGATAAACAGATTCGTATTTTGAAGGAAAATAGTGAGATGTTGAAAGCTGATAATGACAAACTGTTGGATGGTTTGAACAGTTTGACTTCAGAAAACAAAGTTTTGAAAGATAATATAAATAGTTTTGAAAACAAACAGAAATCATCAGAAAATGAAGATTTCTGGATAAAATTGGAGAACAAAAATCTGAAAACAAATGAATCAAAGCTTCAGGAACAGATAAAAGTTCTGACGAATGAAAAGTCTGTTCTTGAAATTTTGAAAAATGAAAATGAAAATTCAATCAAGTCTCATCTTGAGAGAATATCTAAGCTTGAGGAAGAAGCTAAGAATTCGAGGATCAAGATAGATGAACTTGAAAGGAAGTTGATCGGTTTTGTGACTTCACCTGACAAGATAAATATTCCTTGTCCAAAACCAATCAACTCAGTTCCAATAAGTGACTGTGTCACAAACTTTGACTCTGTCAAAGTTGAAGATTGTGATGAAACACCTGATGATGAAAATATCAAAAAAGAAAAACAAAAATTGTTTTTAAATTTAAAAGAAAAATTTCAGAAAACTGTTCTACAATCGACTGAAAAAGGTGAATGTTCTAAACAGAAACCTTTGAAGAAGAAAGTGGAACAGAAACAAAAAGATAATAAAAGTTCATCGGGTCGATCATCCAATCAAAAGAAAAAATTACAAAAATTAAAAAATGAAAATTCTAAATTTGTTGGTAATAAGTGGTGCAGGTTGGACCACAGTGCGTCAAAGCCAAATCCAGCAAATTGGAGGAGAGAATATCACCAGGCCAAACAATGTTACGATTTAAATGTTTGGTACAACAATGGTGATAGGTACGATAACAGGGTATGCTACAGCTGCGGCTATCAGGGGCATATTGCTGTTAACTGCCAGTATTGGAGGTATGAGACCAGAAGGTGCTTTAATTGCAATATCAAAGGTCACATTGCCAGAGATTGCCCGAGGAGATCAAGTGAAAGATTGAGGGCTAAGTCTCAGAAATTGGCAAAGATTCCAGTCAAAATCAAGCCCCAGGAACAGAAGGTTCTAAAACCTAAAGTTCAAGAACAGAAAATTCAAGAAAAGAAAGTCAAGCTTTCACAGGGGCAGAAAGACAGACTGAGGAAGAAAAGAAAGAAAGCAAGAGAATATCTGGAGAAGATATTGTCCTCGGGTTCACGGGATAAACAGAATAACAGTTCTGATGAATCTACTCCCTCAGTTGCAAAGACAAGCAAAAAGAATTCATCAGATACAAATCTGGGGACAAAAGAGGAAAAGAAAAAGAAGAAAGTGAAGTTTTTACTTCCTGGCGATGAATCTGTTTCTTCGGAAACAAAGGAGCCAAATGTCGGCAATGAATCTGACAAGTCAAAGTCAGACAAGCCACATTCAGGCAATGATTCTGGTATGGTAAAACCAGAGGAGCCGTTGATTGAGGAAAAAAAGGAGAATTCAGGTTTAGCAATGGATGATGCAAATTTTCCACCATTGTTGAACAAGAATTCAAAATCACCCAAGAACAGTCAGGCTTGGGTGAAACTGTTTAAATGAAAAACCTGACTTGCCGGAGATCCCAAGTTTATATCGTGGATCAGGAATCGGCATTTTTCATGATTAATTAGGATGATTTGAAAGTGATTAATATTGTAAAAATTTTACAGGTTGAAGGTCAACGCCGGAGCTTCCAGGTTGGTAAGTGCGAAGCAGGAATCGGCATCCTGATTGGTAAAATGGTGTTGTAGATGTAACATTCCTACAAGTGATTATTTTTATGGATTGATTGCAAATGGTAAATCAGGGACATTAAGTTGTACTTGATTTACTATATATGGGTAAAAGAAAACGAGATGAAGAGATAACCCCGAATCTACAAATGATTGTTACACAAACTAATTTTTCCAGAAAAACCATTCTGATTAAAACAAACTTAAGTGTTTTGAAATCATTATGGGAAAATAGTTTGTTGTAAGGGGGAGTTCTGATTGTTTATGCCAGGTGGATGGAGAATTGAAGTAATTCTCATCATGTTGTCATTTTTGTACAGTTTGTTTCAAATTTTCCCAGAAAATCAAAATTGAAACATATTTTGATTTTAGGGGGAGTAAAATTTTAAAAAAAATAGAAAATTTGAAAATGTAAAAAAATTAAAAAATTGTAAAAACGAGTTTTGTTGCGAAAAAGAGGAAATGATTGTAAATCAGTGGACTATCACAGCATGCTAAAGAAATGTAATGTAAAATGTGATAAACGGTCTCACTGATGATGTGACGATAGGTTTTCGTACATTTAGTAGATTTATTCGGGATATAAACCTAAAATATCAACTTGTGAAATTCGTGGGGAACACTACTTGGATATATAGGTAACCCCTGAAATCTCGTTTGAAAGGTCTCATATTCTGATATACTAGGTGTTTATACTCTATGATGTCTGGGGTATTATTCCGGGACTTCTGCTGAACGGTAGTTCTGACCTAGTCCTTGGCTAATACTTTCCGCAAAGTGCTTGAAACACAGCATTTTAGCCCTCAGCTGATTAGACAATAAAATTGATGATCAGTTGTTGTAGCTAAAAAGATCCTCTAAAGGGGACCCACTGCTAAGTCGAAACTGATATCTCTCTGCTGAACGGAAGTTCTGACCTGAGATCCCTCAGTTCTCGCATCTTTCCCCTAATTTATATACAGATATCATTGTAGTGTTCATACCTGTAAGACTGAATATTGGGATTCTGGATACGGGAGTATATTCAAGAGGTGGGACACATGAATTGAACTAAGTTCATAAAATACCTAAATAGTATCCTGAATAGATTGAAAATTGTATGAAAATTTAAGAGGACAATTATATCGTCAATCTACGTGAATCGTTTAGAACTTAAAACGATTAGAAGCTTAACGGTGCTTGTGATATGTTTCAAAATCTGATATGATCCTCTTGCACAGACTCACAAAAATATGTTTGTCTTGCATTTAAATTTTTGCTTTTGCATTTTGAAAAATCCAAAAAGATTTTCGACAACTGATGGTGAAGAGCTGAGTTTCAAAATCTCAAAGGCTAAACTTGATGAACGTACAGGTTGGTTAATACGTTTGAAATGTTTAAAATGATTCATTAGTTTGAATCAGAAATTGAAATGTTTCAAATTTGTGAATCAGAGTATAAGTAAAAAATTATCAATGCTTAATTGGTTCATTAAATTGAATCACAATTATTATGATTTGAGAGAGAGGGTTAGATTGTGAAGATTTAAAATGCAAAAGTGGTTCATTAACTTGATGACTATGGTTAATGTTAATCAACAGTTTGATCTTCATAATTTTTCTTATATGATTTGCTTATTCATTAAGTTGAATTGCAAATTGTATTAGTTTGTGATAGTGTGGTTAAGTTTTGCAGGTTTCTGATCCTGTTGCTACGAATAGCCAGGAGTTGATTTCAATGGTGATAACGATTTCCAGACAGAGATCCCAGCATGATGATAGGGGGAGTCTGATGAGAGTTAGAGCCAGAGAATGATCCAGGCATATGATTCCAGGAGGAAATTCCTGAAGAAAAGAGTTAATTCCAGGCAGAGTTCCTGAAGAAGACCGAACAAGAGTGAAGAGCTAGAAATGATTGAAGACTCTCACTGAAGATTCCGTCAACATTCAAGGGGGAGTCTGTTGGTGCAGTTGTCTGTCGACTACATCTTCGTTCGAGTCTTACGGCAGAGCTGATTGTATAGGAATAGGAAAGTGAGAAAGTTTGTATAGAATTAAAGTGGTTGGACCGCTCATTAGTCCAATTAGAGGTTAGGGTCGCTTTTGTGTCAATTAGGTTAGGACCACTCGAGCGGACAGGTGGATGGATCGCTCGAGGGACAAATGGTATGGACCGCTTATGTGGTAATCATGGACCGCTTATCTGGTAGCTATGAGGATCGCTCATATGGACATGTCCATATGAGCGGCCCATAACTTCTATATATAGTAGATCCTAATGAGCGATCCATATAGTTCCAGAGTACGTATGTGTGTGTAAAAAGGCGAAGCTCTGTCCGTTTGTCTCCACATTCTTGTAACTTGTTAGCGGATCAATAAAGAAGATAGTTAAATAGTGAAATCAAGCTTTACGAAGACTAATTCAATGAACTCCGCCTCTGAACTAGTCTAAGTGCTCTTCTGATCGACTCATCGGGTCAGCAAACGATCCTACAGTGCGCGAGCTATAGGTGCCGCTCCTGGAGCTAGCTCGACTTGAAATTCGACCTGGCGATGAGGTGGTAGACCAGGTAAATCTTCAGGAAACACTTGAGGAAATTCGCGCACAACTGGAATATCCTCTATTCTTTTCTCCTTTATCGATGCATCAGTAACAAGTGCCAAGATAGCCGTATGCCCCTTTCGTAAGCATTTCTAAGCCTTCAAGAAAGAGATGATGCCAACCACAGCACCACTCTTGTCGCCTTGAACTTCGAGAGGTTCCTTTCCCGTACGAGGAATACGAATGATCTTCTCCTTGCATAGGATCTCCGCCTGCTGCTTGGATAACCAATCCATGCCGATGACGATGTCGAAACTACCCAGAACTATTGGAATAAGATCAATCGAGAAGGTCTGACCCGCTAGAACGATGTTACAACCCTTGACTACATGCGCGGCTTCTACACTCTTACCATTAGCTAACTCTACGACATGCTTGGTGTTTAGGGGTGTTGGTGTACGTTTTAACAATTTACTCATTTTCAAAGACATATAACTCGTATCCGCACCCGAATCAAACAAAACAGTAACATAAATATCGTCGAGAAGAAACTTACCCATGTCACACCCCGACCACGTGGAACAACAAAACGTGGCGGAAACGTTAGGGAGTGTTGTAACAGAATCATTGTTTCATAACACATGGAAATTGAAATATTGATTTATTGATTAAATGGACTCATTGTTCTAATACAATCAAATAAGTACAACTATGATCTTCCAAGTTTTTAAAGTTGCTAAGGCACGAGTCCATCCTAAATGTAGCATATATCAACAATCATCTCAAGACGGCACCTGAAACATGTGTAAAAATAGGTACGTCAGCATAAAAATGCCTGTGAGATACAAAGGTTTTGTGAAAATGGGATTCATGACTTGATTTAAAGAAAACGTTTAATAACAGTCAGTCATGAACCTTGTAATTTGCTTTGTCTTGTAAATCATAAAAAAAATGGTAAAATCAGATGATATGTAAAAATAAGAGAACACTGTGTGGTTAAATGGATAACCATGTAAAATGAGTTTGTATAAGATAAGTCGTTTGTAAATTATTGTCTTGTGAAAAGTGTGTTATTTGTATAAAATGTTATATGACCTAAATTAAAATGATTCAAATAACGCTACGATATGTGATACCATACAAACACTTATATATAGGAAGTACCAGCGGCGTATCCACCATGCTTGTATTATATTACACCCGCCTCGTTACTTAAGTCACTTACGCAAACCAAACCACCAATATAGAATGTTCATGTTTAAACCAATAGTCCAAGGTTATTGCATAACTCAAGTTAAATGTAAACCATGTAATGTATAAACAAAAGTTATGTATGGTAAGTGAAATGAGATTTCTTAAACCACAAGTAAAAATTGTACAAAACAAGGTGTTTGAATAAATCAAAAGTTATGCTTTATAAAATAATGTAAGGTTAAACGAATAACCTTATAGTAGCATATTAACAGTATACTTTGGATTTGTAAATAACATATTAAAAATATGTTTTTGGTTTGTTGATAAAATGCATTGATTGGTTCTGTACAATACCACACATGAGAGTATATCAAACTATACTTTTTGGGAGTATATCAAAATATACTTTAAAGGTGCGATTTAAGAATTCATTCAGACCTAGTGCATCAAACTATACCTTTGAGACTATAAGGATACCACAAAGGAAATCCCTATTTAGATGGAGAAACAAATTGGTTTCAGACATTCCATGACAACAGGAATGGGGTGTCTAGTCCTATAGCGCTATATCATACTACCAATCAGTCTGGTGAACAAAATAAGTACTATTCCAACAATTACTTTTGTAATCTTTGAGAAATCAGTGTTTCAACCATAGATAGTCATTTAGTTTGTCAAAAGATAAATACTAACATTTATAATCAATTATACTTTGAAATCATGAAAATAACAGATAGGTACACATGCTTCACCCCAAAACAGTTGAAAACAGTAAAAGAGGGGAACTATGTACTCACCTGAGATTGCTTAGAAGTTCTTGTATGATAACCAAACAATGCTAGAGATCACGGAATATCAAACGGCACCTAATAGGTAGCTATGTTAATATACTGGACCTAAATCGGAGGATCGGATAGTATGCGGGTTCGTAAACCAAACGAGTATGGAGACTCGTGTAATATGGTTTAACAAAGCCTACATACTAAAAATGAAACCTAACCTAAGTGCTTACGGCCCATTACGACCCGTTTAGGTAGCTTATGCTACCTTAGCACGTCGTTCGCGTAGAACGCGTTTGGAACGCCTAACATTGTGACCACAAGGTATAACCTCAGAAGGTTATAGCTATGGTCACCTAATGTGTTTGATCGGATCCTAATGATCGACCAAATGGGTCGGGTTCGAAAGTATAAGCGATGGTTTAGATCGCTTACCTTACGACCCTATATAAGCACTATACTAAAAGTGACGAGCTAAGCATGTTAGAACATGCTTAACTAAGATTAGAAAACAGGTTTGGCATCAAAACAAACGGCTTTGATTCTCACGAGTAGGTTGGTTACAAAATATGCAAGAATGCACATTTTGGCCGAAACTATGACTCGTCACTGAGCCTAGATAACGTGGTAATCAGTAGGTATAGTCACTACGGACTATAACCATCGTGATCACACTCACGTTATGAAGTTCCATGAACTTCGGGTTGACCATAGGCTGGTCAATGCAAAAAGTCAACAAAACGTTGACTTTCGGACTCGAAAAGCGAATAAAAGAACGAAAGAATAGTTACGGAGGGTCCCCGAATGCTAATCTAGATCAAAATGGCTCAGGTATGAAACAATGGTTCCAACTTAGAGCCTTTAGATCAGATTGTGTGAGTTTTTAGCAAAATGGGGGGGGGGTATTTATAGGAAAGGCAAAGCCGTTAGGATCGTTTCTTGATTTTCGTGCCACGATCCTAAGCGTCCACTTGTCAAAATATTGTGGTTACAGAAAATGGCCCTTGGCTTTTGATTGGGTGAAAGGGCATTGCCCCTTTGAACGAACGAAAGGCCAACTGCAAGTGGATTCAATGAATCTGCTGTACTGGGGACTCCTTACGGACCGTATGGGTTTTGGCTTACGGTCCGTAAGCCCTTAGTTTGGCAGATTTACAGTTTTGGTCCCTACAGCTCCAAAACTTGGTATTTGATGCATTTTTGACACGTTTAAGCCCCGTTAACCCCATTTCAAAGCTCTAAAATGATGTTAAGGTATAGGGAACTTAAAATGTGCTCAAAAATATCTCAGATGTCAGTTCGTCTGGCCGTACGGTCGCGATGTTCGGTTAATTACGACGGAATGCGCATAAGCGCGAAAGACGATCCAAATTGCGCGACGAATGGATTTTTCTCATGCCATACACTAAGGCATAATATAAGGATGATTACATAAATTTTTGGATGTCCGGATGTATTCAGAACGTAAGTTATGCGCGAAAGTGCAAACTTGTGCACTTTTTGACACTTTTAGCCCCTGAATGATCCAAAAGTTTGTTTTACCATGCCAAACACCTCAAAGCCTATTTCTAAGCTGTGTAAAGGATATTTATGGTATGTTTAACTTATGGAAATGTTCCGGAATGTTCGTTACAGTTCAAATTGGTATACTTTCGCAGTTTGTCAAGTTTAGTCCATGTAAGCGAATTAACTTGTTTTTGCCATACCAAAGCCTTCAAAACTTATTTCTAAGTTATGTAAAAGTTATTTAAGGTATGTTAAGCCTATGTCACTATTCTGGAGTGTTCGTTGGATTAAACTGGTTATTTTTACGCATTAGAGCGCGTATAACCCTCCAGAGAGCGATTTAAAGCTTAAAATCGAACAAGAGTTGATGTGTGCAAATGATACACATATTTTTACGAATCCCAAGTATGAGATACAATATTTCATTGTTTTGGAATTTGTTTGATGGTTGAAGTGACACAGGTGTCACAACCCATAACTACGTTGGGATCATTTCTGGCATCACCCTGCCCCAACACAAATGCACGACCCCTTGCTTCATTGCCGTTGTTGTTCCCACCGTTGTTGTTGTTGTTGCCATTTCCCTGATTGTTGTTATTGTTGTTGTTGTTCTGGTTCCTGTTTAGCTGAGGACAGTGCCTTTTGAAGTGCCCTTCTGCGCCGCAATGAAAACACCCCTTGTTGCCCTGTTGCTGATTCTGCTGTGCTTGTGGCTGCTGCTGATTCTGGTTCGCAGGCCGAGGGCTTCTACAATCTTTGGCCTCATGACCCATCTTGAGGCATCTTTGACAGCAACCCTTGTTACACTGGCCACTGTGGTGTCTGTTGCAGTTGTTACACTTTGGGAGGTTCCCTCGATATCCACCCTACCTGTGGCTACCTGAGGAGTGCTGACTGGGACTCTGATAACTGTCAGTCTTTCGCTGCTGAACCTGTGACTGAACGGAAGCTGATCCCTTGCTAGAATCCCCATCCCATTTTCTCTTGTTGTCACTGGGAGTAGCAAGTGTAGTAGAAGTAGTAACGGTAGCAGTAGCGCTGATACGTTTAGGCAGCCTGTTCTGATCCACTGCCTGATCTGTGAGACGATGAGCGAGGCGTTGAATAGCCTGGATGTTGTCAAGATTGGCCGATGTTACGTGGCTCTGAATCTCTGGTGCTAATCCCTTAAGATACAACTCAATGCGCTTGATTGGAGGGTCCACCATAGTTGGACACAGTACAGCCAACTCGTTAGACCTTTTAGTATAAGCCTCTATTTCTGACCCAGTCATTTTCAAATGGTACAACTCATCTTCCAACTTGTGGATGTCTTCCCGAGTGCAGTATTCCCTTTTAATCAGTTCCTTGAAATCATTCCAAGGGGTGGCGTTAGCAGCTGCCAACCCTAAGATCTGCACTTGCGCGTTCCACCAAGTTAACGCGATTCCTTCCAAAGTACCAGTGGCATACTTGACCCTGCGAGCCTCAGGGCATTCACACATTTCAAACACAGACTCTAGCTTCTCAAACCAATGGAGGAGTCCAACCGCTCCCTCCGTGCCACTGAACGTGCTTGGACGACAATCCATGAAGTTCTTGAAAGTACAGACAGGTTGGGGGGCGTGTTGACCTATTGTGTACGAATAGGACAAGGTTAAACACAAGAGTTAATGTAGGATCTAAAGATCCTAGTGTGAGTCTAAACTGCAGGATATACTACCTGCTTGAGCAGCTGCAAGTGCCGCAGCAACTTGTTCATTAACGAAAGCTATCAACTGGGCTTGTGTCATGTTAATACGTCCAGCCATGATCTTCATAGCAAAAGTGTCATAAGTTAGAGTGGTTCGTGAATAGTGCGATGACAGAAGAGAGTAAGCACATAGGTGTTCTCAAGCAATAACAAGTAACAAGCATTGTAATCTAAGCATACTACGAGCAAAGTTCTATGCAGTTCTAGCTAGCAGGTAATAAACATAAACCTTATTACCTAGGATGTTGAGTCTTGCACGTGGAGCGAAGCGTCGTTGTGGATCGTTGAGAGCACTGTTCTGGTTATAGTCTGGTTTTAATAAAAACGTTTTTCCCTTATTAAAACCAAGTTCTCTATAACCAACGGCTCTGATACCAATCTGTCACACCCCCAAAATCCACGTGCGGAGTATCACCGCTTGGGAGCGTGACTGACCAGGATCAAGCCACCAATCATATAGAACAATGTATATAGTTAAGGTAATAGCAATTAAACCAAACCAAATCCATATGAAAGGTGTTTCCAAAACATAAGTAAGTTATCACTGTTTAGCGGAAGCGTATAAGTAAAACCCAATATAAATAAGTATGTAATGTCATAAAGTGTTCAACAAACAATCACGATCCAAGCCCACAACGACCAGCACCTCCCTGTGCAAGCTCCATGTATCTAACGACCTGCAAGGCATGTAACAGAGGATCAACAACTAGTTGAGCGAGTTCACAGAAAGTAAGCGCGTAATAGTAAGTTCGTGGGTATCATGTGGCTCTACTGGGCCGATAGTACATTCTATTGGTGGGGGCTTCCCATGTTGTATAACCACTAGACTATTCGTAACCATAAGTGTTCTACATATCCCGAGAACGGTAATACGTACAAGTTTACGTAGGTTTTACGTAAGTAATCCTTCACAACCGAGGATAGGGGTACGCGGGGGTTTACGTAGGTTTTACGTAAGTGCCTGACACAACCGAGGCAGTAGTGAGTATAAGTTCACGTAGGTTTTACGTGAGTGTCCTTCGCAACCTGAGGACAGTGAATAGCACAAGTATACGTAGGTTTTACGTATGTGTCCTGCACAACCGAGGACGATGGTATGGTAGTCTAGTAACAGTGTAAGTACGGTTCTATTCAGTCTTAATTCTTCAATCCCAATTCCCGTGCCCTGGGAATCCCATGCCTTAGTAAGAGTGTGAACTCACCTTGGTTTGCTCGGTATGCTATGCTCTAGGTTTTATCAAATGTCTAAGTCCGTTACACACGACCTAGGATATGTTGCACATGATACGATGTAAGTGTTTGCATCAAATTAGGGTTTACACATCTTTGATATCCAAGCAATTGTGTTTTGTGTGTTTATTGTGTACAGGATCATACAGTTGCATTCAAAATCATACAATCATATATCGAATCATTCAGTTATAAGCAGACATGAACAGTTGCATGAAATTATATACAGAAGCATACAGAAAGCTTAATTACTGGTGTTTGTCATAACCCAGAACCCTTGTTTACTTATTCATTACATAAAATCAACAAACTTGGACTCCTTTGCATCATTAAAAAGGTCGGACAGGGCCTTGCCCTTTTAAAACCCGGACAAGTGTGTGGGGGGGGGGGGCTTCCCCTGTTTAAAAGTCGGACAAGAAGTGTGGGGGGTTAAAAGTCAGACAACCCCACCCCTTCATGCAAAACTCGGACAACATCACACACACTTAAGGGAATTCGGACAAGGGTATGGGGTCACAAAGGTCGGACATATGGTTGGGCATAAAACTCGGACCTTAGGTCATGAAACTCGGACCCTTGTGTCCTTTGCAAAACTCGGATAACACATGTGCCAAAGAACTCGGATCTCTTGTTTTGTTTAAAGGTCGGACAAAGGGTTTGGGGCCAAAACTCGGACCATGTAAGGGTTTTAAAAGTCGGACCCTTTACAAAGCTTAAAGGTCGGACCATATGACAAGGGTTTAAAACTCGGACATCACATAAAGATCATGAAACTCAGACAATGTTAACAAGCAAAACTTGGATCATGAACATCCTCTCAAAACTCAGACACTTACATTAGGGTTACGAAACTCTGACAATAACAATACGTGAATTCCAATCATTGCACAGAATCAAAGATCATAACAGTTACGTTCTTGTGTTCATACAATCGTGAAACCCTAATTACATACACTGGCAACCATTTTAATCCAATTATCAGTCACAATTGTAGCATATCATGTAACAAACCATTACACAACTAGTCACCATCATATTACAATAATCAGAATCAAATTAAAGCACAGAACCATCAAATCAAAGCTAGGGTTTACAAGTGTTCTAATAATCAAGAATTGATATAATCAAGCAATCAGGAACAACAACAAATCATTAATAATTACCTTGGATTGATTCTAGACAGAAAGAGGATAATCAAGCGTGATTAAGAACTTGTGATGATGATGATTGATTTCCAGAGAGAACCAAAGAGAATGAAACTACGTGCTTTGTTTTGTGTGCAAATGATTAGTGAAAAGGGATTAGGGTTAAGTATCTCTAGGATTTCACTAATTACCCTCTACCTCCCTAAGTATCATATTTTACACATGTACACCATCTCATAACAATTTCATATTTTCACCACCAAGTTTATGCATTTAATAAATTTATCACAATTACACATAACCATGCATAATCACACAATGCACTTTATTGTATCAAAACGTTACAGTTCCATAGCCAATTATTTGTATAATTAAACAACTAGACAATACATGAACGTTCAATAAATGCGAAATAGAAATCTTGGAAATTCGAGTTGTCACATAACAAACCTGGCCATGCGGCCAAGGATTGTAGGAGTCCCTACCCTGCAAATCAGCGACGACAGAACCAGTAGCAAGCTCCACAGAATCAGCGTCAGCAGCCACAGCAGCAACAGGGTAACAACAAAGGATGCTTTCAGTGTGGTGCTGAAGGCCACTTCAAAAGAGACTGCCCCCAACTGAATCAAAGGCAGAACAACAATCTGTGGAACAGAAACAATAATGGGGGAAACAATGGTGACAACGATGCCAGGGGTCGAGCTTTTGGGATTGGTCAGGGTGATGCAAGGAATGATCCCAACGTCGTGATGGGTAACTTTCTACTGGACGACTTTTATGTTAATGTTTTATTTGATTCGGGTGCCGATACCAGTTATGTGTCTCTAAAAGTTAGTCAAATGCTTAAACGTAACCCAACACTTTTGAACACCAAGCACATGGTAGAACTAGCAAACGGTAAAAGTCTTGAAGCCACACACATAGTTAGGGGTTGTAATCTCGTCTTAGCTAGTCAGACCTTCTCTATCGACCTCATCCCTATCGTTCTGGGTAGTTTCAACATTGTTATCGGTATAGATTGGATATCTCAACATCGAGCAGAGATTCTTTGCAAGGAGAAGATCGTCCGTATTCCTCATTCCGGCGAAAAAACCTTTAGTGATTCATGGCGACAAGAGTGGTGCTGTGGTGGGCATCATTTCTTTTCTTAAGGCCCAGAAGTGTTTACGATAGGGCCACACTGCTCTTCTGGCCCTCGTTACTGATAGCTCAATGAAAGAGAAGAAGATAGAAGATATTCCGATTGTACGTGACTTTCCTGAGGTATTCCCTGAGGAATTACCTGGTCTTCCGCCTCATCGTCAGGTTGAGTTTCAAATTGAGCTAGCTCCTAGAGCAGCGCCTATAGCTCTTGCACCTTATCGTTTAGCTCCATCGGAACTTGAAGAACTGTCCACGCAACTACAAGAGCTCTTGGATAAGGGTTTTATTCGTCCTAGCTCTTCCCCTTGGGGAGCTCCAGTATTATTTGTGAAGAAGAAAGACGGTACCTTCAGAATGTGTATCGACTACCGCGAACTCAACAAGGTGACTATAAAGAATCCTATCCACTTCCACTCATTGATGACTTGTTCGATCAGCTGCAAGGGTCGAGCTACTATTCGAAGATTGACCTGAGGTCAGGCTACCATCAATTAAGAGTCCGAGACGAGGATATCTCTAAGACAGTGTTCAGGACTCGTTATGGGCATTACGAGTTCCTGGTTATGCCTTTTGGATTGACAAACGCACCTACAGTCTTCATGGATCTTATGAACAGAGTGTGCAAGCCCTACCTGGATAAGTTTGTTATTGTATTCATCGACGACATCCTAATCTATTCTTGAGTCAAGAGGAACACGAGCACCATCTACGGCTTATTTTGGAACTCCTCCGAATAGAACAGTTGTACGCTAAGTTTTCGAAATGCGACTTTTGGCTTCGCGAAGTTCACTTTCTAGGCCATGTGGTAAACAAGGATGGGATTCATGTGGATCCATCCAAGGTAGACTCAATCAAGAACTGGCCTGCACCTCGTACACCAACGGAAATTCGCCAATTCTTGGGTTTGGCATGTTACTACAGAAGGTTCATCAAGGATTTTTCCAAGATTGCACAACCTCTCACCTCACTAACTCAGAAAGGTGTCACCTACCATTGGGGGGATGCACAAGAATCGGCATTTCAGCACTTAAAAGACAGACTTTGTAGCGCACCGATTCTTTCATTGCCTGAAGGCACAGACGATTTTTGGTTTATTGCGACGCGTCAATTCAGGGTCTTGGTTGCGTGTTGATGCAACGGGATAAAGTCATTGCTTATGCATCGCGCCAACTTAAAGTTCACGAAAGGAATTATACTACACATGATCTGGAGCTGGGAGCTGTTGTTTTCGCACTCAAGATATGGAGACATTACCTGTACGGTACCAAGTGCACTATTTACACCGATCACAGGAGTCTCGAGCATATCTTCAAACAGAAGGAATTAAACATGCGACAACGTCGATGGGTCGAGCTATTGAATGACTACGAGTGCGCGATCAAATACCATCCGGGCAAAGCTAATGTTGTGGTCGACGCCCTCAGTCGAAAGGATACTACACCTAAACGCGTGCGAGCGTTACAACTCACCATCCAATCAAGTCTTCCTACTCAGATACGAGATACTCAGGTTGAAGCATTGAAAGCAGAGAACGTCAGGGCGGAGTCCCTATGATGTGTGTCGGTGTGTATATAATTTAGATGTATATTTAAGCCCCTTTTTACACTTTTAGCCAAGTTTTAAATTTATAAAACACGATATTTACTAACACTAAACACACATATGGGCAAGTGCACCCATCGTGGACGTAGTATAGTGTTGGTAAGATACCGAGGTCGTCCAAGGACACAAGAGCTTTTAATACCGGTTTATCCTCAACGTCTAATCAAATCAAAAAGTGAGAAAAATATTTTAAACTAAGAAAAATAAAAACTAACTAAATGCTGAAAGATAATGAATTAAGTTATTAATGCAAATTGTGGTAGGCCCCGCTTTCGGCGGTGACGTTACCCTCGGCTAAGTAGTCTGAGTCAGCAGGGATACAGTCCTAAATAGCCGGGTTATAGTATTAATAGTAGTTAACTTATGAGGGGGTCAAAGAGTTTGGATCCCCGCCATCCAATACCTATGGGCATTGAAGGAGATCCTACTAAATTTGACCCAGGTCCCAAGCAGGACCTCTAAACGCTGAACAAGGGCAAGACCCTTACCAAACCGTTCCCTTAACCCCCGACCAGGTAGCCAACATACCTCCATATAGACCGTGGAGATATGAATGGTGAAAATCTTTTATTTTATATAGACAGTAAAATAATGCCAAGACACCACGGACAAACGATAAGGAAAGATCACATTCAACATAAGTAACTAGTTATTAAAGTCATTAATACAAAACCAAATAAAAAGTGCAAAAGATTAAAAATAAAAAGTATTATACTAAACACTTGTCTTCACCAAGTGATGTAAGAGACTTAGGCAAACATGGCCTTGATTGTCAAGAACTCTTACGATCAATCTTGGATCCCGAGATGACTCACACACTCTATGATGGACAATGGATGATGGTGGTGGATGATGGTGTTATGGTGGTGGTGGGTGGTGGATGAAGTGTGAGAGAGGTGGTGTGCCAAGGGATGAAAAGGAATGAAACCAAGCACTCCTATTTATAGGCTGAACAGAAGGCTGGGCACGGCCCCGTGTCCGCTGGACATGCCCCCGTGCCCGTCTGACATTCTCTCTCTTCATTAATTGTAATTCCCAATTACAATTAATGCGCCTGCTGTACTTTCACCACGCCCCCGTGCCCGCTGGACACAGCCCCGTGGTGGGCAATGGAAACTTCTACTGGTTTGTCTTTTCTGCTGCTTCCTGGGCACGCCCCCGTGTTCGCTGGACACGGGGCATGTTCAGTCTCTGTTTTCTCTTCTTTGCCTTGGGAGGTGCCGTTGAGGGTCCGGGCAGTCTACTTTTGTTCCTTTTCTTGTATTATGCTAGAATTAGTTGTCTTTTTGCTTCTTTTGTGATTTTGAGCTCATTTCATCCTGAAAATACAAAAGGAAGACAAAAACACTCTTTTTCCAACATTAGTACTTAAAAAGGGTTAGTTTTATGCCTTAATTGATGTGATTTATATGTTGCATTTTACACACATCAAATACCCCCACACTTGAACTTTTGCTTGTCCTAAAGCAAAACTCTTTAAATGTGGCTTACACTCCCAAATGGAATAGGTAGAAGAGAAAGTTTTTAGCTTGTCCTAGAGTGTCGGGAATCCAAGGTCTTTGTAAGTTTTATTTTTATTTATTTACAATCCTATTCGTTATGATTTTTTTTGAACGTTTCATAAGATAAATTACTTATTTGGGCATAGCATGCCTTATTAAAATTCCATTTATATACAAGTTCACATACCTCACGGGGGATCACTCAACACTCGGCCGAAGGTGTATATTTTTAGTGAATCACTCGAGAGCGGCATGGAACTTACGCCTTCCATAGGCTTGCCAAGCAATCAATCCTCCTCCTTTTTAACTTTTTACCTTTGTAAATATCAAGAGGACTTTCGGGGTGAAGGGTTAGGCTTGGGTTAAAGGTGGGTGCTTTGTGTTAGTGGTTAGTAAAAGGGCGAAAATCGTAAAAAGCGTCGGTTTTCGTAAAATACCTTGTCTTTAGCGACTTTTTATTTTGAAGTATTTCTCCAAACAAGCTTTTATATAGCTTTTGTTTGTTTTTGACTTCATCATTTTTTTTTCATCACATAAAAAGGCGAGTTTTACGAAAAACCGAGCTTGTTACTAAAATAAAGGGTGAAAAATAAAAAACGTTTTTTTGGTGGGTGAAAAGGGTTTTGGGGTAATGAAATGAAAGGTTTAGGCTCAAAGGGGCTATCTAGGGGGATTTTGGGTAGGTGATAAAAAAAATGAAAAATAATGGTTTTGAAAGAAAAAAATGGTTAGTCCTAATGCCTCCATCATTTACTTACTTGGGTTTAAGTTGGTAAGGACCGGGAATGTATTGTCGTGGCAAGTTCTAGAGTTGTAAGAACCAAGCGGCTATTCTCACAAGAAACGAAAAATGAGCATTTAGTCTAAATTTGTATATTTTTATGCTCAATAAAGGCTCAAAACTCACTTTTGTGGGAATGGGTTTTTAATGTGATCAAGTATATATAATCGAATTTTTAACTAGACTTGTTATGCCGTTTCATAATTTTCTTATGTTGGTTCTTTGTTATCACGACGCTATCGGTTGTAAACTTGTAAAAATATAACCTTTTTAGAACTTGTTATTCCCAACTTAAACTAAGACAAGTAAATGAAAAAGTTTTTTGAAAAAAATTTGGGGTGTTTAGCGGTTCCAATAGAGTTTTGTGTAAGGCTTGTATTTATGATTTGCAAAATTCAAGGTTTTAGCATCCCCCACACACTTAAATTACACATTGTCCTCAATGTGTCCAAAAATAAGGTTTTTGGTCGATTAGAATGTGTAAAAGTAAGTTAAAAAGCAAAGATTTATGTTACTGGCAGTCTGGACACGGCCCCGTGGCGAACTGCCAGTACTGAGAACTTACAGAACATGAACACGGGGGCGTGTTGGGTGAACACGGCCTCGTGTCTGGCAAAAAATTGCAGGTCAGTAACCAAATAGCAGGTCTGGGAGATGAACACGGGGGCGTGTCGGCTGGACAGGTCCCCGTGTGGACTGTCTGTGAGCCTGAAAAACAGGTTTTGTCTCCCGATTTCTCCATTTCGGGGCTGCAAGTGCTAATGTTTAGCACTCTAACCCTTGCATTGTACCTGTCTAATCACTCAATACCAAACCAAACAAACATAAACCATCCTAAATTACCAACGTTAATTGTCTCCACGCATAAAGTAAAAATAAAACAAAGATAAAAGAAATAGTTAAGGAAAGTAAATTGTTCAACAAGCGGCACGCATGCCGTAAATTGTTCGATAGAGAAGGGTACTTAAACCTGTGGGCTTATCACCAACCTGCCCCTTGTTCCTTCAAGCCTCCTACTCCATGTCTTCATCGCTACCATCACCTCCACCCCCATGCCTCGCCATGTACTCCCGGATGCTACCGATATCATCTTGTATATCGTTAATGTTGCGCTCGATAGCTCCAACCCGGTGGTATGTGTTGTTGGCGAGATTGTAGGTGTTCCTGGTGCACATGAGGTTTTCCTGCAAAAGATCATGTAAACTTTGAAATTTAGGAAAACCGCCTCCTTGAGAGGAGGATTGACCCGGATCGCCTTGGGGTGGGTACTGAAAATGGGGCGGTGGTGCATGAAGAACTAGAGCCTCCTGCGGGTTCCATGCATAGCCTTGCGTCCTTTGAAAGCTCACCGTCCCGTCTTCCGCCTCATAAAGTAAGTTCATGGCTCGGCAAATGTGGTAGTCAACTCGTCCCGACCATGGACTCCTTTCAAAGGACCTTGGGATATTCGTGAAATGCTTGAAGAGACGGTACACCCATCCCCCGAAGAAGATAGGTGTAGGAGCGTGAGCAAGGCGATTTAGGTGCATGTTCCGTAACAAGAGATAAGGAACATCGAGAGGCTTCTGGTTGTGGATGCAGTGAAGGACAACCAAATCTTTCAACCCTACAACGCCACTACTGTCGTGACGCTGGTTCAGCGAGTAGGTGAGGAGCCTGTGAATGTAGCGGTAAAGCGGGTCCCTCAGTTTGGTGCTTTTGGTGCTGCTCGGGTTGTAGATTCCTTCACCTATTTGAGCCCATGCGGCTTGGCGTTCAGTTGCATCCAAGTCTCGTAATCCCCCAGTATTCTCTTCATTTCCCGATTCCTCTTCACTATATAGCCCTATGATAGCTCCAAACTGTGCCATGGAGGTTGTGAACGTGGTCCCTCCACATCGGAATGTGACTGCGTCATGGTCAAACGGGTCACACCTTGAGTTGAAAATGAAAGTACTGTAAAACTCCATTGTGCATTGATGCACCGACCGAAGCCGGGTGTTCAATGCAACAGCCAGTGGACCTCTCACAATGTTGTTGAATCGGTCAAGTTGATTCACCATGGTTAGCAAGTCGGTACACGCCTGCCTAGGGTACTCCTCCGGTCTTGTTTGTAGTACCTCGTATCGCGCCCTAGCGTCCAGTTCACTTGCGTTAAACCTCGTGAATTTCGACATTTGAAAGAATACATCAAAAGTTAGTACGAAACAAGGATAATTGGAGCGAAACTGCAAACAGTGGGCTGGACACGACCCCGTGTTCAGTGGACACGACCCCGTGTCCAGGCGTCTGTAACCCAAAAATTTCATTTTTCGTCCCGGTTTCGAAAACCTGAAAATTTTTAGCCCAATAGTAGCGGTTTCCCCCGAAAATGAAACCCTAAGTGTCGTTTTTCCCAAAACAAACCGTTTACCCTTTCAATTTCGTGTTTTTCGGTTCAAGAATAAGGGTTTGGGGTTTTAGTTGGAAATCGAACGAATCTATCAACAATACATGTTTATTTACTTCCTACTATACTAATCTAAACTACTACTAACAAATTTCATCAAAAATTTTGAGTTCGATTCGGATGAACATGAAGAACCCTAGATTTTTCCCCAATTTTTGATGTTTTAACTACATGCAAGTAACTAATCTAACTACTAAAGAGGATAGAATCAAACCTTGACGTTGTTAAACTCGGTAGTGACGTCGGAAAACTGCAGAAAATCGCCTGGAACCAGAGCGTTTTCGGCTATACGGGGCGTGTGGAATGGTGTAACTGATAGGAAAAGAGGGTTTTATCCCGACAGTTGCCTCGACACGGCCCCGTGTCCAGCGGACACGGCCTCGTGCCGGGCAAAGTTTTTTGAATTTTTTTTTTTTAATGATGTGCTCGTGTGGATGCCCCCTATTTCCGAAAATGGTTAGAAGACTTACCGGTTTTGAAACGTACACTTACGTGTAATATGTCTGGTATGAGTTTATTCGTTAACCGTTTGAAGTGAGATCTCCTCTTCCTCATCCTCAATGGATCCTCTGTAGAGTTTTAGCCGTTGGCCATTGACTTTAAATGGTATCCCATTTCGAGTTTTAATTTCTACTGTACCGTGTGGAAAAACATGGGTGACGGAAAAAGGTCCTGACCACCTAGATTTTAGCTTACCAGGAAATAATCGAAGTCGTGAATTAAACAATAGAACTTGATCTCCTACCCGAAATTCATTAGATTTAATATATTTATCGTGTAAATTTTTCATTCTTTCTTTATAAATTTCGGAGTTAGAATATGCATAATTCCTTAGCTCGTCTAATTCATTTATTTGACAAAATCGATTTTTACCGACATTTTCTAAATCTAAGTTCACGTTTTTTATTGCCCAGTAGGCTTTGTGAGCTATTTCTACTGGCAAGTGACAACTTTTTCGATAGACGAGTTTATATGGGGTTGTGCCTATAGTGGTTTTATAAGCAGTTCGAAAAGCCCATAAAGCGTCGTCTAACTTGTCGGCCCATTCTTTTTTATTTATTCCTACAGTTTTTTCAAGTATTCGTTTTAAACCTCGATTAGTCACTTCGGCCTGCCCATTTGTTTGAGGGTGATATGCTGTTGAGACCCGGTGATAGACCCCATACCTTGTTAATATTTTTTCGAGTTGATGATTGCAAAAATGGGTACCTCTATCACTTATTAAAGCCTTTGGTGTCCCGAAGCGAGAGAACAGTTTTTTCAAAAATTTTACCACTACTCTTCCATCATTTGTTGGAAGAGCCTCGGCCTCCGCCCATTTAAACAAGTAATCGACTGCCACAAGTATATATTTGTTTCCCTTTGAAGGTGGGAACGGTCCCATGAAATCGAGTCCCCATACATCAAAGATTTCACAGATGAGAATGCCATTTTGAGGCATTTCGTTTTTGGAAGAAATATTACCTGATCTTTGGCAGGCATCACATGTCTTTACAAGGTTTTGTGCATCCTTGTAAATGGTTGGCCAGTAAAATCCCGAATCAAATACCTTTCGTGCGGTACTTGCGGCACCATGATGTCCTCCGTATGGACCTTCATGACAATGACGGAGAATTCTTCGTGCTTCATTACCATGGACACACCTTCGGATGAGCTGGTCGACACACATTTTGAAAAGATAGGGGTCTTCCCAAAAGTAATGCTTTACATCAGCAAAGAATTTCTTTCTTTGATGATGTGGCCATCCTTTGGTGACTATACCGCTAGCTAGGAAATTAGCGTAGTCGGCATACCATGGCTCTTGTCTACTCTCCATCATTTCCAAGGATTCCGTGGGAAATTTCTCGTTGATTTGCTCGTCTCTGGTTGTCTCCAAAGCTGGGTCTTCTAAGCGTGAGAGATGATCTGCAGCAGTGTTTTCTGCTCCTCTTTTGTCCTTGATTTCGATGTCGAATTCTTGGAGGAGTAGAATCCATCTGATCAAACGGGGTTTTGCGTCTTGTTTCTTGAAGAGGTACCTGATGGCTGCATGGTCTGTATAGACTACTGTTTTAGAAAGAACAAGATAAGAACGAAATTTATCAAAAGCAAATACCACTGCTAGTAATTCTTTTTCTGTAGTTGTATAATTTTCTTGTGCATCATTAAGAGTTTTACTAGCATAATAAATTGGGTGGAAATGCTTTTCTTTCCTTTGTCCCAAGACTGCTCCAACAGCAAAGTCACTTGCATCACACATGATTTCGAAAGGAAGTTTCCAATCTGGCGCTATCATGATAGGTGCATTGACTAGCATTTCCTTGAGGGTTAGAAATGCTTGATTGCATTCCTTGTCAAAGATGAAGGGTGCATCTTTTTCAAGTAATTTTGTTAGAGGCCTTGAGATTTTTGAAAAGTCTTTGATAAACCTTCTATAAAATCCGGCATGTCCTAGGAAACTTCTGATTGCTCGTACGGAGGATGGAGGAGGTAATCGAGAAATAGTCTCTATTTTTGCTCGATCAACTTCCATTCCTTCGCTTGAGATTTTGTGACCGAGTACTATTCCCTCTGTTACCATGAAATGGCATTTTTCCCAGTTAAGGGCGAGGTTAGTTTCCTCACATCGGGATAGCATTCGTTCAAGATTATCGAGGCATTGGTCATATGAGTCTCCAAAGATGGAAAAGTCATCCATGAAGACTTCCATTGTCTTTTCGATCATATCATGGAAAATG
Source organism: Helianthus annuus (assembly GCF_002127325.2). Taxonomy (NCBI): domain Eukaryota; kingdom Viridiplantae; phylum Streptophyta; class Magnoliopsida; order Asterales; family Asteraceae; genus Helianthus; species Helianthus annuus. The sequence continues at coordinate 55,916,878 of NC_035445.2, forward strand.
GCGACCATACAACGTTGGAATGTTGCAGGCGCATTACATAGACCGAATGGCATGCGTCGATATGCGAAAGTTCCGTAGGGACATGTGAAAGTTGTTTTCTCTTGGTCTTCTGGTGCTATCGGTATTTGAAAGTAACCTGAAAAACCATCTAAGAAACAATAAAATTTATGACCGGATAATCTTTCTAACATTTGATCAATGAAGGGTAAAGGAAAGTGGTCTTTCCTTGTTGCTTCATTTAATCGCCTATAATCTATACAAACTCTCCATCCTGTGACGGTTCTTGTTGGTATTAATTCATTTTTCTCGTTAGTTATTACCGTCATACCTCCTTTCTTTGGGACTACTTGAACGGGACTTACCCACTGGCTATCGGAGATAGGGTAGATTAGTCCGGCGTCAAGTAGTTTGATGACTTCATTCTTAACCACTTCTTGAACGTTGGGGTTCACTCTTCGTTGTGGTTGAATTACCGTTTTGTAGTCATCATTCATTAAAATTTTGTGCGTGCACATGGAAGGGCTTATTCCTTTAATATCTACAAGCTTCCAAGCGATCGCGTTTTTGTGTTTTTTAAGCAGGCTAATTAATTTTTCTTTTTCTATGTTACTTAATTTAGATGAAATGATTACAAGTAAACTACCATCTTTGCCTAGAAAAGCATATTCCAAACCTTTAGGAAGTTCCTTGAGCTCAATGGGTGGGTCTTTAGAAGACACCTTATTTTGTGGCTCATCTAGATTAAGAACCTTAAAGGTTTGTTCTATGGCTATCTCTGCTTCGACAAAGTGGTCTTCTTCGTTAGTCGTATCGGGTGGTTCAGCTTCATCTTCAATTAGGGGGTCATTATTGCCAAAAGGATATTTCATTGAACGCTCAAGGTCTATGCTCCTTTTGAATGCCCCTAACTGAAGAGGTAGATTGTTGAATTTCCGGTTTTTCAAAGCTTTATGAGTTTGTACAAAAGGTTTTCCCAAGACTAGCGGGGCGTCATCAAGGATGACGAAGTCGGTTGGGATTACCATTTGATTTGTTTGAACCAAAACATCTTCAACTACACCGATTGATTTCATTACTTTTCGATCGGATAGAAAAATGGGAATTTGAAGTGGAGTAAAATCACTAATACTTAATTTTTCAAAAATGTAGTTAGGCATTATGTTAACACAAAGATCTTTATCAATGGTGATATTACTAATAAAGGAATTTTGAAAGAAACATGGAACCGGTGTAATGTTAATTTCAAAAGGATCTTCTTTTATTAGCGAGGTTTGATCATTAGTTAACTTAACACTCACTATTTCTTTGATTTTAGCACTAGTGTTTAACTCTTTTAAAAACTTAGCATGAGGGGTTACTAAACAATGATTTTCGAAAGTAGGTGACAAGAGATTAATTTCTTCAAAATTAGACTCTTCTTGAATTTTAACATTATCGGCCTCACCTTTTTTGTTTTTTAACTCATGTGTCGGTTTCTCACTTTCTTGTTCTTCCATTTTTACATTTTCAACTATCTCTACGTTATTGTTACAATTTAGTTCTTCTCTTGCGCGGGATTCCTCTTCCCTTGCGCGAGATTCTTTCATGTAACGTTCGATAGTTTTAATGTGTTCTAATATCCTATTGGTCACTTCGGTGAGAGAAAAAGAATTTGGATCCTCAAAGCTTGAATCCGGTTGTTCGATCCTTGGCTCCTCATAATACTCATATGAAGTAGATGGTTCACACCATTCTTCATTGTAAGTATATGATGGATAAGGGTCGAAACTTTGTTCTTCATAGTACTCATATGAGGTGGGTTGTTCACGCCATGGTTCCTCATAATAAGTATATGAAGGTGGTGGCTCATATCTTGAGTCTTCAAAGTATGAGTATGAAGGCTCATACCTTGGTTCATCAAAATATGAGTATGAGGGAGGAGGTTCATACCTTTGGTCTTCATAGGATGTGTATGAAGTTGATGGCTCGTACCTGGGCTCCTCATAGTAGTTGTATGAATTGGATGGTTGATATGAAGTATTATATTGAACCGAGCGTGTGTTACGACAATTAGTGCAATAATTACCCCTATAATCACCCTCATCATAGGTGTAGTTGTAACCTCTTGAGTATTGATCCATAAGAATCACTCAACAGACCACAACTGAGTCTCGGGACCAGAAAACAAAAATAAGACGGAAACAGAAGCTGGACACGGCCCCGTGTTCAGTGGACACGGCCCCGTGTTCAGGGTCTGTATCTGGGCGTTTTAATTAAAGTTACTGGTCACGTTGAGCACGGGGGCGTGTTCAGTGAGCACGGCCCCGTGTTCAGACTCTGTATCTGGGTATCTACTCTAAAAATATGCAGCACGGGGGCGTGTTCAGCGAGCACGGCCCCGTGTTCAGGCTACTGTAAATGCAAACTAAACTAAAATGCAGAAAAATGTGCGCGCGTTTTAAAAAAGGTTTTGAAAAACTGATTAGGTCGTCCATTTTAAGCTTTCTTAAAATCCTTGTGTCCCCGGCAACGGCGCCAAAAACTTGATGTGTGTCGGTGTGTATATTATTTAGATGTATATTTAAGCCCCTTTTTACACTTTTAGCCAAGTTTTAAATTTATAAAACACGATATTTACTAACACTAAACACACATATGGGCAAGTGCACCCATCGTGGACGTAGTATAGTGTTGGTAAGACACCGAGGTCGTCCAAGGACACAAGAGCTTTTAATACCGGTTTATCCTCAACGTCTAATCAAATCAAAAAGTGAGAAAAATGTTTTAATCTAAGAAAAATAAAAACTAACTAAATGCTGAAAAATAAAATAAAATAAAAACAGATAGACAAGATGAATCACTTGGATCCGACACGTGTATTAGTATAACCTTTGATTATTTTCGCACTTTTGCACTTGTTTAAGAGATTATCTTAGTTATTATAGTAGGCCCCTCTTTTGAAGGCGACGTTACCCTCAACCCAGTAGTTTGAGTCAGCAAGGATACAATCCTAAAGGGTCGGATTATTGAAAGATAATGAATTAAGTTATTAATGCAAATTGTGGTAGGCCCCGCTTTCGGCGGTGACGTTACCCTCGGCTAAGTAGTCTGAGTCAGCAGGGATACAGTCCTAAATAGCCGGGTTATAGTATTAATAGTAGTTAACTTATGAGGGGGTCAAAGAGTTTGGATCCCCGCCATCCAATACCTATGGGCATTGAAGGAGATCCTACTAAATTTGACCCAGGTCCCAAGCAGGACCTCTAAACGCTGAACAAGGGCAAGACCCTTACCAAACCGTTCCCTTAACCCCCGACCAGGTAGCCAACATACCTCCATATAGACCGTGGAGATATGAATGGTGAAAATCTTTTATTTTATATTGACAGTAAAATAATGCCAAGACACCACGGACAAACGATAAGGAAAGATCACCTTCAACATAAGTAACTAGTTATTAAAGTCATTAATACAAAACCAAATAAAAAGTGCAAAAGATTAAAAATAAAAAGTATTATACTAAACACTTGTCTTCACCAAGTGATGTAAGAGACTTAGGCAAACATGGCCTTGATTGTCAAGAACTCTTACGATCAATCTTGGATCCCGAGACGACTCACACACTCTATGATGGACAATGGATGATGGTGGTGGATGATGGTGTTATGGTGGTGGTGGGTGGTGGATGAAGTGTGAGAGAGGTGGTGTGCCAAGGGATGAAATGGAATGAAACCAAGCACCCCTATTTATAGGCTGAACAGAAGGGTGGGCACGGCCCCGTGTCCGCTGGACACGCCCCCGTGCCCGTCTGACATTCTCTCTCTTCATTAATTTTAATTCGCAATTACAATTAATGCGCCTGCTGTACTTTCACCATGCCCCCGTGCCCGCTGGACACGGCCCCGTGGTGGGCAATGGAAGCTTCTACTGGTTTGTCTTTTCTGCTGCTTCCTGGGCACGCCCCCGTGTTTGCTGGACACGGGGCGTGTTTAGTCTCTGTTTTCTCTTCTTTGCCTTGGGAGGTGTCGTTGAGGGTCCGGGCAGTCTACTTTTGTTCCTTTTCTTGTATTTATGCTAGAATTAGTTGTCTTTTTGCTTCTTTTGTGATTTTGAGCTCATTTCATCCTGAAAATACAAAAGGAAGACAAAAACACTCTTTTTCCAACATTAGTACTTAAAAAGGGTTAGTTTTATGCCTTAATTGATGTGATTTATATGTTGCATTTTACACACATCACCCTACGTGGGTCAAGGAAACGATTAGAACAAAAGGAAGACGGCGCTTACTATGTTACAGGGCGCATTTGGATCCCACACTATAGAAACTTACGCGAGCTGGTGATGGATGAAGCACATAAGTCTCGCTACTCAGTACATCCTATTTCAGATAAGATGTACCACGACTTGAAGACTACGTACTGGTGGCCTAGCATGAAAGCCCATATAGCAACTTACGTCAGCAAATGTCTAACTTGTGCAAGGGTCATGTCTGAATATCAGAAACCCTCGGGCCTACTTCAACAACCAGAGATACCACAATGGAAATGGGAAAAGATTTCCATGGATTTCGTTACTGGCCTACCTAGATCTCAACGTGGAAATGACACTATTTGAGTTATAGTGGATCGATTAACTAAGTCTGCACACTTTTTGGCCATCAAGGAAACAGACAAGTTCTCTACTTTAGCAGGCGTTTACTTAAAGGAAGTGGTTTCGAGGCACAGGGTGCCAACCTCCATTATTTCCGATCGTGATGCATGTTTTACTTCTGAACTGTGGCAAGCAATGCATAAGTCCTTTGGCTCACGTTTAGACATGAGCACCGCCTATCATCCACGGACGGATGGGCAGTCTGAGCGCACCATCCAATGTGACACCTGTGTCACTTCAACCATCAAACAAATGCCAAACTAATGAAATATTTTATTTCATACTTGGTATTTGTAAAAATATGTGTATCGTTTACACATATCAACTCTTGTTCGATTTCAAGCTTTAAATTGTTTTCTGGAAGGTTATACGCGCTCTGAGGCGTAAATATAACCAGTTTAATGCAACAAACACTCCGAAATAGTGAAATAGGCTTAAAATACCTTAAATAACCTCCACATAACTTAGAAATAAGTCTTGGATGGTTTGGTGTGTTGAAATCAAGTTTGTTCGATCGCAGGGACTAATTGTGTCAAACTGCGAAACTATACCGATTTGTATAGTAACGAACCTTCTGGAACTTGATCATAAGTTAAATATGCCCTAAATATCCTTTACATAGCTTAGAAATAGGCTTTGTGGTGTTTGGTGCGCAAAAATAAACTTTTGGTCATTCAGGGACTAAAAGCGTCAAAAAGTGCATAAGTTTGCATTTTCGCGCATATTTTATGTTCTGAATATTTCCGGACATCCAAAAATTTATGTAAGCATTAAAATATTTTATTTTAGTGTTTGTCATGATAAAATTTCATTCGTCGCTTAATTTGGATCGTTTTTGCGTCAGTTACAACTTCCGTCGTAATTAACCGAACAACGCAACCGTACGACCAAACGAACCGACATCTGAGATGTTTTTGAGCATGTTTTGAGTTCCCTATACTTTAACTTCATTTTAGAGCCTTGAAATGAGGTTAACGGGGTCTAAACGCATCGAAAAAGGCCTTAAACATGTGCAGGGACCATTTCTGCCATTTTTGAAACTTTCTTGTATCTGGCACATGCTAGCGTAGCGCGAGCACCAAATGCCTACCCCGTGGCGCTACGCGAGCAACTGATCTGGGCAGAAACTCCATTTTTGCACTTGCAGGTCCATTTTCAGCACTTAACTTGAAGTTTAGGGGCTATTTTGTAACATTTTCAATACCATTTGATGGTTTTGAGGCACCCCTAGTTTTTCCAAAACCTTGTGCCCACTTGGACAGTCCAGACTAATGCTCGTTTATCGAGGAACGATCCTAACAGTCTTGGTTTTCCTATAAATACCCATCTCCTCTTCACTTCTTCTTCACACATTTGCTCTCAACTTCTTCTCTAAGTTGAAGATCCCCTTGTGGAACTTCATACCTGAGAAATTTTGGGTTCAAATGTTCAAGGCTTGGACCCGTTGTAAGTATTCTTTCGTTCTTTTACGTTTTAGCGTTAAAGTCAAACTTTGTTTGACTTTCTGCATTGACCAGTTTATGGTCAACGCGAAGTTCGTTTGAACTTCATAACGTGAGCGTAATCACGATGGTCATAGTCCCTAGTGACTGAACCTACAGATTACCACATTATCTACGCTACCACATTATCTACGCTCAGTGACGAGTCGTAGTTTCGGCCAAAATGCGTTTCCTCGCGTATTTTGTAACCAAACTACTCTAGGGTATTAAAACCGTTTGTTTTAATACCAAACATGTTTTCTAACTTTACTAAACATGCTCTAGAATGTTTAGCTCGTCGCTTTTAGATTTGTGCTTGACATAAACACTGATTTTTCAAAGATTATAAAATAAATTGTTGGAATAGTACTCATTTTGTTCACCAGACCGGTTGGTAGTATGATATAGCGCTATAGGATTTGACACCCCATTCCTGTTGTCATGGAATGTTTGAAACCAATTTGTTGCTCCATCCAAATAGGGATTGCCTTTGTGGTATTTCTATAGTCTCAAAGGTGTATTTTGATGCACTAGGTCTGAATGAATTCTTAAATCACATTATTTTTGGTATATTAAGTTATACTCCCAAAAGTATAGTTTGATATGCTCTCATATGGGATATTGTACAAAAACCAACATATATTTTGTTAATCATTAAAACATAGTTTGATATGTTATTTTCACAATCGAAAGCATAGTTTTAATATGTTATTTTCAAACCAAAAATACAATTTAATATGTTATTTATAAATCCAAAGTATACTTTCAATATACTATTGAAAATTATTATTTTTGACAACTAAAGTGTATTTAATATACTATTTGTTTTACAATCAATATATTTTCATACAAACTTATTCTATTTACTTATTTATTTTCTTATGTATTATTATTTTATATCATCTGATTTCTTATAAATGATTTTTAAAAGAAAACCTTTTACAAAGATCATGACTACTTTTATTAAAACCTTTTTCTTTAAACTTATAAGTCATGAATCCTAATTCAATAAAACCTATGTACTCGCCGGCATTTTTATGCTGATGTACCTATTTTTACACATGTTTCAGGTACTGCTCTGTGATGATTAATGATATATGCTACACATAGGATGGACTCGTGCTTTAGCGACTTTAAAACTTGAAAGATAATAGTTGTACTTATTTGACTGTATTAAAACAATGAGTTCATTTATTCAATAAAACAAAATTATTTATTCCATGGTTGTGAAACAATGATTCTGTTACAACACTCCCCGACGTTTCCGTCACGTTTTGTTGTTTTACGTGGTCGGGGTGTGACATCCAAACCCTTGAAGACATGCTTAGGGCATGTGTAATTGATTTTGGCAACAGCTGGGAAACACATCTACCATTAGTGGAATTCTCTTATAATAACAGTTACCACACCAGCATCCAAGCCGCTCTGTTTGAGGCATTGTACGGACGTAAATGCCGATCACCTCTTTGCTGGGCAGAAGTTGGTGACAGCCAAATCACGGGTCCAGAACTTGTAGTAGACACAACGGAAAGGATTGCCCAGATACGACAACGAATGGCGGCAGCTCGTGACCGTCAGAAAAGCTACGCTGATAAGCGCAGGAAACCACTCGAGTTCCAGGTTGGGGATCGAGTGCTACTCAAAGTCTTACCTTTCAAAGGTGTAGTTCGTTTTGGAAAACGAGGAAAACTTAACCCACGATACGTTGGACCTTTTGAAATCATAGAGAAAATAGGCAAGGTGGCCTACAAACTGAACCTGCCAGCAGAACTCAGTGGAGTTCACAACGTATTTCACGTGTCGAATCTGAAGAAGTGTCTGTCAGATGAGACCCTCATAGTTCCTTTGAAGGAGCTCACTATCGACGATCAGTTGCGATTCGTCGAGGAACTAGTTGAAATCATAGACCGAGACGTTAAGGTTCTCAAGCACACCAGAATACCTCTTGTTAGAGTTCGTTGGAACTCCCGTCGTGGCCCAGAGTTCACCTGGGAACGAGAAGACCAAATGAAACTCAAGTATCCCCAGTTGTTCGGGAACAGTGCAACCACTACTGAGGCTGAAGCTACCACGGAATTTCGGGACGAAATTCTAAACCAACGGGGGATGATGTGACACCCCAGCAAAACCAGGAAAACAACGCAACACAACTAGCTTCCTCAGTAACCACGTGCTAAATTTCAGGACGAAATTTCTTTCAAGTTGGGGATAATGTGACAACCCGAGTTTCCAAGGTCTTTACTTGACACATTAATCGTTTCATGATTTATCTTTGTAATTCTTTGCATTATAACTTACTCATGCTTAATATATGTGGATGTAATTATTTTAAACATTGAACTGTGAACTATTAATAAAGATTGTGAAATTGGATTCTGAATAACCTTCGCCACCCACACACTCGAGGAAGGTTGAAAGCTTCGCCACAACAACCACTCGAGAAAGTTTAACCTTCCCCGAAGCTTCGTCACACACACCACTCGACGAAGCTTGTAACCTTCGTCGGGAGCGGGCTTTGGCCCAAGACTGTTTTCGTCGGCCCAACCGCATTTACGTTATATCCTTGATATCACAATCACACCAGAACACGTATAGAAACCCTAGAGTACCCTGTGTGCGACGGCAGCCCTCCTCTCATTTGAAGACAGATTCTTCTGATTTAATCATTCTCTGTTCGGTTAGTGATTCACACGTTTAGTTTGTTTTGGGTTCTAAATATATGATTATGTTGTTGAATGTGCTCTTGAAAGAATTATGTATGATTAATCTGTTACATGACGGTTGTGCGGATCATAATATTGATTTGGGGTTTGAATAAACAGTGTGTTGAATGAAACTGTATTATGAACATGCATCTTCTTAAGCAAACCCTAGGATTAAGGATAGCACGGAAATAGATATCGAATCTATAGTTGTGTGAATATATATTGTTCGTGTACTGGCTTGTATTTGTGGATTTCATGACCATACTGTGTAGAAATCGTTATGCAGGCTTAGATGCAAACTAGGATGATAACATGAATAGTAGGTTGATTGGATGATTTATTTCTACTTAAATGACTGCTACTATTGACTGCTACTGTTAGTGGTGACTAGGGTTCATGTGTTCTGTAACTGATGACGATGATCATGCTTATCTGGGGAACCTTCAGTTGAGGAAGGTTAAAGTTCCTCGTGAGGAAGGTTAAGGTTCCCCGTGAACTTTCGTAGTACCCTATGACGAGGAACCTTAAGGTTCCTCGTGAAACTTATAAGTAACAGTAGTCAAGTATGATAACTCTGTTAGTGTGATAACTATGTTAGTGTGATAACTCTGTTAGTATGATAACTCTGTCAGTGTGATAACTCTGTTAGTATGTTAACTCTATTAGTATGATAACCCTGTTAACTAATAACCCATGTTAGAATAGACAGAAAACTCAACTATGTGAAACACGAATTATATCAACGTGAGATAACTGTTATGTGTTACTTGATGATGATTGCCTAAGCACACTTTGTGACATAGATTGCATGTGAATCGTTACGAACTTAAACAGATTGTGTATACGTGCATACTATAGGCCTTGACTGATTATTTGTGAGCACGTAATTTAGCATACCAAGCAAACCGAGGTTTTTTCACACTTTCACAAGGCATGAGATTCCCAAGGGTTGGGAATGGGTAAAGGATTTAAACCAACACCGCGTGATATCCTGGTTTGGAACACGTACACACCCTCTTATTGAAGGGTGACAACATATGACAAGGATTTAATTGGAAACTGCGTGATCTCCTGTTTTTGGAACACGTACACACCCTCTTTACTGAAGGGTGACAACATGGATTCTAGACCAAAAATCTATCATTAAGTCCCTCATTTTTATATCAACTTAATCGCCGGGCCAATAGCGAGCGGGTCATTAGTTAGATAGCGCTATTTAGGTTTGACAAGCCTCACACCGTGCCATAGAGGACAGGCGTGAACTAATGGATCTGGGCACTAGTCAATGATGATAGACATTGACGTCAGGCCACCAACTTATTTTAGTCAGTGATCGATATGGTAAACAGGTCTAGTGGTTAACATGGGGAAGCCCCCACCAACTATGGATATGTTTGGGAAACAGAGTAAACGGATTAACTTACAACTTACGATTAATCTCCTGGTTTTGAAACAACTTAACAATGAACACCAACTGTGAACTCGCTCAACTTTGTTGTTGACTCGCTGTTACATGCCTTGCAGGTCGCTAGGTACTCATGGATCTTGCACGGGGAGGCGTGGTCGTTGTAGGACATGGATTTTCATATACCATGTCAAACATTTGATACATTTGAACTTTTGTTTTGGTTTTAAACATTATGCTTCCGCTTATTACTTAAACTATGTTTTTTTTTGGACACTAATTATATTGTGTTTGGGTTTTATATTTACTTACACGCTATGTTCAATATGATTGGTGGCTTGATCCTGGTCAGTCACGCCTCCAAGTGGTGGTACTCCGCATGTGGATTTTGGGGGTGTGACAAGTCTTCCCTATAATCATCCTCCTCATAGGTGTAGTTGTAACCTCCTAAGTATTGATCCATAAGAATCACTCAGCAGACCACAACAGAGTCTCGAGACCAGAAAACAAAAATAAAAACGGAAACAGAGGCTGGACACGGCACCGTGTTCAGTGAGCATGGCCCCATGTTCAGTATCTGTATCTGAGCGTTTTAATTAAAGTTACTGGTTTTGTGGAGCACGGGGCGTGTTCAGTGAGCACGGCCCCGTGTTCAGGCTACTGTAAATGCAAAAACTAACTAAAATGCAGAAAACAAAATATGCGCGTTTTAAAAAGGTTTTGAAAAACTGATTAGGCCGTCGATTTTAAGCTTTCTTAAAATCCTTGTGTCCCTGGAAGGGGCGCCAAAAACTTGATGTGTGTAAGTGTGTATAGTTTTTAATGTGTATTTTAAGCCCTTTTTAACACCTTTAGCCAAGTTTTAAATTTATAAAATATGATATTTACTAACACTAAACACACATATGGACAAGTGCACCCATCGTGAGCGTAGTATAGTGTTGGTAAGATACCGAGGTCGTCCAAGGACACAAGAGCTTTTAGTACCGGTTTATCCTCAACGTCTAATGAAATCAAAAATTTAGAAAAAAGTTCTTAAACAAGAAAATAAAACTAACTAAAAATGCTGAAAAATAAAAATAAAAATAAAAACAGATAGACAAGATGAATCACTTGGATCCGACTCGCATTTAGTGTAGCATTTGATTAGTTTCGCACTTGTGCACTTTTTAAGAGATTATCTTAGTTATAGTAGTAGGCCCCTGTTTTGAAGGTGACGTTACCCTCAACCCAGTAGTTTGAGCCAGCAAGGATACAATCCTAAAGGGTTGGATTATTGAAAGATAATTAATTAAGTTATTAATGCATAATGTGGTAGCCCCTCTTTTGAAGGTGACGTTACCCTCGGCTAAGTAGTTTAAGCAGAGATACAATCCTAAATAGCCGGGTTAAAGTTTTAATAGTAGTTTACATATGAGGGGATCAAGGAGTTCAGACCCCCGCCATCCAATACCAGTGGGTATTGAAGGAGGTCCGACTAAAGTTAACCCAGGTCCTTGAAGGATCTATACACTGAACAAGGCAAGACTCTTAACAAACCGTTCCCTTAACCCCCAACCAGGTAGCCAACATATCTCCATATAGACCATGGAGATATAAATGGTGAAAATCTTTTATTTTATATAGACAGTAAAATAATGCCAAGACACCACGGACAAACGATAAGGAAGATTCACCTTCAACATAAGAAACTAGTTATTAAAGTCATTAATACATAACCAAATAAAAAGTGCGAAAAGATTAAAAATAAAAAGTATTACACTAAACACTTGTCTTCACCAAGTGATGTAAGAGACTTAGGCAAACATGACCATTGATTGTCAAAAACTCTTACGATCAATCTTGGATCCCGAGACTACTCACACACTCTATGATGGATGATGGATGATGGATGATGGTGGTGGATGTGGGTTGTGATGGTGGTGGTGGGTGGGTGAAGTGTGAGAGAGGTGGTTTGCCATGGGATGATTTGCAAGTGAGCCAAGCACCCCTATTTATAGCCTGCACAGAAGCCCGGACACGGCCCGTGTCCATTGGGCACAGCCCCGTGTCCACCCATCTTCTTTTTCTTCATTAAATGCAGTTTGTCTGCATTAGTTGACCACGCCCCCGTGTCCGCTGGGCACGACCCCGTGTGTAGAAGCGTATCTGTACTATTAAGATTTGCCTAGATTCTTCGAATCTTTGCGTTGACCACGGCCACGTGTCCGTTGGGCGCGCCCCCGTGGTGGGTGATAGAAGCTTCTACAGCTTTGTCTTTTCTGCAAACACTTGGGCACGCCCCCGTGTTCACTTAGCACGAGGCGTGTTCAGCCTTCTGTTCTCTTGTTTTTGCTTGGGGAGATGCTGTCGAGGGGTCGAGCATGCCACGTTTATTCCTTTTCTTGTATTATTGTTAGATTTGGCTGCATTTTTGCTTCTTTTGTTAATTTAAGCTCTTTTAACCCTGAAAATACAAGAGGAAGACAAAAACACACTTTTTCCAACATTAATACTAAAAAAAGGGTTAGTTTTATGTCACATTTGATGTAACTTATATGTTGCATTTTGCACACATCAACTAGTAAACATGCACAAATCTCATGGACGATTTTGAATATACTCTTTTTTCTATCTTTGTTCAATTTTTTGGTTGCCATGTTCCTTTTTGGAAGATTGGTTGTTTTGGGTCTTAGCACGATATTTGAAACTGGCCTCTGCTCTTGACAAGTCCTTGTTGATTGGGCCTGTCATATGCTTTTGGGTTATTACTGGTTTTTTTTGTTCAAAAAATTAGAGCGGTGATTGCGTTCTTTCTCCCTTTGGTTCAATCGATTGCTTCTACAAATGGAGGCTTAGGTTTTTTTTTTTTGAACGTCAAAATTCTCTTAGTTTCTATCATTTGTGGGACTTGAACCCAAGTCCTCTCATTCCAAATCTAGGTGTTTAAAGGTTTTATTTTGCCAATGGATCACAACCCAATTGACAAATGGAGGGTGTTGCATTGAAAGGATCGATCATCAACGGTTCGATCTTTCTTATGATTTGAGTTTTGCAGTGAACAGTCTTCATGTCTTATTATTTTCGAATTAATATTTTTGTTTTGTTTGTTACACCCAACTTATTTTAGTCGATTGTTCTTAGTAATACTTTGCTCAATAAACCGAATCATTTGATTTTTTGACAATAATATATTATATGCTATATAAATAAAATATGTTATAAAAATATGGATAATAATTATAGATAAATATAAATAAATTAATTAAATAATCTATATCTATCTTCTATACTAAAGCAAAATAATTTTGCTACCTCACTTGATGATGTGGCATTGCTACTTAGGCAAAGAATTGGTGTTTGAGCGACAATTGTTTTTTCTCCTCTTTACCTCCATCCTCCTTCTTCAATTAATTCAATGTTTCCAAAAATATGATTAAATCAATTCAAGGTTTCCAAAAAAAAATTGAATTCGCTTCTTCACATGACTTATCCAACACGACTTCTACAATCATCTTATCTGTGATTCATCTTATTCTACGATTCATTATCCTCCACTCTATCACCATCTTCGATTGAACACTGGCAATCAAAATCGATGAAGGAAAACGTGGGGCTGTGGTTGTGCAGATCTGGCCGGAAAGACGTTTTCATATCTCAAAATCATGTTGTTAGTGGTGATGATAGGTGTTTTCTTTCCCATATCAGTCTGATTCATCTGTTTTGGTTGATAACTATATATGGCAACTCAAAGCCCTAACACTCTCTGCACTGATTTATTTGTTTTGGTTGATTGATTATCAATTGTTTGGTGGCAGATTTTGTAGGACCGGTTTTAACTCCGAAATGATTGCGAAACGAACGTATGACGTGCGGAAACCGTACACGAACGTGACCTAACACACAAGACGTAATATAAACGTGATTCTATTAGAAATCTAACAAAAACAAGCACCTTGAATCACTTTCTCTCTCTAAAATCTCTCTCTAGATCTAGAGCTCTCCAAAACACAAATAAGCCAAAAGTTCCAAAATTATGACATAACATCCCTATTTATAGGCCTTGGAATTAATGAGACTTCTCATTAATTACCAAAATTCCACCTTGCTAATTTTATCTAATTATTACAATATAAGCTTGTTTTCTTCGGTTTCTCGCTACGGCTCGGATTGACGAAGGCGATAGACATAAATGCACTAACAGACTCCCCCTTGGATATTGCGGCAGTCAAACTCGTAGCGTCGTGTCTTTCTCTCTCTCTCTCTCTCTCTTTGAGTCTTCTTGAAGCTTTAATACGTTTTCATCAACGTAGACTCTCTCTTGCTTGAACAGAATCCCTGTGGATCTGTCTTCAGCTTCAGCTCCCCCTTTCTGTAGACTCTTTTCTTCATCAGGCTCCCCCTTTCGTCAAGCTTCCGTGCTTTGGGATCGACACCTTGCTTTCTGTATACAAGCCCCTTTAGGAATAGTTACATGGCACCGTGAATCCACGCTTCCTCTTGCGTTGAGCTCGTCTTCAGACTCCCCCTTATACTCGGCTGTCGGGATCGTAGTCTGGTACAACATCTGCAACACTCAAACATTTATAAGTAACAATGTTTTGAATATTCAATTGTCCAGGAATTGTGACCTAGCTCTATTAAACTTTCTAAATCAAGATCCTGGCTTTAAGATATAATAATATGAATATATCCAGAAATATCTTGACTCTCTCCCCCTATCAACAAACTTCAAAGATTTGGCAGTTTTTAAGAATCCAACATCGAAAACTGGCTCTTTTACAGATTTTAACAATCTAAGAATCCAAATCCCTCACAGTTAATCATCCAAGTCCAAATTAATGACCTTGGAGATATCACAAACTGTTTTTGATTTTTTTATTTTAAAAAACTTCAATTTTCAAAATAATGAACTTGTTTTATTTTCAGAAACACGATCAACATACTTAGATTTTGAAACTCAGCACTCAGACATCGGTTGTCGAAACTAAAGTGAAATCAACAATCTTTTTGTATTTTTCTGAAACATAAAGCAGTAAAGAAATATTTACAAACATATTTACAGACAATATTTTTGTTTGAGTTCGTGTCAGAGGATCATATCAGTTTTTGACAAATCACTAGTACCGTTGAGCTTTAAACACTTTCATTTCTAAACGATTCACTTAGATTGTCAGTATACTGATCCACTTATATTTTCACACAAAATTCAAATGTTTCGAGATACGGATTTAGTGTTTTAAGGACTTAACTTATTCGCGTGTCCCACCTCAGAATATACTACCGTATCCAGACTTCTATATTCAGTCTTACAGGTGAATGTACACTAATTATATCTGTAAACGGGTAATGCGAGACCATGAGAGCTCAGGCTATTGAATTCGCAAAATTAGAGAGATGATGGCTCGTCTTTGGGTGTGTCCCGTTTGGGGATCTTTTCTACATGATTAACATTTTTCAATGTTTCATCATTTTTTATGCTGAGGGTGGGCTTTATGATTAGAGCAATGTAAAGTATTATACGAGGACTAGGCTATTACTCCCGCAAAATCAGAAGTCCAGGTATAATACCCCAGATATCACCACGCACAAAGACCTAGTATGTCAGAAACAGAAAGCCCTTCAAACAGGATTTTGGGGGTTACCCATATATCCGAGAGATGTTCCCCACGAGATAAGTAAAGTATTGATATTTAGGTTTATATCTCGAAAACAATCTACTAAGCGTGTAAAAACCTACTGGCATATCATTAGTAGACCGTTTATCACATTAAAACATTCCATTTCTTTAGCGTACTGTGATTGTCTACTGATGTACTATCATTTCCTCTTTTTACACAAAAACTCTTTTTCGAATTACATCACGTTTTTGGCTTTTTCAAATTTTCAAATGTTTTTGTATTTTCTGAAATATTCTTACTCCCCCTAAAATGCAAAACCATTTAAAGAAAATTTGATAACCGATGTAGATAGCTTTGTCTCGCCATCCATTTTCTGCTTAATGTGTACCGAATTACATGAAAAGCAGTAAATACCCCCATGATTTACAACACATTGATCTTTTACAGTTTGAAAACCGTTTTTCAATCTTGTGAAATTAATCATGTTTGTTTCGCCGTGAGGGTTTCGGCATATTCAAGTAACATATTTTTGAAATTTTTAAAATTTTTTGACAAGTTTAAAAACAAACATATTTTTGATTATTCAAATTTTTAACAAAATAAAAAATATATTTTTGGTTTTTAAATTTTTCAATTTTTAGGGTTTTTGAAATATTGTTTATTTATATACAGTAAACGAACAAACTCCCTGTTTCAACCAAACCAGGGTTCAGCAACCTTCTCCTCTTCTTGTGCCAGGTGCTCCTATTTCCATATTCACAATCTTCAGTTGACTTGAGCACCTGCACATTCAACTATTCAGTCACTTGAACAATTTAGCCCAGGTCTGTTGGACCTTAGGCATTTCAACACAATATGCATCATTTAGCTTTGGAAAATCTTTGTCATTCTGATCAAAGACTTTTTCGACTTTGACTTCAACTTTTTCATCATTTACCGAAGTCATTTGTTTCTTAACACTCCATGTTTGAGCTTTAGGAGTACCTCGTTTGTAAAAATGTGACTCTTTTTGAACTTTTTGATTTTGAACAACAGTTGGTTTCCAAAACTGTTTGGGTTTTGTCATATCAACGGATGTTTGCCAACTTTGCGTTGTTCTAAATCTGGGTGTGTGAGAATTCCAGGTCTGTCTTGAATCGAACCTATTCAGATTTGATTTCCAAGTTCGATTCGAAGCAAACTTGTTTGTGTTATACCTCCAAGTTTGTTTTGAATCAAATCTGGTCGACCTTTGTTTCACAACCTCAGATTTTTGTTTCTCAACATCATCAGACTTCTTTTTATCAACATCCACAGGTTTCTGATTTGGACACTTGCGTGCAAGATGTCCTGTTTGATCACATTTGAAACATGTTCTCTTGGACACATATTTAACCTGTGGTTGTTGCTTTTTCTTTTGAGCATAGAACTCTTCATTACACTGACGCCTAAATTGGAGTTCTTTCTCTTCTTCGGAACTTGTTCCGTGAACAAAATTCATCTTTGTCTGATAATTTGGTGTTTCATTTTTATTTCGACTTTGTTTCTTCTTATAACCCAACCCAACCTTCATGTTTTTCTTCTTGTAACCAGGTTTATTATAAGAAGTTTTGTGACACTTTCCAGAAATTTTGAAATTTCAAATTTTTCAATCTCAACCATCTTGAAAACTTTGTCAATCTTGTCTGAAATCACATTCTGAATCGGGAATTCAATATCTAAGAATAATTTGTCCGATCCAATTATGGTATAAACCAATCCTTTTGAATCATCATTCAAATTTTTCTCAGATTTTGAGTTTTTCAGATATCCATCATGAAAATCACCTTCATTTTCATCCTGTGATTCAGATTTACCTGTTTCAACTGACTCTTCTTTCAACACACTTTCAACGACCTTACCTACCACCTCTGAATCACTAGACTCATCAGATTTGAAATAGGTTACGTCAATGTTATCTGGCAATTGATCTACCATGTTGAAAGCTTTTTCGACCTTTTCATCATCATAAAATGCAAACTTTTCTGGTGGTGGAACTTGATGAAATTCTGAGCCAATGCCCTTCTTGTTTTGCTCAGAATCTTTACCATCCGGTTTTATGTTGAAAATACGTTCAAGAACGTATGATGACACATGATAACTTTTTAACTTGTTATTGTCCTGTTCTAAATCAGCAATCTGTCGTTTTAGCTTAGCAACATCCTTAATGTAAGAGTTTACAACTTGTTGCTTTATTTCATACTGTCGCTTAAGCGTATTAGTTGTTTCAGAATTCAATCGTGATTGAACAAATTTCATTTCACTTTTCACCTTTTCATATGACTCATTTGTATTGTGATATGCCAATTTTATTGAATCATATTCTTTTTTCATTTCTTGACAAACATTTTCCTTTTGAGAACATTCTTCCGTTATTTTTAAAACTTTTTCTTTCAAACTTTGATTTTCCTTTTCTAAATTTTTACATTTTTCTGAAAGCTTTTTCATCATTTTCTTTTAAAACCTTTTCCTTTTCAAGCATTTCTTTATATTTAATTTTAAAACTTCTTCTATTTTGGTGAATTCAAGATCTCTTGTTCTGAATTTTTCGTCTTTTTCAGTACAAGCACTGCACGTTTCCATGCATTTCTTGCACTATTCAACAGTTTCATTTAAGACTTCAGAATCAGAATTTACCTCAGTGATTGACACCTCGGTGTTTGCTGCAACTTCTGTTTGATCAGCATCTGTCTTTTTCTCATCACCAGGACCATCATCACTCTTCACTTCTTCCAAACTTTCAAGATTCTCCTCAGCTTCTTCAACATGTTGTTCTTCAGTAACAGCTTCTTTTTCAACAACTTTTTCATCTACCTTCTCTTCCTCAGCAATCTTGTCATTTTCAACAACTTTCACTTCTTCAACTTCAACTTCCTCAACGACTTTCTTCAAATCGTTCACCATCTCATCAACACTCTTCTTCATTCTTTCTTCATCCCTCTTCCTCAAACTTGAAATCATAACATCTCTAAGGTGTTTTTCAATTTTTTTACATATGTTTTGTCTTTCCCAATATTTGTATAGTACTCAATGGATCGAGGAATTTCCAAAAGAACATCTTCAAAGATTATGTCTTTCTTGGGAACAACAGGTTCACCATTTCTGTTGACATAGCATTCTCGCTTCTTGTCCCATCTCTTGTTGACTACAGCACTCTTATACTCTTCTTGCATTTCATCCATTCTGTTCCAAGCAATGTTTCTTTCTCGGTATGTTTTCTCACTCAGAATCTCCTCTCTGGTTTTCTCTTTGATTTCAGCAACAAAAATATAATATTTTCCTTGTGATATTTTTCTGCCATGAGCAGTGACTTTATCATCAGCACAATCTTCTTCATTTCTTTTCTTGATCTCAGCAGCCAATCCTGAATCAGATGGAATGTATTTGTCCCAACTGAAACCTTCTGCTACTTTTTCATCATCTTGATGGATAAGTAAGCCTTTCTTCTTGCTTTCAAACATTTTCGGCTCTTCTTTGCTTCGGTGGTAAATCGCCTTTCGGTAATAATCATCATTGAAAGGGTTTTCATTTCCATCAACTGCAGAATTATGACATTCTCTTTTGAAATGACCTCTTTCCTTGCATTTGAAACAGGTCACTTTGGATTTATCAAAACCAAGCTTAGTTGATGGTCCACCGATTGACTGTTTCCCAGTAATCTCCATATATCTCTGAGCTCTTCTGATGCAACTAGCTAAACCAGCGGATGTCAATGAGTTCCATTTCTTCTGGATCAATCTAGTCATAGTCTTCTTTGGTCAATTCAGAATTTCCAATTTTGCCAGCTACTAGACCTTCATATGATTCCAGAACAGATGCAAGGAAACTCATTTGTTGCTTGGCTGCATTGATGCTCATAGACGGAGAATTCTTCAATTTGAGAGCAATGTTGCATAGAACTTCTTCAGATTCATCAACACTTGCTTTTGATGAAGATGAATGATATCCCGGATTGTAGCTGGATGAGCTTGTTGGAGGTTCTTTTGTCTTCACACCACTGAATGCTGTTTTTGGAGATTCACTAACTGTCACTGAAGGTATTGCAGCTTTGTAATAAAGACCAACATTCTGTTGATGCGATGAACTGCTCATCTTGTTCTGCTTTTGCAACTCCAATTCATGATTTTCAATCTTTTCTATCAAAACATCAAGAGAAATTGTATCATATAACACATCATTTTTCAGTATGAATACAAACATTTGCCACTGATCAGCTCGTGGTAACGCTTCTATGATCTTATAAAATATTTCTTCTCGAGTTTTAACAATGCCAAAACGATCAAGTTCAATTTTTAGATGACCAAATCTCTCTATCATTTGTCTCACAGTCTCTCCTTTCAAACTATCGAACAAATCAAATTCCTTTTTTAATAATGAAATTTTGTTTTTCTTGATTTGTTTACCCCCCTCAGCTTTAACCCGTAAAGCTTCCCAGATAGATTTTGATGACCCATCATGTTGTAGTAAAGCAAACAGATCATGTCTAATTGAAGATTAAATTAAAGCAATCACTCTCTGTTCAGCTGCGAATTCAGATTTTTCTTCTTTGGGTAAGCTTTTGAGTGGGAGTTCTTCTCCTTATCATTGACTGGTCTACTGTAACTAAATTCCAAACAGAACCATCTTTCATGCACGTAAGCTTTTGCCCAGCTAATGAAACGTTCTTTCCACCAAGTGTAATCTTCAATACTTTCAAGAGTTGGTGGTTTTGAATTTGTTCCGTAGAAATCATCATGTTTGATATTTTCATTGATCGCTTTAGTTATAGCTTTTGGAGTAACAATTGAGGTTTCAGAAGTCTCGGATGTAAACGCGTTAAAGAACGTGTTGTAAAATTCTTCAGCCATGATGTGTTCTTCTAAAATTACCTTGAATCAAACAAACAAACAAACATTTATCAGTTTAAACACTATCAAATAACTGAATCAAACTAATACTTGTAGGATCGTGTATTGACCCAAACGAGTCGTTCAGAGGAGTTTTGATCTGCTTCAGGTGCGGAAAACAAGAAACAAACGTAGATATAGCTTACAGTTCACTTTTAACACACTTCTGATTGATTTAACAGCAATTACAATCACTAGATAAACCGGCAGCACCTCGGTATCCAAAATCACATATACAACAACTCATTTCGCTCCAACCTCACATCACCTATATATAGCCGAGGTGATTCCGCTTGAACATGCTCAAGCGGAATCAACATTACAAGTGGAATCTCTACAAACAACTCAAGCGGAATCATAACATGTGGTTTCGCTTGAAATGACAAGAGCAGAATCGGCCTATAAATCACCTAATTCTGCTATATTTCTCGTAAAACATGCCCTGATCTATCCTATTTAGACTAAGACTCGATACAAGACGAAGTCGACAGATGCATGCACTAACAGACTCCCCCTCAGATGTTGACGAGTCTAACATGTCGAGTCTTTGCAACTTCAGTCTTGATCAGTCTTTGGGCTTCACTCTTTTGATCAGCATCAACAGACTCCCCCAAACAATGTGCTGGCATTCCTTAAATTCATCAGCATCATCTGCTTCAGGATCGTAATCTGGCTTTCACAGGTTCAAGATCGTTGCCTGGATCAAACTTTGTCCACTGAGACTTCAGGTATCGGAACCTGGCTCTTTAAACACAAGCTTCTCAGGATCGATCAACCTGGCTTTTCTGTACTCTTTGATGTTGTTCGAAGATCGTAACTTGGCTCTCGTCCTGCTCAGGATCGTCACCTGGCCCAGACTTACACCTGCACAATCTTTACCTCAAAGTAAATACACACATTTAAACTATTTCAAATTCAGCTATTTAAACTCCTCCTCAAATTTAACCATAACCTGATGTGAACCATTTGAAGATTTGATCAAAATATTTTTGTTTCCAAACACAGACTCTCCTTCACAAGAATGTCATCATGTTTAGCATTTGGAACTTTGAAGATCAGCTTTTCAATACTAGTTGTCGAAAATCTTTTTTTATTTTACAAAAGTTTATGCTAAAACACGCTAAAATCTTTTTAGCTTTTGATATTAGATGAAATGCAGTAAAGAAATATTTACAGACAATATTTTTGTGAGTTCGTGTAAGAGGATCATATCAGTTTTATAAGACAGATCATCAACACCGTTAAGCTTCATTTCATTTTAAGTTCTAAACAATTCACCTATATTGTCAGTATATTGGTCCACTTAAATTTTCACACAAAGTTCAATTGTTTCGAGATACGATATTAATGTCTTAATCACTTAAACTTATTAGTGTGTCCCACAACTTGAATATACTCCCGTATCCAGATCCCAATATTCAGTCTTACAGGTGAGTATACCACAGATGATATCTGTAAAGGGGTTAAATTGCGAGGGCCGTGAGAGCTCAGGTCGATACTTCCGTATACGCAAAGAGATGACGGCTTCGACTTTTGGTGTGTCCCCTTTAGAGGATCTTTTCTTCAACAGCAATGATTATCAATTTTATTGTTTAATCATTTTTGCTGAGGGCGAGCTTATATTTCAAAGCATTCGCAGAAAGTATTATACGGTGACTAGGCCATTGCCTCCGCAAAATCAGAAGTCCCGGGATAATACCCCAGATATCACTGAGTATAAAGACCTAGTATCTCAGAAAGAGGGACCTTTCAAACAAGATTTCAGGGGTTACCTATATATCCAAGAATTGTTACCCACAAAACAAGAAAGTTTGAATTTAGGTTTATATCTCGTCACAATCTACTAAATGTGTAAAAACCTACTGGCATATCATCAATGAGATTGTTTATCACATTTTAAACTTTCCATTTCTTTAGCATGTTGTGACAGTCCACTGATGTACTATCATTTCCTCTTTTTTCAACAAAAACTCATTTTTGATTTTATCATGTTTTTTACTTTTTCAAATTTTCTAATGTTTATGGATTTTCTGAAATTTTCTTACTCCCCCTAAAATTCAAACACATGTAACAAAAATTTGAAAATAAACTGTACAGGAATTGACAACCGATATCGAATTGCTTCATTTCGCCATTCATTAGGCATAAACAATCAGAACTCCCCCTTTCAACAAACTATTTTCTCATTTAGATTTCAAAACACTTAAGTTTGTTTTAATCAAAATGATTTTTTCGGAAAATAAGTTTGTTTTTACCACTTGTAAGTTAGGGTTCATCATCTTGTTCATTCAATCACTTGTAGAAAATCAAGTACAAATTAATATCCTTGATTTACCACATGCATGTATGCACAATCAAACCTTTGTACCAATTGTAAAAACAAAACTGTATCATCGTAGGAATATCACATCTACGCATAATCATTTTACCAACAAGGATGCCGATTCCTGCTTCACACTTACCAACCTGGAAGCTCCGGCAAGTCACACTTAACCTGTAAAAAAATTTAAACATTTAAGATTCATTCACAAAATCAATATCAAGAAAGATGCCGATTCCTGATCCACGATTACAAACTTGGGATCTCCGGCAAGTCACACTTAACCTGTAAAAAAATTTAAACATTTAAGATTCATTCACAAAATCAAATATCAAGAAAGATGCCGATTCCTGATCCACGATTACAAACTTGGGATCTCCGGCATAGTCAGACAATTCAAGGGAAAAGAATTTCCACCCAAGTCTTACCAACCTTGGGTGTTTTTAACTCTTACTCAGTAGGGTTATAGGTTACTTTCTTTGTCGCATAAAAATCTATAACCCCTTTTACTTTCCCATCAATCATTTTCCCAAAAATTTTCTTAACATTCCCGTTGAATGCTTTCTCAATATCAAATTCTTTCCGATCAGAAAAGAATTGATTTGAGATCTCAACCTTACCAACTCTTTGTTTAATTTTTTCAAACTTCAAAGATGGAATTTCAACATCATCTTCTGAAGGCACAGATTTTTCTTTTTTAACCTCAACTTGTGGCTCCACTGATTTGTGCAATCAGATTCATCGCCGACCTTCTCATCAGACTTTTTAACAACCCACATTTGGTTGTCTTTTGCTCTCTTTCTGTAAAAATTTTTCTTTGAACACTCACCAACTTCATAAGTTGAATTTTCGAAAATTTTGAATTTCTCAGTTGGTGGTTCAACATCAACAACTTTTTCTTTAAGCTTTTTAGAAACTCCCTGTTTTATCTTGATATTTGTCGGACAATTCCCTGCAATATGACCAGCTTCATTGCATTTAAAACAGGTTCTAGTCTCTTTCTGGTGAAAAACTCCAGTTCCTTTTCTCTTCATTTCAGCAAGAAACTCCTGGTTTGATTGCCTCCAGAACGGTTTCTTTTGTTCTTCTTCTGCACTTCCACCTGAAACAAATTTTGTATTTGTTTTAGAAATTTTGTCATTTTTATAATTTTCAGGTGGTGTCAAACCCAATCCTTTCTTTTTGTAGCTACCATTATGGTTTGGTTTCTTCTGAAAAACAGAACCAGAATTGTAACCTTTTTTCTTCTTTAATCATTGTTGAACTCTTGAAGTGTATTTTTTAGGTTTTCCATAAAGATTTAAATCTTTTATTTCAGAAATATTAATTTCTGTTATTTTGAAAACCTTTTTGATCATGTCAAAACGAACACTTCTTATTGGAAACTCTTTGTCAGAATATAATTTATCAGAATCATTCAAAGTATATGCTACTTCAAATGTTTCATCATTCAAATTTGATTTTGATAATAAAAACTCTTTACAGTAAACCCTTTTAACCATCGGTTTTGAACTGTTGACTGAAGAACTTGACCCTCCAAACTCAGACTTTGATCAGGAGTCAAGTATGTTATTGATCCTGGATTGGTAAAAGTGTGCAGTTACTCTCCTGGCAGTGGGATCGATCTTTGATTGTTGTTAGAACTTCGAAAGCTCAAGCTCTTCAAAGAAGGTAAACCAGGTGCATTAAACTATGTTGTTTGTAAATGATGGGAATGTGATTTGAGTTTTAAATAAATGATACTCTAGTTATAATATATATCTGTGTTTTGTTTTTTTAGGATGTATCCCCTATGTGTTACTACCAGACAAGATGGTAAGATATTAGTCTATAGTCTGTGGGTTGGTCACAGTTTTGATGTCGAAGCGCCTTTAGATACAACCGCGGTAACGGTGATTATTTAACTCACATGAAGATTGTGAAAGAGATTCATGAACACAATGAAGTTTGGAGTTTTTATTCATACACTTGTTAGTTTATTTGGGTTATATGTTTGATCATTAGACATAGATGGACACTTATTAGCCATTTGGAATCTTTGTAAGATTGATTGAACTTTTAATTGAAGTGATTATTTTATGATTTTTACATTTTACAATTTTTTTTATTTTTTAATCTAAATAAATGATAATTGTAATTAACTAAAATTAATATGATAAACGTCAATGACAATTTGTGACAAAAAATAAGTGCCACTAAAAGCTCAAAAGTTTATACTGACATATAAAAAAATGCCACTAAAAGCTTAAAAACTTTGTGCGACATATTGAAAAGGTGCCACTAAAAGGCTTTAGCGTTAGCGCTTCTTGTGACACTTTTTTTGTGTGACACCCATTCTTACAAGGTTCTTTAGTAGCACTTTCTTGTTTTTCTGTGGCACTTTTTGGATGTCGGCAATTTTTTTGTAGTGTGACTTTGATGTGATGAATCTTGACTTTCAATCTATGCAAACTGACATATCTCTTGCACACACTAATCAATGCCGACAATTCACAAAACAAACTTTGATTGGACCTAGATGATCACATGGGCTGAGGATATAATGAGCCGACAAGGAATCACATAATATAATATGCAAATGGCCGACAATACAGTTAATACGCAACACAATTCTATTGGACCAACACAATGTATTATGATATTAATCACATGGGCCGATGTAAAGTGGACTGACAACACTTATTAATTGTTTCACATGCACACCGATGATATAATTTTTCACATGCAATCTTTAAGTGGTGGTCGACAAAGTCTGTTATGATATAAATTGTGATTGGACCAAACAACTAAGAACAATTGGGTCGAAAATTCAATTTACTCTGATTGACCGATTTATTGTATAGTGGGCTGACACATGCAAATTACTTAACCAATTTTAGTATTCATTCACAATGGGTAGCCGACAACATCAGTGTGTTCTTAAATCTATTGGGCCGATGAATATTGATCACGTGATGACTTTTCAATTTCAAGATTATCAGCCGACAAGTTTAAATCTCAATACAATTTTATTGGGCCACACAATAAACTGACTTTTTAATGCATCTCGACAAGCTATTATTTGTTATACGATGGATTTTAATTGGACCACAACTATTACACATGCAAACCTTATCAGATTTGAAACGGTATGACTCGATATATGTTGACTGCACAAAGTTTTAACTTTTTGAAAAATGGCCGACACATATTAATTGAAACAGTTTTCAATGCGACTTGAAATAAATGCTTTTCTCAATTCAAATGGGTCGGTGCCTTTAACTGTTTATATGATCTTCAACTGCAAAACGACGCATATTTCAAGGGCGGTTGGTGACATTAAGGCACTTTGGTTTCTATGGGTTAAGAATGTAGGGTATGGTGGGGTTTGGGTTGGGCTTGGGTTGGGGAATTTGTTGACATGTGGAATGGGAGCCCTCACCGCTTGGTTACGTGTCCGCGGGGTATGGCGGGGCGTGGGTTGGGTGCACCGGTGGCAGAATATTAAAAAAAATTACAAAAAATTTATAAAAGATCACACAACATTTATAAAAAAAACCTACAACTTCATTAAAATTAAATAATTCTAAAAATTACAAAGTAACAAACCTAGAGCGTTAAATAAATTTCAAAAAGGTCGATCTTGTCGAACGTCTTTCGCTCCTTCCTCGAAACTCTATGTCCGCCACCGCCACCGCCACCCGGTCATCGTGGCTTAACTCGCCGCTCGGAACCGCTTCGTAGTAAGCCTTGAAACGGTCGAGCTTGTGTTGGTGCATAATGTCTAAAGCCTGCGTCTTAGTTGTAGTTGATCAATGTATAGGGTCTGTTTTGGTTAATTATGTATTGAACAGGGGTTAAAGGTGTAAAAGTATGTTTTTCATGTTGAGGTTTCGCTTGAATGGACTCCTGCCATATAAGCGAAACTACTTGATAAGGTTTCGCTTATATGGTCATGATCCTTCAAGCGAAACTACCACACCTATATATACCCTTTGTGTTTTCTCATTTGGGACGTTGATGTCACAAGTGTAGCCGACCTGTTGACCTTGTATTTCTTGAAAGTTGAATGAGAAAACGGTGTTAAAGTGTATCTCTTCTATTTCTACTCATTTCTTCTATAGTTTTGCTTTGATTCATGCCAAATATGTATTTCCGCTACATATTCGGTAGGTGCTAGCTCCGATTGTCTCAAACGAAGGACAAATTCGATCCTACAATTGGTATCAGAGCCAGTTGTGAGGTAGTTGACCAGAATCAAGGCATTTTTCAAGCACTTTGTGAGTTTCAGACAGTTCGGCCGGTCAAAATGGACTAAAAATTGGACATCCTGTGTAAAAGTACCTAATAATAAACCCTTGAAAAGCTCAGACCTTAAATCAGCTAAAAAGTATCCTAAAATGGCTCGAGAGTAGGTTCCGCTTGTGTGTCACCCTAGAGGTTCCGCTTGTTTGGACCTGGAATTCAGAGGTTTCGCTTATAGTGTTCCGCTTCAAGTGCCATTTTCAGAGGTTTCGCTTGTGGTGTTCCGCTTATTGTGACATAATAGGAGGTTTCGCTCAAAGGTTCCGCTTAAAATGTCTTTGCTAAGGTTTCGCTTGAAGGGTTAGTCTAGTTTCGCTTATAGGTTCCGCTTCAAACGTCTGTGCTGGGGTATCGCTTGAAAGGTTTCGCTTGTCAGTTCTGAAGTAGTTCCGCTTGTGAAGACATTGTGTAGTTTCGCTTGGTTGTACATCATTTGGTTTCGCTTATACATACACTTGGTGTTTGGTTTCGCTTATTTGACCTGTATTAGTGAAAATCTGTGTTAGTCGGTTTTGTACGCAATCAAGTATTGGAAATTTAGTGTGTGTTTGAGATTTATCATCTAAAATGGATAATCAAGAATTCTATAACATGTTTCCGGGAGTTGGTGCGGCTATCCAAAGTCCAGCTAGTATCATACAGAATGTCAACTTGGAAAATGAATTGGGAACAATGCAAAAGCCACCCAAACTGATGAGTTTAGATGAATATGTTGGATGGTCAGGAAGGTTTAAAAATTGGGTTCAGGCCAACCATTTTGAGTGTTGGATGAAGATTGAAAAGAAATACGTACCTCCAGTTGATGGGCTCAGGATGGTGAAACATATTGGAAGTCTTACAGATACTGAACAGACAGATTTTAAAGCTGAAAAGAAAATGGTGAGCATCTTGCAGCAAGCCATTAAGTAAGACATCCTCATATTGCTACAACATGACGAAAGTTCTCAGTCAATCTGGCAAGCGGTAGAACTGAAGTTTAAAGGAAGTGTTTCTATGATCAAGAGCAAAAAGGCGCTTATCAAGAAAGAGTTCGATATTTTTACTGGGATCAAAGGAGAGTCAACGAGATAATTAATCGAAAGATATTGTCACCTTGTAGTTGAAATGAAAAGATTAGAATTTGAAAAAACAAATGAAGAATGGATTGATAAACTTTGTGATGCGCTTCCATATGACGAGTGGGGAACTTATCTTATGATGCTGAAAAACAGTTCTGATTTTGTGAATCTCAATCTGAGTGCTTTTATTGAAAAGATCGAAGCCCACGAGCTTGAGTTGTTGAAGATAAAGAAGATGAATTCTGCTAGCATGCAACAAGACGTATCTTTATACTATAAAGGCAGTCCTTCAGTTGCAAATCTTCAAAGTCCAAAGATACACACAGGATTCAGTGCTGATAACACTTCAAATGCTGCATCAAGTTCTCATCAATCCAGCAGTTCTACACCTTTCGCGAGTTTCGAACCGAATGTCAAAGTTCAGGAACAGTCTTCGCCTCAAAGCTCTACCAGATCAAATCATCAGGCGTATGTTTCTGGAGTACAGTGTAATATCGCAGTGAACATCAAAAATGGAAACGAGATAACGGAAACTGCTGCAAAGCAACATATTGCACAACTCGCTTCCGTTCTCGAGGCGTATGAAGGCCTAGTTGCGGGGAAAATTGGAAATCCGGACATGACCAAGGAGGACTATGACAAAATAGACCCCGAGGAGCTTGAACTGATTGACATTAAATCGGGTATGGCAAGTTTAGTTCGTCGTGCTCAAAGATTCATGGAAATCACGGGAAGAAACAGTTTATCAGGTCCAGATCAGAAGTTGGGATTTGATAAGGCGAAAGTAACATGTTTCAAGTAAGAGCGGGGTCATTTTAAAAGAGAGTGTCCAAACCATGAGGTCAACAATCACCAAAATCCATTCACCAATGATTACTATAGACAGGCAATCTACCATTGACCGAACCAACAGCAAACTGTTCGAAGACCACAGATAGAAAACAAACCTGAAAAGGCATTGATTGTGAACCAAGATGATGAACAAGTAGCTGTGGGTTTTAGTTGGGATAAATATATCCCTGGTAGAGGTGATCAGGCCATGATGGCGGAAGTGGTTGAGATTTCTGAGGTAGTGTCTGAGCCTGTGATTGTTGATGAGGTTGTTCCTGAAGTTGTTTCTGAGGTTGTTCCTGAAGTTGTTGAGGAGATTCCTACGGAAAATGTTATAGATGTTGAGGAAATAGCAGCTGAAGTATACTACTATCAGTCACAACAGGAGGAGTTAGCTTATACTATGAAATCAATTATGCCTCCTAATGTGTTTGATTCTTTTGCAGGTTATTTCGAGGAGCCAAGAACCGGATCTTGTCCTAGATTTGAGGAGAAGAAAGAAGCAGTCATAGAAGTGATTGATGTGTCTAAAGAGATGACCGGAGAAGTTCTGAAAGATATTGCAGACAAAGCTCTAATGGGAAAGCTTAAAGAGGTAGATTCAAAACCCAAGGAGTCTCAGTCTATCGGTAAGGTGTCGGTTAACAGAGAGGAAACTGGAGTTCAAGAGGTCGAATCTGTCAAACAGTCTGTGTCTGAGTCAAAGCATGTCGGTAAAACTGATTGTGATGAAAAGCTTGATGAAAAAGTTGTTCCAATCTCTGAAACGCCATGCCAACGTTGTTTACAACCGTGCGTGGAGTGTCTTGAAAAGGACACTAAGTATCGGGAATTGAAACATCACACAGATATGATTAAGTTTGATCTTGAACAATTAAAAGAAGCTTATGATACCTTAGCCAGATCAATTAAGATGATTAAAAAAGAAAGTGTCGAAAATGATAAAGCTACTAAATTGGCACAAGCTACACTGTTTGATAAACAAAGAGAAGTTAATTATCATCTTGATACAATTGCGTCATTAAGAAAAGAACTTGAATTGGCCAAGATAGAGAATGATAGGATTGATAAAAAGTTAATGAGCTATGTAACTTCGTCTTATGTATTGGAACAAATCGTCCCTCAACAGCCACATGCTACACCTGTTTTCAAAAGCGTTCCACCCCCAATGTGGAATCACTACACTCAGAAATATCCAGATGGGGTGGAAGCTGCTTTAAATCTTAAGCTGAAAACGATTGAGAGTGATTTACCTGACAGCATTGATATCACTTTCACTGCATCGGACACTGATAACGAAGCACAGGTTATCAAAAATGTTATTGATCAGGTGTTGGATGATGAAAGTGAGAACTCTGAAAAGGCTCATTCTGAGAAAGCTGTCAGTGTTTCTGAGGACGAAGGAAATTTCTTAGATCGATATGTGCTGAAATCGGAAAAAAGTACGAATGATGATCCAATCTTGGTGGTATACACTATGGTTGGAACTGACAAACTTTATTCCGACGTCAAGTACCCGCTTCAGAATGTCAAGATCGAAAATGTCGAGAAAGTGTTTAAACTGGTTGAATTGAACGTTAACGAAATCAATAACAATGAATTCTTTTTGAAACTAAAAAATCTTTTGGTACTTCACGTCCCACAAGTTCGGAAAAGAAAGATGGGGTTGGTAACGGTCAAAACAAGAAAAATCATTTTAAAAACAAAGGAATTGGGTTTGAAAAGAAAATGGCTAAACAAGTGTTTAAGCCAAAAGAAAAGATAAATGATGTTTTTGTTGCTGGTCCTAGTACTGATGTTGAAAAGGAATATATTTTTAGTCAAAAAGCTGTGGACGATTTCAATGCAGAACAGAAGCTTAAAGAAGAAACGGTCAATACTACTTTTGCCGAGTATGATAAAAGGGTGTGCTATCGCTGCAATGAGATTGGACACATGGCAAAACAGTGTCAAAAAGTGTTTAAGAAACATGTTGTTGAAAAACCAGTTCAAAAACAAATGGTTGAGAAACCAAAGGTTGAAAAGCAAAATGTTCAAAAACAAATGGTTCAATAATCTCGACCTAAATCACCAGTTATTTCAAAAGTTAAAAAAAAGAAATGGTTTCTCCGATCCTATTCTGAAAAGAGGTGAATCGTTGAAGTCGGAGGACAAGCCGAAATCGACCTTCGAGATTGGCGAATCCTCTAAGACTAACAAGACTTCAAAGTTTTACCCTAAGACGAAAATCTTTGAAAATCAATCTTGGATCGCGAAATCGAAACCGTCAGTTGAGGTCAAGAAAATGGAAAACGTTTTGAAAATTGAATCAAAGATTGTTAAAAATGATGTAAAGATCAAAAGTGAAGTTGATAAGTTTCGTGATGAATTTCCTCCAATAACCAACAAAGTTAAAGCAAGTGTGAAAGAAGAGATTCCAAATGTCATATTTGATTTTCCAAAAACAAATGAAAAGTGTGATGTGGTTTTCGGGAGTGTGTCGGAAGTAAAGAAATCATGGGCTTCATTGTTTGAATAAATGGTTTTTGATGTTTGCAGGGGCTGCCCAAGTCAGTTCTATCAAGATGTATTATGGACAGTGGAGCGCCACGACATATGACTGGGACTTTAGCTCTTCTTTATGATGTTAAGTCAATCAATGGAAGCTATGTTGGGTTCGCAGGGAATCAAGGAGGAAGAATAGTTGGTCAGGAACGCTTACAAACGGAGTGATCTCATTTGACAAAGTGAATTATATAGTTGAGCTGGAGAATAACTTGTTGAGTATATCACAGATTTGTGATAAAGACTTCAGTGTGCATTTTACGAAATCTGAATGTTTAGTGTTGAAACCAGGGTTTAAAATCCCTGATGAGTTGGTGTTGTTGCGAGCTCCGCGGGTAAATGATCTTTATATTTTGGACATGAGTGTCGCAACGCCAACAACGCATCAAAAACAATGTTTTGTCACTAAGTCTAAAGCTACTGAAAAGGAAACCATAATGTGGCACCAGAAAATGGGCCACATTCACGTGCGTAAAATGAACTTTTTAGTGCATAACAATTTAGTTGATGGTGTTAATGTGAAAAACTTTCATTTAACTGATGATTGTATTGCTTGTAAAAAGGGAAAGCAGACTCGGAAGTCACATCCACCGAAGGCGCTCAACTCTATCAGGTTACCTCTTGAGAGATTGCACATGGATCTCTTCGGGCCTGTCAATGTCAAGAGCATTAGCGGAGATTTATACTGTTTGGTGGTGACAGACGACTTTACGAGGTTTTCGTGGGTTGTGTGCTTAGAGCGAAAAGATCAAACATTCGAGTCCTTGATGATACTTTTCAAAAAGATGGAAACGGTGTACAAACTGCCAATCCGGAGGATTCGAAGTGATAATGGAACGGAGTTTAAGAACAATAAAATGTACGAGTTCTGTAACGAGAAAGGAATTCTTCATGAATTCAGTGCGCCGTACACTCCACAGCAAAACAGCGTTGCTGAACGAAAGAATCGAACATTGATTGAGACAGCACGTACGATGTTAGCCGATTCCAAGCTTCCTATCTTTTTCTGGAGTGAAGCAGTTTCAGCAGCCTGCTATACATTGAACAGAGTTCTCATTGTCAAGAAATTCAAAAAGACTTGCTTTGAGCTGCTGCACTGTTACAAGCCAAATCTTGAATTCTTGGAGCCATTTGGATCGCCTTGCACATTTATTGATGAAAATGGCAAATTTGGAGCCAAAGCGAATGAAGGGTTCTTTGTAGGTTATGCCAGCCCGCTAAAAAGGGTGTTCGTACCTTGTCTGGGGAAGGTGATTCAAGTCCAACACGTGGATTGTCAGAAGCATACTCCATCGCCTCAACTTCCCGGACAAAGATTCCTATTCGACTACGACAAACTCTGGGAGTCGTTTCAACTGCCTGTGGAGCCGAATGATGAGGAATTAGCTTTTCTGTATCAATATCAGCAATATACTTCACAAGAGCCTGTGTCTAGTCCGCTGATAGTTCCTCAACCCACCGTGGGTTCTCAAGACAATGAAGCAGGACCAAGTGGAACTATTCACGAACCTCCAGAGGAACCAGCTCCATCATTTGACGTTTCTGACGACTCAGAGGAGGAACCCGCTCCTACCTTTGACGAGGAGCCAAATGACACTTCGCCGGATGCTGTAGATCAAATCGGTGATCTCGACATTTCGAATTTGGAATCGGAAGTAGTTGTGCCTGACACGGTTATGCCACAGACATTGTCTTACCACCCTTCAGAACAGATCATTGGTGACCTACAAAGTGGTGTCAAGACCAGATATCAAATAGACCAAGCTTTTACTTGTTTTTACTCTTCTATGGCTGATATGCAGAAAGAAGTCCCACTTAAATGTTTTATTTCGCAGATAGAGCCCAGAACCTACAAAGAGGCATTAACCGAGGACGGCTGGGTGAATGCTATGCAGGAGGAGCTGCAACAGTTCGAGAAACTGGGCGTCTGGAGACTTGTTGATCTGCCAAAGAATCAGAAGTTAATCAAGACAAAATGGGTTTTTAAATGTAAGCGTGATGACAGAGGCGTCGTGGTGAGAAACAAGGCCCGACTCGTGGTTCAAGGCTTCAGCCAACAAGAAGGAATAGATTATGATGAAGTTTACGCACCGGTTGCAAGGCTTGAAGCAATTCGTATTTTTCTAGCCTTTGCATCTTGGAAAGATTTTAAAGTCTATCAACTTGACGTCAAATCTGCCTTCCTGTACGGTACAATCAGAGAAGAAGTGTACGTGGGGCAACCACCGGGGTTTGCAGACCCACTGAACAGGAACAAAGTGTATCTACTGGATAAAGCATTGTACGGTGTTCACCAGGCCCCGAGAGCCTAGTATGAGACGCTTTCGACATACTTGCTGGACAACGGGTTCACAAGAGGCACAGTAGACAGCACTTTGTTCACCAAAGAAGAAGCAGGCCACTTGTTGATTGTGCAAATTTATGTGGACTATATCATTTTTGGATCCACCAACGACGACCTGTGCAAAGAGTTTGAAAAGGTAATGAAAAAGAAGTTCGAGATGAGTTCGATGGGGGAGATGAAGTTCTTCCTCGGGCTGCAGGTAGAACAATTGCCCGACGGAATCTTCATACACCAATCAAAGTATGTATAGGACGTGCTCGACAAGTTTGATATGACAGATTGCAGTCCTGCATCTACCCCCCTAGCGTAGAATCATGGAATAAGTCCAGATGAGCAAGGTGTGAAGATGGACGAGACATTATACCGATCCATTATTGGTTCTCTAATGTATCTCACAGCCTCCCGTCCGGATATCATGTACCCCACATGTCTATGCGCCAGATATCAGTCGAATCCGAAGCAGTCACACCTGACGATAGTGAAACGCATATTACGGTATTTGAAAGGTTGCCCAAGCATCGGCTTGTGGTATCCTCGAGCGGGTGACTTTACTTTGTCCGGTTTCGCTGATTCTGATTTTGGTAGCTGTAAACAGAATGCTAAGTCCACCACTGCTGGGTGCCAGTTCTTCGGAACTCGGCTTGTCACCTGGCAGTGCAAGAAACAAACTGCAGTAGCGCTCTCCACATGTGAGGCTGAGTACGTCTCAGCCTCTAGCTGTTGCTCGCAGATCCTTTGGATCCAACAGCAGATGCGCGACTTCGGTTTGCAATTCTTGGATACACCAATTTTCGTGGACAATGAAGCAGCCATCAATATTACAAAAAATCCGGTTTATCATTCGAAAACTAAACACATTGAAATCCGTCATCACTTTATCCGTGATTGTCACGAGAAAAAGTTGATTCGGATTGAACACGTTAACACCGATGATCAGAAAGCGGATTTTTACACTAAACCATTCGACAAAAAGAGATTTTATTATCTTTTAAAATTAAACGGGATGAAGAATCTACAATCTGGGAGGGTAATCGAATGTGAAGCCGAGCTGGGCGGCGATCTGACATGAACCTGTGTCGTGTTGTCAATTTTTCTTTGTACAGTTTATTTTCTGCTTTTCGATAAAAACAAAAACACAAAAATATGTTTTAGTTTTAGGGGGAGATATTTGCAGAAAAATACAAAAACATGATAAAATTGAAAAATCCAAAAACAATAGAAAACCATAAAATCCAAAAACATTAGAAAATGCAAAAAGAGTTGTGTAGAATAGGGGAAATGATAGTACATCAGCTAGACTTGACACAGTACGCTAAAAAATTGTAACGTATAAAAAGCAATTAAACAGTCTCGTTAAGGATGTGCTGGTAGGTTTTCACAAAATTAGTAAATCAGTTTGGGACATAAACATAAATTTCACTTGCGTCTATGTGGGGAACACCTCCAGGATATATAGGTAACCCCTGAAATCTTGTTTGAAGTGTCTCGTATTCTGATATACTAGGTTTTTAGACTCAATGATGTCTGGGGTATTATTCTGGGACTTCTGCTGAACGGAAGTTCTGACCTAATCCTTGGATAATACTTTCCGCAAAATGCTTGAAACGTAGCATTAGCCCTCAATTGATTAGACAATAAAATTGATAATCTTCTGTTGTAGCTAAAAGATCCTCTAAAGGGGACATTCCGAAAAGTCGAAGCTGATATCTCTCTGCGCATACGGAAGTATCGACCTGAGATCCCTCAGCCCTCGCATTCCCCTAATTTATGTACATATATCATTGATGTATAATTACCTGTAAGACTGAATACTGGGATTCGGATACGGGAGTATATATTGAGGTGGGACACATATAGATGTTTAAGTTCTAAAACACTAATTCAGTATCCCGAACAGTTTGAACATTTTGTGAGAATTTAAAAGGATCAGTATATCGGCAATCTACAATGAATTGTTTAATGCTTAAAATGATATAAAAGCTTAACGGTGCTTGTGTCTAGTCGGCAGCTGATATGATCCCCTAACACACTCGCAAAAATATTGTGTGTACATAGTTTCAGTTTATCCAGTTAAAATACAAAAAGATTTTCTTTTCTCATCTTATTTTTCGACAACCGATGTTGGGAATTGAAAGATCAAAGCCTAAGTGTAGAACATGTCAGTGTTTTGATTAGGGATGGGTAAGCTGGAGATTGCTATGCTGTGATTGGTATAATTGTTTGGAAGTTAAAATGTGTGTGTATGTTCAAATTGGTCAAAAGTTCATTCAGTTGAACTGATTTCAGAAAGAAAACGTCAGCAAACTTCATAAATCTGATCATCCAAGGCCATTAACTTGGACTTGGTGGGTCAAAACAGTTGACCAAGGTCATTGACTTGGACTTGGTCAACTGGGTGTGATGGTGGTCAATCTGAAAAAGTTCAAAAAGTTAATCTTTTGACAACAAGCAAATAAAATAGTTTCGCTCATTTGTCACCCAAACAAAGGTTTCGCTTGTATGGCCGGTTCAAGGGTTTCGCTTATAGCTACATGTGGGGTTCCGCTTATGTCTCAATGGTCACAAAAGCGAAACCTCATCTCATATATAAGGCCCAAGGTTTCGCTTATTCTGTCACTTTAACCTTTCGCTTGTACGATCATTTCTCTCTGGCGATTTTGAAGCGAAATCTATTCAGGCCATTTTCAAACGTTGTGCTGCCCGTTTTTTCATCAATTTCTGTTACATTATTAGTGTATCAACATGGGCAAGGTAAGTGATCATTTAATTTGCTCAAAATCAGGCTCAATTTGATATGTCGGTACTTGTATTTGAACTGAACATAGATTTAGCTTGTGCATATGAAATTGAACCTTGAAAATGATGATGTGCAGTCGTTTTGATGTCTAGATCATGATATTATGCTTTGATTGTTTCAAAATTGCTGTTTGATGATGTTTGTTGAGGTCTGAATGTTACAGCTGTAGATCTAGGGTTTTAGAAATGTGAAAATTGAAATTAAAATATAGCCCTAGTCTCGGTTTTGTCAAAATAACAGGTGGGTTAGTTCAATTTTAGGATTTGATCAATTTTGAAGTGCTTATAGAAGGTTTCGCTTAAATGATCTTATGTCAGATGTTTCGCTTGTATGCACAGTGATATGTTTCGCTTGTCTGAACAATGTCATGTTTCGCTTATATGTATAATCACATGTTCCGCTTGTAAGTTCATTCATATGTTTCGCTTATAAGTGCATTATATGTTTCGCTTGAATGGTCATTACATGTTCCGCTTGTATGATCATGTATGTTTCGCTTGTTTGTTCAACACATGGTTCCGCTTACAAGTTTCTTGTATGTTTCGCTTATATGATCATCAAGATGTTTCGCTTATTGTGCACTTGTAAGTTTTAATGTTTAAAAAAATTTCAAAGTGACTGATTCAGTGTGTTTGTGATTTGCAGGTGTCTAATGTGATATTTGATCCTCTTCACAACAACTGTTGTGATTTGGATGTTAAAAAATATCCAGACCTGGTTAATTTCAGTGGTATTTTGGAGTTCATGAGACGTATTCCAATTCAAAAGGCATTGACTGATCATAGACCGTTGTATAGATCTCATATTGAACGCTTCTGGAAGAATGCCGTCTACGATGAGCAGAATAAAGTTATCTCTTCAGTGGTAGAAGTACATGGCAAGTTGGAGAATATTCTTGTTACTGAAGCTCTCATACGTGAAGTGATTAACTTTCCCGATGACGCAGATTCTCCGATGAGATTTCCAGAAAGAATGGTGAAGGGATGTATGTTGAGGATGGGATATCAAGGAGCGTTGAATGCCGGAAATTATTTGAAGTCTAAATTCACTAAGCCTTACAAGTTTTTGATTCATTGTATTCTGTTGTCGTTAAGTCACACCAAAGGTAGTTATGATGCAATGAGAGATTACCAAATGAATATGGTGACTGCATTGGTGTTAAACAAGAAGTATAACTTTTCACACATCATTTTTCATTACATGGCCGAGAACATTACATCAAAGGTCAAGTCTTGGACGTATCCGAGATTCGTTCAGATCATGCGTATCCTGAGATAGACAGAAATATCAAGGATGATTTATTAGTACAATCTCACATGAATGAAGTCACTATCAAACAGCTTGTGAGATATCATCCGAACCATCCAGAACCGAAAATTGATGTTGTATTTTTTGGTGCCATTAAAGATGCAAATTACGTCGATCCAGATCCAGTTGAACACCAGAACTGGAGAAATGAAGAAGAGATGAAAGAAGCGGCATATGCTGATGAGTTGAAAATTCTTTCCGAGTTCAAAAACACAAAGAATGAGTGGTATGTGAAGGAATCTTGGAGAAGACGTAGGAAAGCCACTGCTATTGTTAAAGAAGGTGAAGGATCGTCATCAAAACCTAGAAAGAAGCAAAAGAAAGCAGCAACAATGTCTTTGGTTGATGAACCGGAAGAAGATAATCCGGTGGTAACTGCAGAGAAAGAACAAGTGGCAGCTACAGCAGATAATCCATTTAATGTCGATGTGTTATTTGATACAGATGTTTTGGAAACAGGGACAGAAGTTGTCGCTAATGCTGAACAAGTTGTAGATGTTGAAGCACTGAAAGAGAAAGAAAAGATTGTTGATAATATTGAGGGTGACGATGTAGATAAAAGTACAACAAGTTCATCAAGTTCTTCAGATGATGGTATTGATGAGATTGAAAGTCGAAAGAGAATTCAAGAAGAAATAGAAAAAGAGAAGCTGTTAAGAAAGAGAAAGAGACATGAGAAAGATGATGATGATGTATATGTGCCTTCTCCAGAGCATGTCTCAGGATCACAGTCTTCTCCAAAAGCTAGAAAGAAAGCGGGAGGTCGCAAGAAAGTAGTTTCTCCAAAAATACGCAAAGTCACTTCAAAGAAGACTCCGAAGATTGTGCTAAAGAAGAAACCAACAAAAGAAAGTAAGAAGCCTCCCACACCACCACATGAACCAACGCCACCACCATCACCTATTCCTCAATCACCACCACCACAACAAACTTTATTCACTTCACAAGATCTATTTGGTACACCTCCACTCACTCAAATGCAACCTGGTTCGTCTAGCAGAGGTCTTTATACTCCACAGGATAATCTTTTAGACATCGGAAATTTCGACTTTGCAAATAATGATCAATTATTGAAGTTGGAGAAAAGGATGGATGAAGTGTTAGTGGAAAACAAGAAGCTTGTTGCTGAAAATAAGAAAGTGTCTGATAAAGAAAGACTTCTTGAGATACGTGTGAAGAAGTTAGAGAATGAAAATCAAGAATTGGTGAAAAAGATCGACGCTGATCAATCTAAAATTGATATCTTGAAAGTTAAAGTGGCTGAACTTGAAGAAGAGAAGACAAGACGTGATGAACAAAACGAATACTTCAAGTTAAAGAATAAAGAACTGGAAGCAGCTAAAAAATCAAGAGATCATGAGTTCTATATGCTAAGTAAAGTCGTTGAAAGCATGCTTGGAACTTTAGTAGAACAAAAATTCGAAGAGCTGCTAGTAGAGGAGATCAGGGCTCAACGTCAAGCAGAAATGGATAGACAGATGCAAGATAAAGGTAAGGGAGTTGAAGGTAGTTCAGCTGTGACAGAAAGATCAATAGTTCCTTCAATGGTGGTTGAGAATCCCGAGCCTATTTCTGCAATATCTGGTCTGTTTGAAGATGAAACACATCTTGCTGAGTTAGAAGGATCTAGTAGTGATGAAGATGATGAAGAAGAGGAGGAAGAAGAGAAAGAGGATAAAGATGAGAAAGTATTCTCTGCGAGCAGTCACAGTTCTGATAATGATGACGATGATGCTCAAGGTGCTACTGGATTGAGAGTTACTGAAGATTCTTCTGAACAAGATGTTGATAATCTGATGAATGACACTGTAAAAAGAATCAGGGGAAGCTAGTGGAAAGGGGGAGTCTGGTAAGTCTCAGATCATTGAACATTCTGAAAAGTTATTCTTGAGTTTAGATGTTCACAGAGAAATGTTGCAAAATGTGAATCCTGAATTCAAGATTGATTCTGAAGAAGAGTTAGAGTCTTTTGATATTAATCAACAGCCTGAATATTCGTATAAGTATGTTGAAGAGGCTGATAAGTATGATTGAGTTGAGATTGAAGATTGGACAGATGATGAAGATGTAGTTGAAGATACTTCTAAGTATCCTACACTCATGGAATTCTTTGCTGAGGAAAACAGAGAAGAGTTAAGACAAAAAGTTGCTGAGGCAGTGAAAGATAAAAACTTCGACAATACTCAAAAGGAGATGGAAAAGGAAGATAGGTCGAAGTGGTTCAAGAAAAGTCACGAGAGAAAGTTTAAAAGACCTTTGAAATATTTTCAACGTGATCAAAGTGTTTCTCTTGGTGATATCATCAGTTGGGGATTTTTACCACAGGTGAATGCATATGCAATCCGAAGAGAATACGGAGTTCAGTACTTTGAATGTTTATATGACATCATGTCATTACCTTGGTGGGATGTTGACGAGTTACCGAAGGTTAGATGTTTGGATTATCCTGTTCGGAAGAATGATGTGGCTATGTGGGGTTACATCAAGTATGAGTCTTTGAAAGAATTTCGTAAATGGAAGCCACATCATCCAAAGCGTGTATAGAGGGTAGATCCAGATACCGGTGTTACAGTGACTATCCTTAATATCAAACCTCCGAGAACAATGAAGACAATTCCAATGCCTCAGATGGAACAAGAATTCTATAAAGGATTCATTGGCTGGGTGTACAGTTGTATTTCAACCGAAGCAATTATTACTTACAGAGCTGGTGGGGAGATTTGAGAAATACATGTTTATGATCCAATGTGGCTGGTAAATTGCTCGGTGAAGGATATAGAATGTCTTTTCATCAACAAGATTCACTATCAACCAGCAGATAGAGAACAAGCGTAGCAGTTTCAACGTGTAGTTTCTCTTTGCTTTCAGAAAAGTATTAATTCTGAAAGTAAATGGAAATCATCTTGGTGGTCGCTTGACGAAAAGATGAAAAGGAAAGCTAAACGTGAACGTCAAAAGCTAGAAGAAAAGAAAGGTACGTTTATGAAGATGTAAGCTGAAGAAGAGAAAGCGAGGAAGAAAGAGAATGAAAGAATAAGGGTTGCGCTGAGCAGGAAGCCAAAGCCAAGGGAAGAGACGTATAGAGCTGTTTGAAGACCCGAAGACTAGAAAAAGACTGTGGCTTTATCCAAGGGGGAGTTTGTTGGTGCATAATGTCTAAAGCCTGCGTCTTAGTTGTAGTTGATCAATGTATAGGGTCTGTTTTGGTTAATTATGTATTGAACAGGGGTTAAAGGTGTAAAAGTATGTTTTTCATGTTGAGGTTTCGCTTGAATGGACTCCTGCCATATAAGCGAAACTACTTGATAAGGTTTCGCTTATATGGTCATGATCCTTCAAGCGAAACTACCACACCTATATATACCCTTTGTGTTTTCTCATTTGGGACGTTGATGTCACAAGTGTAGCCGACCTGCTGACCTTGTATTTCTTGAAAGTTGAATGAGAAAACGGTGTTAAAGTGTATCTCTTCTATTTCTACTCATTTCTTCTATAGTTTTGCTTTGATTCATGCCAAATATGTATTTCCACTACATATTCGGTAGGTGCTAGCTCCGATTGTCTCAAACGAAGGACAAATTCGATCCTACAGCTTGGGCCGTAGCTCGCGCCATTTATGTTGGCACGCGTTGAGGTTGTGGCGGTCGTTACCGACATTATGTCGCGAATGCTTCCGGCAAATATTTTGTTTGGCCCGGTGGCCGCCCCTTCATAGCGTCGACGACGCTTGTGACGAGTGCCATTTCTTCTTCATGGGTCCAGGATGCCATAGCGGAGGGGAACAGTGGGTTGGGTTCGTGGGACGGGGGGGACCAGTGGGTTAGCGTGTTCGAGAGAAGTGGGTAGCCGTTGGGGTTGGGTTCGTGGGATGGGGGGGACCAGTGGGTTGGGGTTACAATATATAGGGGGTAGTTGGGTTACCGGGTGGCGGTTTGGTGTCCCCAAACCGTTTGAATTTTAAATTCAAATTTTGAATGTTCCGCTATGACGTGGCGGGTGAGCGAATGGGAGGCAGCCAGCTAGCATGGCCATACCGCCCACGCCCGGCTTGAAAGCCAAGCCCCAAGGGCCACGCCCTAACCCAAGCCCACCCGGGATGGTGGCTTGGGCGTTTTCCCCCAACCCACGCCCCAACCCAAGCCCCATACCCCATGGCCTAAAGCACGGGCTGGTAGAAAGATCTAGACTCGAATGAATGGGGCGAGTTTAGATGTTTCATATGATGTTCATGTATTAAGTTTCATTGTTATCCTCTTAGTTTACTTTGATGTACCGGTAACTATGACTTAGCATCTTGCTATGGTTTGGTTACTTTGTTTTTTCTTAATAAAATCGCCTCTTTTCAAAAAATATATATTGTCAGTTAACATGCAATTTACTTTTAATGATGTATTGTTATTGGACCAATTACTTCTTAACAATTAATGGATCAGTGTAGACTATTGTAACACGTGAACTACTGAAACAAGTTGACAAGCTTTTTCAAACAATAGGACTCACAAGAAATAGACTTTTTCACACGAAATATGGCTTTCACACAGAATAGCAACTCAAACGAAATCAGAGTTTTCACACGGAATAGTGTTTTCACGCGAAATCACCAAACAAAATCTAATTTCGTGCGGAATTAGCTAAGTTTCAAGCGAAATTAGGTCAATTTGGAGCGAAATTAGTGATTTCGTGTGAAATCAAGGGCAATTTCAAACGAAATTAGTGATTTCGTGTGAAATCAACAGCACTTTCAAACGAAGTTAGACTTTTTCAAGCGGAATAAGGTTGTTTCGTGCGGAATCAACCTGATGTCACTCGTTATCGGACCAAAAATCTCAAATTTCTCTCAAACGGCTAGGAATTAGGATCTGAAACTTTATAGGGTTGTAGATCAGGTGTTTTCGCACAACATAGCCGAAAATCAGCTAATTTGGACCGTAAAAACCCGTTCAATTTGAAGAAAATTAGTTAAAAACATGAAAA
Organism: Helianthus annuus; assembly: GCF_002127325.2. Classification (NCBI taxonomy): domain Eukaryota; kingdom Viridiplantae; phylum Streptophyta; class Magnoliopsida; order Asterales; family Asteraceae; genus Helianthus; species Helianthus annuus. The sequence goes on from NC_035445.2 coordinate 55,960,062, forward strand.
ATGAAAAAGATGAAGAAATAGATGAAATCTAGATGAATTTGGATCTGAAATCGATGAAATCACGCGCGGAAATGTGTGTTGGATCAGTGCAATCGAGTTCTGGCTCTGATACCACTTGTAGGACCGGTTTTGACTCCGAAACGATTGTGAAACGAACGTATGACGTGCGGAAACCGTACACGAACGTGACCAACACACAATACGTAATATAAACGTGATTCTATTAGAAATCTAACAAAAACAAGCACCTTGAATCACTTTCTCTTTCTAGAATCTCTCTCTAGATCTAGAGCTCTCCAAAACACAGATAAGCCAAAAGTTCCATAATTATGACATAACATCCCTATTTATAGGCCTTGGAATTAATGAGACCTCTCATTAATTACCAAAATGCCACCTTGCTAATTCTATCTAATTATTACAATATAAGCTTGTTTTCTTCGGTTTCTCGCTACGGCTCGGATTGACGAAGGCGATAGACATAAATGCACTAACAGATTTGCGTCTGGGTCAGAAGTCCTATCCCATATCAGTCTGATGATTATCCCATATCTGTCTGATGATTTAAAACAAATTATAGAGTTAGGGTGAGGTATTAACGTGCCGAGGCTGAAGAAGATTGTGGTGCACACTATTTTTCTTTTCACAGTCTGGAGGTTACAGATTCACTTTTGAGTTTTTCTCTTGATCAGACTAGGTTTGAGTTTTTCAAATCGAGTTTTGATGAGATAGGTTTTCAAGATACACCTTTGCAAGGCAATGTTTGTTTGATTAGTCGATTGAATCTTTTGTGATTCACTTTGTAGATAGGGTTTAACTCTTTCTGATTTTGCCTTTTGGATATGAATTAGTTTAGTTTAAGTTCATGGGATGATGTTTTCTTCATTTATTTAAGAATTAAGAGAATAGTTGTAGCTTCATTTTTGATGGTGCATGAGCTAATATATGTTACAAATCTGATATGATTGTGAACATTTGGCAGACGTTTATGTCATAACTATTTTTTTTTTTTGCTTTTTGTCATGTTGTTTAAGAGTGAGAGGTTTCAAGATGCATACAAACTGTTCGATGAAATGCCTTAACAAACTTAATAATATTACTCAAATTTCATTAAAAATGCCCAAAATTTTTTAAGCTTTTAAAGCCATTGATTTTGTGAATTGCCACCTAGAGATTTCTATACATACAAACCCACGCGTTTTTTACTTAGCCCATACGCACTACTATTTTTACCGATCACATCCTATCTTCGTTTCCTATAAAAATATGCTTATACAGATCTTTGATTATGCAATCGTATAATCCTTTTTTGTTCGTATATGGCCATCTACATTCCTTTGTCTGTTTTTTTATTTTGTTCGTATATGTATAGATTTGTGGCAACTACCGTCATATGGCGATGGAGGCTTCTGAACATCGGTGTAGTGGAGGGTGTGTACAAATGTCGTGGTCGAAATTGGAATCAAGAAACATGCAAGTTTTCTTCTAACTCTTTAATGTCTATCCTACAATATGATGTTTTCTTCAACTTTTAGGACTTAATGCTATATGAGTTTTTGTTGGTTAGAGAAGGTTCGGCTTCGTGTACGACAGTGGCAATGTACCAAGTCATATTTCTTTTTCTTTACAGAAGTTGTTAAGGGTTTTATTAACTGTGTAAAATTTGTTTTTAAGGTCCCAAGATTGAGAAGAGTGGCGATGGTGGTGGGATAAGGGTAAGTTTCAATAAAAAGAAACACAACAACAAGTCAGATGATTTGTTATTATTATTATTGGTATCTCTCTAAGCTGCATTTTATCTAAAAACCGAAACATAAAAGTAATAGAGAAAAAGATGAAGTTGAATAATTGATTAACTTACATCATACCGTTTTATGTTTTGGAATTAAGTTAGCTTAAACAGCAAGTTAGGGAGTATAAGAATTATGAGAGTAATGGTGTTGGATTAGGGGAATTTGATGGATTAATGGAAAGCGATCATAGACGTAACATATTGGAATAACAACATCATACCGTTTTATGTTTTGGAATTAAGTTAGCTTAAACAGCAAGTTAGGGAGTATAAGAATTATGAGAGTAATGACGTTGGATTAGGAGAATTTGTTGGATTAATGGAAAGGGATCATAGACGCAACATATTGGAATAACAATTTTATAGGGTTTATTGTTGTCATCTGCGTGTTTGTTAAGGTGAGAGAGGAGAGAGGGTGTGTAAAGGAAGAACATGAATGTGGAATGTGAAGAGTGGGTCTCACATACGAGTTATTGTCTTTTATCGTGGTCAAATTATCGGGTTTGAAAGTGAGTTTACGGGACTGTTTAGTAAACCATTTCTATTTCTTAATATCCGATGTCGTGTTTTACAAATTATAAAGGTACTAGGTGGGATGAAAGGAATGACAAGTCTGCTATGGGAAACATCCTTACTTGACCCAAATGAGGTATACATTCTAGCCACCTGTCAATATAATCTTGATATCTATTTTTATGCTTTAGGAACTATAACTAATTAATAATATTCACATTCGTATATTACACAAGAAGTAAGTTGGTGAGAATCACAACAAAATAAATCACAAAAGAACCTTGTTCAAGAACCTTGGACATTAGGGTTTCATTCCATACATATATATACTTACAAATTGCCTGGCGTATTTAATAAATACGCCAGTAACTTAAATAGGTCGCGCCTATAACTTTTACATGTATTGCATATCTAGTCCTTGAACTTTCTAAAACATAACGAAACATTACAAAACAATCCAAAACCTACTAAAACTAAGTACCAACGGTCTCATAAGCTCTAACAATATTCCCCCTAGACCGTTGCGTACTTGATTGTTTTTCATTCTTGAGCTTCGGTTTCTAGATTTGCAGCAGCTTGATCTGGAGTCGGTTCGGGTGGAGGTTGGTTAACAATAGCTTCACTTGTGATTGGTGGATCCTCCATCGTGACCTCCAATGTGGATGAGGTCGGAGGTTGAGATTCTGTTGCAACATTGGTTAACAATAGCTTCACTTGTGATTGGTGGATCCTCCACTGTGACCTCCAATGTGGATGAGGTCGGAGGTTGAGATTCTGTTGCAACATGTTCTGGTGATGGATCTTTCTGCTGAGCCGGAGACTTTTCTTTCTTCTTTTCTTTGCTTTTATTTTTCTTTGCTTTGTCTCGCTCTTTTTTCTTTTCAATTATGTTCACAATTTCCATCATTTCTATCTTTCGTTCCCTCGCCGTTTCTACTGCCCTCTTAAACAACATGCCTTTTTCTTTGTATTCATTTCCAGCACCGACATGTATTTTATGGCCGTATAGGATGTTCTGACCGGGCAAGCAGAGCATGAAGATATCCATTGGATCCACAATATGGATATCTTCGTTGGAGGTTGATCTGATGACAGCTTCACTAGTTTTTCCATCGTAAAACCATTTCATGAAGTTGGTGAGTGTCACTGGATGCTCCAGAGGGATCTTGATCTTTGTCACGACTTTTGCAGGGTCGATGACCCACTTGACCTTGCCTTTTCCAGTAATCGGTTCTTTGGTGGTCTTCGAAACCCTTATGCGTGGATGTCCGGGTTTGAAGATAGTGAATCCGCAATTGCATTCTCGTAATATTAATCTTTCGAAATCAGCTCCGATGCTGCTATAAGTAGGATTGATCATATCCAAATTTCCAAGCTCATGGATATCCCACCGAGGCAAGCTTTGCATGTCTAAACCAGTCTTGAAATGTTGTATGACCCCACCGCGTCGCTTTACAATAAATATCCCTTTCAAATTACAATACTTCCAACTAATGATTTTATCGATAGCTTCTGTCTTTTCAACAGAAACTACCTAATAGAAATTGGGAAGTTTTTCTCTTTCCATCTTGAACCATTCAGGATGCTGTAGGGACACTTCATCATCATCCTCTGTTTCATATATAATTTCTTCCTCCAATCCCCACTCAACAAATCTTGCAGGCATCTCATCCCTATCCACCTCTTTTTCTTCACTCTCATCATCTTCGTTAACATTTACTACCGATTCCAACCTTCGCTTCTTTCTTTCGGCTTCTTCGGCCTTACGCTTTGCTTCCTCTCCTTTAAACTTTTCGTAATCGAAGATGTCTGTGTGTTTGGGCAGCCACAACTCTCTCTCTCGAAGCTCTCTTCGGATCATCTTTGCTCTAGCATCAAGTCCGGTCAGTCTCACTGTTATTGTATATTGCTATGTCTATGTGTTAGGTGATATGATGATTGCTATGATCTTATTAATGATTAGGGTTCTTATTAGTCATTGTTAACATAGGTTGTATGAGGAATCATGATGTGATAATAAGACAATCGGTTCACATGTAAAGAGGTAACAGGATCGAACATATGTAATCGACTGTGTCTTGGTTAGATGTTTGATTGGTCCGTATGTATTGGCATGATAGTCGGCTGTGAATGTGCTTATGAATGGACGGATCGTGGTGATGATGTGTTAGGATGCATGCTAGAGATCGAAATCATGAATCATGGTAATATGCATAAGTATTAGGAATGTTGATTATGTTCTTGTTCATGCTTTGATTCTTATTAGAACTCATATGAATTTTGTGATGGAAACCCTTGTTTGATCGGATATTGGTTAAGGAAAAACTGTTAATTTGTTATTGTAAATAAAGAAACCGATTAGTTGTTAATTGATATGTGATAAATTGGAAACTTGGTAATTGATTGGCAAGATTTAGGGATTGTAACTAACATGCATAATTTCTGGATTTTTAACCAATCGCACAAGGCATCTTGTTCGCACAAGATGTCCAGTCGCACAAGCAGACATGGCCGCACAAGAGGATCAGACCGCACAAGAGGTCCCCAGTCGCACAAGGACCTCTGAATCGCACATGTTGTATGTTTGCTTGAACTGTTGGGCCGGATGGTTAATTGGGTTGGGCTAGTCTGATCGCACAAACCAAGTGGACACTGTTTAGTTTGGGCCGGTTACTAAGTTGGGTTTGGGCTGGTTTGGAACGCACAACCCGATCGGATCGTACAATCCAATCAGGATCGCACAAGTCACTCACGTATATTATTTGGGCCGAGTTTGTATTATTGATTTGTTATGATAATTGGGTCGGGATGTTGGATCGCACAACATGTTGTGGATCACACAACATGTTGGGCCGGACATGATTGGGCTTATTACATTTCGTACAAGTTATATGTGTTGTTTGACTGTTAAGTGTTACCATGATATATACGTGCTTTTAACGTGTTAACTTATGTGATACATACGTGCATTACTTGAGTCAAAACCTGACTTGTATGGTAAACCTGCTAGGACGTGGTTGATCACATTGTAGCTTAACTGAATCTTTTCGTGTATCAAACCGAGCAACCCCAGGTGAGTTCAATGCATTTTCTCAAGCATGCGTCCCGGTGGTTTGGGACAACTGGTAAACATTTGGAAGGGAAACTTTGGGTAAACAACTTAATCGGTTCTGGGTATTGAACATGGAATCTATCATCGGATTGCCTGGAGGGCAATGGGGGTAATTAGTTGATAGCGCTATTAGGTGGGAAACCTCACACCGGGCCGTAAGGACGGGCGTGAACTAATTATCTGGGTATGGCTATGGTTGTTAGAGGCACACTCCTCGGATACATATGGGCACACTCCCTAGGGTATCTAGCGATGGCAACATAGCATCGGTCGTTAAGAGGCACACTCCTCGGTTACGTAAGGGCGTAGTCCCTAGGGTAACTAACATGAGCAACATCGTAACGCAACATTGAATCGCATTAACATACATCTGGTAACTCAACACGTTAACAAAACCTTGAACTCACCAGCGTAGTCTGACACACTTGTTTGCATGCTTGTAGGTCGTTAGCCTTGGAACATGGACTTGCTATCTGGGAGTGCTGGAGTGGTCATGGATCGAGACTCTTGGATTCATTTATAAATGATACATTGATTTTGATTATTATTATGGAACGATTGCTAAACGATTACATGCTTCCGCTACACAACATCTTGAGAATTGATATCATGTTTGACAATTTCTATTGGTAATTAATGACATGTTTTATTGAAGTATTTACTATTGGTTCAATGTGATTGGTGGCTCGAACTCTGATGCGTAACACGCCTCGCGGGGTTTCCGCAGGTGGAATTTTGGGGGTGTTACAGTTTGGTATCAGAGCCATTGGTTATAGTGAACTAGGTTTTAAAACGTTTTTGTAAAACCAGACTATAACCGAACACCTTCGAAAATCGATCATGACACTCAGCTCCAGATTGCAAGGTTCGTCTTTCGTATACTCATTGTACTACGTAACTAGTGGACACTTACACATGATATTGCATGCTGGTGCACGTTAAACACGATAGTATGAACTTACGTATTCCTAGCACATGTTATATGACTGATAGGGTGGTAATTCCCTAAACATTCGTGACTTATGTTATGTGATGCTCTTTGTTTACTATTCGAGTTGGGGGAACCATTCGACATGAGTTAGGAGGAGCTGAGATGAGCATGCAAATCACAATATTATTGTGGGTGCACACATAATAATAATGTGGGGTGCATGCGAGTCCCAGTGAGGCTTAACAAGTGAAGGAGGGGTTCCGCTCTGTTAATTGATCAGTGTGAAACGTAACAAACTAATAGGAGTCATAACAGTGATCGTCTCCTACTCAAATGTGACTTTCTCACCTCTCTTTGAATCCTTTTGAAATCGCAATGCTATCAAGTATTACTTGAACGTCCCTCTGAACGCCTAGCGAACTAAGTAGAATGCTAGGTGCTTGTACGAACGTCCCTAAGTGGATGTTGCAGCGTCCATGATTGGTTTATACACCTTTTCTTTCCCCTCACTCCTCTTTGTTGATTGAACTCAATATACTCACATCTCAGACCCTGAAGGGCGGTCACACCTGCAACACTCTGGAAACCTACCGTGTTTTACCCAGTCAACTTGTAAGAACGATGGGCATAAGGGTAAATATAGTACTCTGCCGACTTCAGCATTTGAACGACTTCAATTATTGACAATGAACATCAACGAATTGGCTCCAAACGAATCCTTAATTCTAGTCAGCAACTTATGGGAGCCGACTTTTATGAATCAATCGAAACGTAAACGATGACAAGCGACCAGGATGTGGACTGTGTAACTTCCAACACAACGAGTAGCACCCTGGAACTTAGCACGAAATATGAGGCGATGGACATCGTTGGTGAAGGATCGTAGAGTCCTGTTTCGAGCAACAACATTAGAAGCAACAACTATCGTGACATCAAGGTACTTGTAACAGTAGCTTACAGTATGGAAATGAAGGTGCCTGCGGCATGTAATGGCAGCTGATAATTCAAGACGACAACAACCGAGGGAGCGATGACAGTATGGTAGAAATCCGTGTGATTGTAACAATAACACCGGCAGTGGTGCTCGCGAAAGGGTATTTAGGATTGACGTGGGCGACGACAGGACAATGACAACATGATAGTTCGGATGGAAAGCAAATCGCTTCGGCTCGATTCCGTTTAACCCTGAAGCTTCTTGAAACCAAACCTGTTATGAAACCGGCTGATGACAGGTCAGCGGAAACCACATATGTTAGTTGGGATGCAAACTCGATATTGCGGGGGACAGACATTCGACACCGGAGTTACCTCTGCTATCCTTGGTAGTTACAGCGCAATAGTTAGTGTTGGTGGGTTATTAGGACATATCGCCCAGACGTACCCTGTGAGAAGAAATTTAGCGTCACTATATGCTCTAAAGTACCAGAGTGGTGAAAAGGTTAGCATCATGCCAGTAATGACAGCCTCGAAAGCGCCTATGAAAGGAGGACCTCACTATATTAGCAACTATATCTAATGATCAGGCTAAGTAAGATAGGATCGAGGACCCACCGATTGTTGTGACTCATCTCGAAGTGCAATTGGAGGAGCTTTCAGGTCTACTACCACAACTATTAGTCAGAAACTCAGTGATCTCACGATTAGAGGGAGCTCCGAATACTCATACTCTTACCGTCTTACGCCAGGAGGGTTGCAAGAACCGTGTAATCTACTACGAGAATTGTTGCACAAGAGTTTGTTGGACCTAATTCTCACTTTGGGAAGCCCCGGCTATATCCGTGAAGATAAGCCTTTTTGTGTGCACGTACCAATTATCGAGCACCCATCGAGACGGCAGTTGAGAACCGTTTGCCGCGGCCATGTATCGAAAACCGATCGACTAGTTGCAAGAGACGAGCTTTCATTCGAGGGTTAAATTACGAGCGCATTATTATCAAATGGAAACCCAAGGGGAGAAAGTTCTTAAAGAAGCTTACCAGACGCAATTCGGCCATACAACTTTGCACTCCAAGACCTTTAGAGCGATCATCACACCAGCAGCCTCATGGATCATGTGAACCGACCGTGCTATTGGGTGACATTTTGAACCCCTTTCAGGGGGAAAGCAGCAACATGGACAACTTTTTATCCTATTTGGGAGGTCCTGATGGAGGAGCCACATCACGCGAAGTCTTGATAAGGTAACTTCTGAATGCGAGATGTACCCTTTTGGGTCATATAACCAACGAAGTGGGAATGCACGTGAATCTCGCCAAGATGCATCCTGTTAGAAACTGACCGACACCAAAGGTTCCTTCGGGGATGCAGCAACTCCTTGGCCTTGCTAGATACTATCGCAGCTTACTCACCGGGTATTCGAAGGTTGCACAGCTTAAATCTCTTTAGTGCAGCAGGGGGGTTGCGTTTGTGAAAGACAAAACAGCAAGGCGTCCTTTCAGCTTTTGAATTCCAACCCTACAACTCACTGAGCATCATCTTTACCCGAGGGTGCGGGTGATTCAGTGGTATACCACGATGGTCCGAATTAGAGTCCCAGTTACACGCCGACGCAACACGAGAGAATAACGACTTACGTAATGAAATTACAAAGAAGAACTGCATGACACACAACTGGTGGTGGAAACCGTGGTCTTTGGAGTTACACGGAAGCATTACTTGGACGGTACCAAATGCGTTACTTAGACCGATCACAAGGGCTTTCCGTGTACTCTGGTTTCGAAAGAGCTAAATCAGTAAATGGCATCGTTGGATGGAACTTCTGGGTGGATTACGACTGTGGAACCTGAACATGTATGGACTTGCAGCTCGCCATCGACTCTAACCCACCTGACCCAACTCGTTCTGTACAAACTAGGGAACTAACGGGAGAGAATTTTCAAATTGAGTCCATGCGGGGCATGGAAGAGCAACCTTGGTGAAACGAACGATATTCATTAACTCATAGAACGACTATAAATCTCATTTCACAGCAACGGTAGGTAAGTCGTGGTTAGCAAAACACGCTGGCTTCGAAAATTCTATTCAACTGGATTTTAAAGAAAGACGTTTGGACATGTAAACCTTGTACTGATGATTGGGCATGAAAACCCGTCTAACAATGTATGGGTATGACTTTTGACTTTGGGAAAAGTCAAGGCGAAGTATAAGAAACTGGCAACACCTATGTGGAAGATGGGAGCAGACTGCCATGAATGCTGCCACTAGCCTATTTACAACTCGAAATGGAAACACAAACAGTAACAATCGTTGATCGCTGAATGTGACCAGCACACCCCCTTGCAGTCAAGGGAACTGATGAGTCTTCTCAGCTTGTGAAAATTTCTCTGGAAGAGACGGATTATAGGCATGAGGTGCCAACTCCTATTACCTATTGGACTATACCTAATTTAAGGCGGGCATGGCGCACATCTTTGACTCACGTCTTGACATGAACATTGCTTATTACTGTAGGACAATCGAGCAAAGTGACGAACCATCTGAACACACGAAGGCATGTTGTAAGTATGTGCATAACTGACTTTAGTAAACGTTTGGGAAGGACACTTATCTTGGGGAGAAGCTCTAATACGGCTGCACCATGATAGTATGCATACAGCCCATGCTGAGGCATAACCTGGACAGTAACTCTAATCTCCTTACTGGGCTAATGTAGTTGACAACGTAATCGCAGGTCCAGGACCTGAGCTCAAAACTCTCGAACATTGCTTAGATCGGAAATTGTTTGATGGCAGCGCATGAGCGCTAGGGAAGCTGATTAGCTTAGGAAACACTGGGAGTTTGTTGTAGGCAAACGTGTCATTATCGAAAGCACCACCCTGGGGGGTGCGGTATGCTATACAAAACATGGCAAGCTTACTTTACGACGCGTGAGACATTCGGATTACTGGAACAAACGGTGACTTGGCTCACAAACTCAGGCTAATTGATGAAACGGGATAACTATCGTGATGGTATGTATGCCTTAGGTTTAAGGCAGTGGTTACCCGATGAAACCCTGGTGATACCCTTACAGGAATTTGAGGTCATCGGATCGGTTGTATATATCAGGGAACCTATCGAAAGCATGGGCTAAGAAGTCAAGGTTCGCTAGCATGAGTCATATGACAGTCATGAGGGCTTGTTAAACTCTAATACGTGGACTGAAGTTCACATGGGAACGGAAGGATATGTTAAAACTTCAATGTTCTCAATTGTTCAAGGTATTGAACCAACTCTTGATATCACTGGTGAATTTCGGGACGAAATTTCTTTCAAGTTGGGGAGGATGTGACACCCCAGGAAAAACGAGCAAACGATATAACTTACCTAGCTTTAACTTATCTAGCTTTCTCAGTGAGTGCGTACCAAATTTCGGGACGAAATTTCTTTTTAGTTGGGGATACTGTGACAACTCGTTTCCAAACCGATCTTTGTACTTTGATGTAACGTAGGTGTACGATACGTGACTGTTATGAAAGTGAATTTTATGTGAATGATGTGTCATATATGTTATATGAATGTATGTGAATGTTATATGACTCGATCGCACAATCCTCTCTCGATCGCACAAGCCTCCTTGGGTCGTGTGGCTTGTATGCGGACCCATAGGCCGCCAAGTTGGGCTCGGCCCACTCCTCTTAAATGTATAAACACTCATGTGCCCTCAATGGTTACAATCACCTCACACACACAAAGAAACCCTACTCTCTTTCTCTCCTCTCAAAACCCGACGGCAGCCACAACTCTCTCTCTCTCGAAGCTCTCTTCGGATCATCTTTGCTCTAGCATCAAGTCCGGTCAGTCTCACTGTTATTGTATATTGCTATGTCTATGTGTTAGGTGATATGATGATTGCTATGATCTTATTAATGATTAGGGTTCTTGTTAGTCATTGTTAACATAGGTTGTATGAGGAATCATGATGTGATAATAAGACAATCGGTTCACATGTAAAGAGGTAACAGGATCGAACATATGTAATCGACTGTGTCTTGGTTAGATGTTTGATTGGTCCGTATGTATTGGCATGATAGTCGGCTGTGATTGTGCTTATGAATGGACGGATCGTGGTGATGATGTGTTAGGATGCATGCTAGAGATCGAAATCATGAATCATGGTAATATGCATAAGTGTTAGGAATGTTGATTATGTTCTTGTTCATGCTTTGATTCTTATTAGAACTCATATGAATTTTGTGATGGAAACCCTTGTTTGATCGGATATTGGTTAAGGAAGAAACTGTTAATTTGTTATTGTAAATAAAGAAACCGATTAGTTGTTAATTGATATGTGATAAATTGGAAACTTGGTAATTGATTGGCAAGATTTAGGGATTGTAACTAACATGCATAATTTCCGGATTTTTAACCAATCGCACAAGGCATCTTGTTCGCACAAGATGTCCAGTCGCACAAGCAGACCTGGCCGCACAAGAGGATCAGACCGCACAAGAGGTCCCCAGTCGCACAAGGACCTCTGAATCGCACATGTTGTATGTTCGCTTGAACTGTTGGGCCGGATGGTTAATTGGGTTGGGCTAGTCTGATCGCACAAACCAAGTGGACACTGTTTAGTTTGGGCCGGTTACTAAGTTGGGTTTGGGCTGGTTTAGAACACACAACCCGATCGGATCGTACAATCCAATCAGGATCGCACAAGTCACTCACGTATATTATTTGGGTCGAGTTTGTATTATTGATTTGTTATGATAATTGGGCCGGGATGTTGGATCGCACAACATGTTGTGGATCGCACAACATGTTGGGCCGGACATGATTGGGCTTATTACATTTCGTACAAGTTATATGTGTTGTTTGACTGTTAAGTGTTACCATGATCTATACGTGCTTTTAACGTGTTAACTTATGTGATACATACGTGCATTACTTGAGTCAAAACCTGACTTGTATGGTAAACCTGCTAGGACGTGGTTGATCACATTGTAGCTTAACTGAATCTTTTCGTGTATCAAACCGAGCAACCCCAGGTGAGTTCAATGCATTTTCTCAAGCATGCGTCCCGGTGGTTTGGGACAACTGGTAAACATTTGGAAGGGAAACTTTGGGTAAACAACTTAATCGGTTCTGGGTATTGAACATGGAATCTATCATCGGATTGCCTGGAGGGCAATGGGGGTAATTAGTTGATAGCGCTATTAGGTGGGAAACCTCACACCGGGCCGTAAGGACGGGCGTGAACTAATTATCAGGGTTTGGCTATGGTTGTTAGAGGCACACTCCTCGGATACATATGGGCACACTCCCTAGGGTATCTAGCGATGGCAACATAGCATCAGTCGTTAAGAGGCACACTCCTCGGTTACGTAAGGGCGTAGTCCCTAGGGTAACTAACATGAGCAACATCGTAACGCAACATTGAATCGCATTAACATACATCTGGTAACTCAACACGTTAACAAAACCTTGAACTCACCAGCGTAGTCTGACACACTTGTTTGCATGCTTGTAGGTCGTTAGCCTTGGAACATGGATTTGCTATCTGGGAGTGCTGGAGTGGTCATGGATCGAGACTCTTGGATTCATTTATAAACGATACATTGATTTTGATTATTATTATGGAACGATTGCTAAACGATTACATGCTTCCGCTACACAACATCTTGAGAATTGATATCATGTTTGACAATTTCTATTGGTAATTAATGACATGTTTTATTAAAGTATTTACTATTGGTTCAATGTGATTGGTGGCTCGAACTCTGATGCGTAACACGCCTCGCGGGGTTTCCGCAGGTGGAATTTTGGGGGTGTTACAAAAAGAATCGCACTTACCGGGATCGAGTCTAACTGAAACGAAACAACCAAAACAAAGTCCTAACTCAGACGAACCAGACTTGAACCGGAATAACCACTCCACTGCCCCTGTTTTCTGTCGGACCACCACAGCCGCCGTCACTGGTGTTTCCGGCTGCCGTGGCCATCAACATCACTGCCAATCATCATCATCACCGCCGCCGTAAGTCCAATGGCTACTGCTTCCGTTGGCACCTCCACCGCCCGTCATCCTCTTGGCAGGAACCACCGCCATCGTCGTCTCCGGTGGTCGGTCGTTCGTTTAGGAGAGAGAGAGATAAGCGAGGGTGGAGACAGAGGGAGAGCTGCTCGTTTCGGGTGTGTTTGGTGTCGGCCGGGATCTGTTTAACCGAGGGAGATAGGAGACGAGCGAAGTGAGGTGGGGGGTGTTGAATGGATGAGGTTAGAGGTTGGAACCTCTTTTGTGTGGCAGAATGAAATCGAGAGGGGAGGTGGTGGTTTTAGGAGCATATGTTTTACTAAAAAATGGAGTCTGTGTGTATATAGATATGTCTGAGAATGAGAAAATAGGGTTGGGAGGGAAATGATTATCATGTGCGGCTGTATCAAAAAAATGAGGTGTTAGGGTTTTAGTTTCTCATATATAGGTAGGTTTAATCTAGTGAGCGTGGGCTTGGGCCCAAGGCCCACAAGCCCAGACGCGTGTCTTATGTGACCCGTAATTCCTACAAGGCCCGTTGTCAAAACCCGATCGTCGTAGAGCGTCGTATTATATTATTTAGATCCAACATACGTCAAAAGGATCAGTATTTGACGTTGATCGCGTATTGAAAAAAAAAAGAACGCACCGAGTTGCGTATAAATATATATATATATATATATATATTGAATGTTTGACTGTACGAATAACGATTAATAATATATACATATATACATATATTTTTATTATGCTTTAACGCCTCGAATTATGATATAAATATTTATTTTCTAAAATAAGGATGCGAAAAAGTGAGGCATTACAGTCTCCCCTACTTTAGGAAATTTCGTCCCGAAATTTATTCAAGATGAAAGACTTTGAAAAAGATGGCATTTTCGGAGTGCACGTGGGTATAGACGAGGAATGGTTTGGTGAATGATTAAAGTTTGTATATAATTACAGCAGGGAAACACCGAATTCCTCATGGCACGTTTTCATGAAAGTTTGGTAATATAGGAGGAACACTTATATATAGGAAGTACCATCGGCGTATCCACCGTGTTCATACTATATTACGTTCGTTTCGCTAATCAATGCCATGTTACGTCCCGTGTCACAAACAGGGTTTATTAACGTATGATAGCGTATAGTAATTTAAGTATGTAAGCATGATTGGTATTTAAGTATGAGAGAGGTCATAAGGTGCAAGTATAGGCATGAGTATGATTAAATTATTTGAATAGTCCACATGAGATATTTTAGTTAACTAGATCAACGCATTACTGGCATGTGATCTCACTTGTCAAACCATCGTGTCCGCAAGTATATATGTATGTATGAATGTATGAATGTATGAATGACTTAACATGACCGCAAATCCATGCGGCGGGCGTTACTCCTATATCGCTACACAAGCGCTATATATGTTAAGGTGTGGCTTGATCAAAGTTAATGACAAAATGTCAACCCAACGTTTAACGCAAGCGCCATCTAATCATGGCACATGTCATCTTTTCGTTGCCATGAAAAGATCCGTAATGTATAAAGTGTCATCTAATCATAGCACATGTCATCATTTCGTTGCTATGAAAAGATACGTAATGTATAAAGCGTCATCTAATCATAACACATGTCATCATTTCGTTGCTATGAAAAGATCTGTAATGTATAAAGCATCATCTAATCATAGCACATGTCATCATTTCGTTGCTATGAAAAGATTCGTAATGTATGAATGAATGTCTTGACATTACCACAAATCCATGCGGCGGTGCTCTACTCCTATAGTGCTTCACAAGCACTACATATGTCAAGGTGTGGCTTCATCCGAAGTTAATGACCAATTTATCACATAAAGAATGTCCAGTAATCCCGAATCAAGTATAACGTATTAGTAGGCGTGTATTTATTTATTGTGTAAAACGATGATTAGGTAACAAGTATTAAATCGCATAAAAGTTAAGTTAATATAAAAGAGAGGCTTGATAAGTATCGGAGTGCTTCGGGTTTAGAAGCTTCGACTATTCCAAAGTGAATCGCAAGTCCTTTCAAATTAGGGAGACATGCTTTGGCCTAATAGGTATAATACTCTCGTCGCCAGGCGATTAACAGTATTTTACCCTTCCAGTTAGTACATGTCCCTAATTTGATTGAAAATACGAAACTTTGGCGAAATTGAAAATCGTAGAGCGGGACCAGTCACCAAGGTGTGGATATCAATCCTAGCTTGACAATTTCGTCCCCAAAATGTGGTTTATTGAAAGAAACAAGATAAACTCTCGACTCATCAAAGGGGAACCACCATAGTATGATATGGAAATTCCCATCAAGATACGGATATCACTCCTGACTTGATGGTGAAATTTCATGCAAAATAACATGCAAGATGGATTGAAATTTGTCACTAAAGGCGGGAATCACCCTTATTCTAGTGAGTCGTTTCGATTATGGAATACGACTATCTTCAAGTATGTATTGTGTGAAATGTTTTAGAGAGACACATTGTATATTTAGACAAAAGAAGAGGTAGAAGCAAATAGGAAGAATTACATATTAAGCAGGAATCAGGAATGGTCAAGATTTGGTACTTAGACTATAGACTAGGTCGAGCATGCAATTCTACCTAATTTTCTATAGTTATGGCTCTGATACCAATCTGTCACACCCCAACCGATGGCGGAAACATCGGGATGAGACGAAGTGTGTAGATTGCTCGAGACTTCATAACACTTTTTCTTGTCAAATATTTAATGTTTACATTTTACATGGTTTGATCTAGAATATAACAAATTTAAATTAAATAATGCACAATAAGTATTCAAATATTTATATTTCATTTCATTAATAAAGGTTTATTACAAGTATTAGAACCAGAATACAACAGGATTGAAAGTAAATTACAATACAACGAGCAATAAAGTTTAAATGCGTTTCTAGACAATCCTACTGGATTCATCTGTCACAATCCTGCAACATGTATTAAAAGCATGGATCAATACAAAAGCACTAGCGAACATACAAGTTTGAATATAAATATACGTATAAAAGTTTGTCTCAAATCCACATAGCATTTATTATTCACGTTGAAACGAGCATACATAAATAGCTTAAACATAGCAAATAGAATGAAGTTATGAATTTTAAACTAGCATGCATGAACAACCTAAGCATAACAATATCATGGGAAAGCAAATTGAAACTAACAAGCATAAACAACCTAAGCATAACAATCAACGTGTTCGATGGTTTAAGTATTTAATTATAATCGATTTCGTAAAGTGAATTTTGTATACATGTTGCACCCAAAAATGCTTTAAATCGTAAAAAGGATCGAGTATGCTCACATTTTGCGAAGTTTCCTTTAGAAATCCCGCGAGGAGTTGAAGAGTTGAACAACGAACACCGATGTCATCATACTTGGGTAAACGAAGGTACATATATATTAGAGGTTGCCGAATGTTATAAAAAAATAAAATATACATTTATATTTATTTTTATAAAACGGTCACTTGAGTTTGATAGGCTTTAGTGTGTGATAGACGCTTTTCACAATGCGGATTTTTACAAAAATCAGGCAGAGTTCCCTCTGTTGTCGATATAGTTTTCAAAACTCAACAATTATTCGAAACAATATATATATATATATATATATCTTTTGTAAAGTTGTCGTTTACTAATCAAACGCATTAAATAATGAAATATCAATATATTTCAAGGCTCAACGATTCAATCACAATACTTATAAAATCTTCGTCAAATGCCAAAAACGTAAGCACGAATGTAACAGTTCGATTTTTAAAGCTCGATTGCATATTTAAAACAATATATATACATCAATAAAAAATGAAAACGCTTCGATATTTTACCAAGCTCGTGTCGAACAGTTGACCGGGTTGACCCGAGTTGACTGAGTGCACCGACTGATCAAACCGTGCTTGACCCGAATCATCACCTCATCATCAACATTGACCCCAAACCGGCCGGAACCATAGCTGAACCGACCCCATGAACACCACTACCACCATCGGAAGACGGTGACTTGAACCCGAACCAGTTGAAGCAACGTAACCAAAACTGAACCAAGACTAAAAGAATAGCACTTACTGGGATCGAGTCTAACTGAAACAAAACAACCAAAACAAAGTCCTAACTCAGACGAACCAGAATCGAACCGGAATAACCACTCCACTGCCCCTGTTTTCTGTCGGACCACCACAGCCGCCGTCACTGGTGTTTCCGGCTGCCGTGGCCATCAACACCGCCGCCAATCATCATCATCACCGCCGCTGTAAGTCCGACGGCTACTGCTTCCGTTGGCACCTCCATCGTCGTCATCCTCTTTGCAGGAACCACCGCCACCGTCGTCTCCGGTGGTCGGTCGTTCGTTTAGGAGAGAGAGAGAGATAAGCGAGGGTGGAGACAAAGGGAGAGCTGCTCGTTTCGGGTGTGTGTGGTGTCGGCCGGTATCCGTTTAACCGAGGGAGATAGGAGACGAGCGAAGTGAGGTGGGGGGGGGGGGGTGTTGAATGGATGAGGTTAGAGGTTGGAACCTCTTTTGTGTGGCAAAATGAAATCTAGAGGGGAGGTGGTGGTTTTATGAGCATATGTTTTACTAGAAAATGGAGTCTGTGTGTCTATAGATATGTCTGAGAAGGAGAAAATAGGGTTGGGAGGGAGAGGATTATCATGTGCGGCTGTACCAAAAAAATGAGGTGTTAGGGTTTTAGCTTCTCATATATAGGTAGGTTTAATCTAGTGAGCTTGGGCTTGGGTCCAAGGCCTACAAGCCCAGTCGTGTGTCTTAAGTGACCCGTAATTCCTACAAGGCCCGTTGTCAAAACCCGATCGTCGTAGAGCGTCGTATTATATTATTTAGATCCAACATATGTCAAAAGGATCGGTATTTGACGTTGATGGCGTTTTGAAAAAAAAGAACGCACCGAGTTGCGTATAAATATATATATATATATATATATATATATATATATATATATATATATATATATTGAGTGTTTGACTGTACGAATAACGATTAATAATATATACATATATTTTTATTATGCTTTAACGTCTCTAATTATGATACAAATATTTATTCTCTAAAATAAGGATGCGGAAAATCGAGGCGTTACACCTTCAAAAGTTAGACATATTTTATTAGCTATTATACCTCGTTTAATAGCAAGATAAGAAGGATGAGATATCGGCAGTTAGCCTGAATAAGTTTCTATCGATCAGGTGTTCCAATAGATTCCCCCTGTTAACAATGTCCTGTTAATTGAATCATCTCGGAAGTACTGAACAACCGAAATAACAACTTCGGTTTCATCAGCTGCATCGTTTACTGTGGAATGCATCCTTATTTCTGTAAATCGCACAAACAAGCATGCCTTGAACGAGTCTAGAACACTAATAATCCTCAACCGGCTTTGAAACCATACGAAATCTATTAAGAAACTGTTCGATTTCACGGTGAGTGGAGAAATTAGCGAGGGAGAAACTGTTCATCACAGACATGCATCAGGAAAGAAGCATATAAAGAACCTTCAAAAGTTAGACATATTTTATTAGCTACTATATCTCGTTTAATAGCAAGATAAGAAGCATGAGATATCGATAGTTAGCTCGAAGAAGTTTCTCTCGATTAGGTGTTCCAATAGATTCCCCCTGTTGACAATGTCCTATTAATTGTTTCAGATGACATGCTTGGTAACAAAGACAAACGGTTAATGTCAGGTGTTCCAATAGATTCTCCCTGTTCACAATGTCTTGTTGATTATTTCAGATGATATGCTTGGTAACAAAGAGGACACTTTCTTCTGTTTTATTTTTTTCTACTTTTAGAAAGGTTTGACCGCCTCACGACTGTAATAAAACGGAACATCAGGTTATCTAAAGAAGCGCTTTTATCATGTGTCATATGTTGGACGAAATATATGGATGGAAAGCCCGCATAGTTTGTTTTTTTTATAATTTTACAGACGATTTAGAGAAACAGAGAATACGTTACGAGATTTTTCAAGAATTAGAAAAGGAGAAGATCTGTGGGCCTTATTGTCGGTCTCGGGTGGGCATAAGATCCGTGGGCCCTATTGGCGGATCTGTGACTCCATGGAAGATGTGATTAAGTTAAGCGTGCCATATCATGTGTCATGTGTCATAAAACTGAACATAATCCCAGATTGTCTAAAGAATCGCTTTTATCATGTGTCATATTAGAGAAACATAATTTTACATATGATTTAGAGAAATACAGAATACGTTACGAGATTCTTCGAGAATTAGAAAAGGAGAAAATACAGAACGACAAGGGTGTTGGTCTTTTCTCCCACGTGTAGGGCTGTAAACGAACCGAACGTTCAGCGAACAGTTCGTGAACCGTTCGACGGGAAGTTCGTTTATATTCGTTCGTTTACTACATGAACGAACACGAACAAGAAATTGTGTTCGTTAAGTTAAACGAACGAACATGAACAGAGGTTGCGTTCGTTCGTTTATGTTCGTGAACGTTCGGTAATGTGTTCGTTTATGTTCTTGAGCGTTCGGTAATGAGTTCATTTATGTTTGCTTGTTAATATTTATTTGTGTTAGTCCGTTAAAGGTTTTTATATGTCGTATTTTCTTTTATTATTTCTAGTTTTTAAAATTTTGAAACCCTAGTTATTTTATATGCCTCTCACAACATCCCTCATTTCACTATTTCAATTTTAGTTTGTTTTAAGGCTTAGGAAACTCTTAATTTTGTGTTTATCATGTTTTTGATAATCACGCCAACTCTATTCGGATAATTATGTTAAGTGTTTCTTTATTTTTTGTGGATTCTTCGTAATGTTTATGATGAAAATGCAGATTTTATTCTAAAATAAATATTGTGTTTATAAACGTCATTTGTGTTCATTTATGTTCATGAACATTTGTTAGAGTTCATTAGCATATGGTAAGTGTTCGTGAACAGTTCACGAACATGTTCGTTTCCTTAATGAACGAACACGAACAAGAAATCTCGTTCGGTAAGCGTTCGTGAACAGTTCATGAACAAGCTTGTTCCTTCATGAACAAACACGAACATGGCCTTGTTCGTGTTCGTTCGGTTCGTTTACAGCCCTACCCACGTGTGATCCAGAGGTCGTCGGGTGGGCATAAGATCCATGGGCCCTATTGTCGGATCTGTGACTCCATGGAAGATGTGATTAAGGTAAGCGTGCCATATCATGTGTCATGTGTCATAAAAAAGAACATAATCCCAGATTGTCTAAAGAAGCGCTTTTATCGTGTGTCATATTAGAGAAACATAATTTTACATACGATTTAGAGAAACAGAGAATACGTTACGAGATTATTCGAGAATTAGAAAAGGAGAAAATACGGAACGAAAAGGGTGCTGGTCTTTTCTCCGACATATTTTATCAAATGAAGTATCACGTGTGATTGGCACGTGTGATTATCAAATGACAACTTCAGGGGTCTAGTCCTAGCTAGTTTATCCCACGTGATACGCATCTAATATGACACATGATAAAAGCGCTTCTTTAGACATCTGGGATTATGTTCCGCAAATTGGGAACCACAAATTCGTGTGTAAAAGCTCGGAAAGATGACCGAATGGAGATCTGAATACACCCTTGGTATTTGTTTACCACATGACACATGATAAAAGCGTTTCTTTAGACAATCTGTGATTATGTTCCGTTTTAACATGCCGCTTAAATCTCAGTTATGTCTCATTGCATTATGACAATACTGACAAGGGTGCTGGTCTTTTCTCTCACTGTGCAAACTTGAAAAATCTCACCATAACATATTATAGACTGGTGGGCATAAATGGTTTTAGTATATTTTATCTTGGAATATCTAGTCTAATATTTGAAAATGGATATGATGGTGTCAAGATCTTTATCTATCATGTTATCGACCAACTTCTCATGTCATCGACCAACTGTCCGAAATCCCTTTTGTTTCTCAGGTTCACATTCGACACAACACAACAAAAAAATAAACTTCAAAAAATCAGTGCATTGATACGCATCGTATAGGCCTATACAATGCGTATCAACCCCGCCGCCAGACATAACCTACACATGTCAGCCTGCTATGTCTTTTACTTTATTTCAATACGCATCGTATAGGTCTATACAATACGTATTAAATTGAAAAAATGTACGAATAAACAAAGGGTGTGCTATTACAAAACCCCTAATTAAAATTCCAACCACTTCTTTGATATTTCCTGTCTCCTCAACGCGTTTTCCCCTTATTCACACGTTGCAGGGAACATTATTATATATACAGAAGGAGCAGCAGCGCCATTTACAACTGTACCAACCACCCCAATCCTCTTTCTTGTAAAAGCATCTTCCATACTTTTTTTTTAAAAGAAAAAAAAATCAAAATGCAATTTAAAATGAAAAGAGGAAACAGAAACAAGAAGAATCAGAAGAGGAAGGGGGCAGAACCCGGCTGCTGCCCATCATGCCAAGCGATCACCGACGTCTACCGACACCTGCAAACGTCCCACTGTCAATCTGCAGTGCACGAAGCAATCTGGGGGTCACCACAATACCCATGCCCCTCTCACGTGAATACGTCTAGCTTTTTGTCTATAAAGCTGGACAGTCACCTTGATTATGTGGCGTGGAAAGAACAGATGTTGTGTCTCCTGGACAGCCAGGGTATGCGTGGTTTTATCGATGGCACGTTTAAGAAACCCCAAGCGAATGGTGGTCCAAAAGGGAAGCCGGAGAAGACTAAGTACAAAGAATGGAGCAGGTCGGACGCGCTAGTGAAAGGATGGATCTTTGGTTCCATAAGTGAATACAATATGGACGATGTTATCGGTCTTGAAACAGCTCATGAGGTTTGGAATAAGCTAAAGAATATCTTTACTACTCCGCCTGCTCCTATCAGCAGCACTGACGCCGAGATCCAGACCCAGACAGACAAGGAAAAATGTACTGTATATTAATTTGTCGTGTTTCCTTGCGAAACCTTTATAATTTTTCATTGAACTTATGACAATTGTAATCTTTTCACATGGCAATAGGCGAAGAAGAGTACGTGCCACTATGCAGAGCTATTGGAATGGGAGACTGGAAGAAAGCTCAAGAGTTTTTCAACGAGGACAAAGATGCATTGATTAATAAACTCAACCATTTTGGACAGAGAACACTTCATCTTGCAATTGGTAATCCTGAAAATGTCAAGTTTCTTGATAATCTCCTTGACCTGATAAACCCAGAGTCACTTCCAACGCTGGTGGATAATGATGGTCATAATCCATTGCACCTTGCTGCAACGCTTGACCACAGGGAGGCGGCAGAGAAGTTGGTTGGGAAAAACCCACATTTGTTATTCATTCTCGACAAACATAATTGTTTGCCTATCCAGAAAGCTATTTATAATTCTCATAAGGCCACTTTTCTTTATTTGCTTCAAGTGTGCAAACAATATATTGGGCTCAGCCAACAGGAAGGATATCACAGCCCCTTTATGGGCCAATACGGTCTCATGCTTCTCAATGAGACAATATGGTCAGGGTTTTTCGGTGAGCTTCTACTATCCCTATTACAGAGTTGACTCTAGTTTGACACTTGTCAAACATTTGGATATGTTTCTGGAAATATGCCCCATGTTAAATTTGTTTTTTGTATGTTGAATTCCACTTGTAGATGTTGCATATGCGTTGCTCACAGAGTATCCTGAACTTGCTACAACAATTGCCCCGCCTTATAATTCTCTATTATGGAGTATTGGGAAAGAGAAGGATGCATTTCGGAGTGCCAAATGTTATAACTTCTACCAAAGATTTCTTTATTCTCGTATGTTCTTCCCTTACTCTAAATTCTTTAAATTTTCATTCTTTTCATTCTGTATATGTGTCATGTCACTTTTTAACTTAGGTAGGCTTTCCTTGAGACAATCATAATTTGCTCGTGAAAAACAATTTTTTCAAACCTCCAAACTACAATCACATTTTTTTTAAAAAATAATTTATAAATTTGTGTTTTTTTTTTCACCAAAATCTTCACTTGTACTTAGGGCTGTAAACGAACTGAACGAACACGAACAATGCCATGTTCGTGTTCGTTCGTTAAGGAATAAGCTTGTTCATGAACTGTTCACGAACGCCTACCGAACGAGATTTCTTGTTTGTGTTCGTTCATTAAGGAAACGAACATGTTCGTGAACTGTTCACGAACACTTACCATATGCGAATGAAGTCTTAACAAATGATCATTAACATAAATGAACACAAATGACGTTTATGAACACAATATTCATTTTAGAATAAAATCTGCATTTTCATCACAAACATTACGAAGAATCCACAAAAAAATAAATAAACACTTAACATAATCATCCGAACAGAGTTGGCGTGATTATCAAAAACATGATAAACACAAAATTAAGAGTTTGTTAAGCCTTAACACAAACGAAAACTGAAATAGTGAAATGAGGGATGTTGTAAGAGGCATATAAGATAACTAGTGTTTCAAAATTTTAAAAACAAGAAATAATAAAACAAAATACAACATATAAAAACCTTTAAC
Source organism: Helianthus annuus (assembly GCF_002127325.2). Taxonomy (NCBI): domain Eukaryota; kingdom Viridiplantae; phylum Streptophyta; class Magnoliopsida; order Asterales; family Asteraceae; genus Helianthus; species Helianthus annuus. Next base: position 55,983,906 of record NC_035445.2, read on the forward strand.
GAACTAACACAAATAAATATTAACAAGCAAACATAAATGAACTCGTTACCGAACACTCACGAACATAAGGAACACATTACCGAACGTTCACGAACATAAACGAACGAACGCAGCCTCTGTTCATGTTCGTTCGTTTAACTTAACGAACAAAATTTCTTGTTCGTGTTCGTTCATTTACTAAACGAACGAACATAAATGAACTTCCACCCGAACGGTTCACGAACTGTTCGCTGAACGTTCGGTTCGTTTACAGCCCTACTTGTACTCATATCCAAGTCCCTTGAGCTTTGTTTCTATGTTTCGTTTTAGTTCCAATGTAAATATACAGATTATTATCTAGTTAAATTTATTTACATTGTAGATGTGTCGACAAAGAGTTACGGCATAGAAGATACACATAAGATTCCAGATATTGAGAACCAAGAGACAAATAGTGCTAGTGTTGTGACCAAGTGCACGAAGAGCTACTCTGGTTTGTGATTCAATAAGGCTAACTATATCAACCATATTATGTTCTCACTTTTCTCTTTCAGGCGTCCATGATAAACTCAAATCAAATAATCAATGCTAGTTCATTTATTGGTAATTTATTCACACAAGTGATCACGCATCGTTTCACCACTTGAATTAGTCAGGATCATATTGGAACATGTGGAAAATTACTCGAGTTAATTCTCTAATTACCATCTTTGTGCTCATTGTTGATGCCTTAATTGTGTTCTGGTTGGCAGCGGAAGTTTGTCATGTACATCATCATCATATGCAGAACTCGATTCGCCATAATCATGTTTGGGAATCATGGTGAATCAATCGGATAACACATAACACACTTTCTAAAGAACAGGAAAAATTTATGAAAGAGAGGATATTAAAGATAATATCTTGGTACCGATTATAATTCCGGTAATTTGTTTATATACAGATACGAAGGGGTGGTTGATTCCGGCGGATATTTTTGGCGCCAATAATCTCGATTCAAACCGGTGTGTCTTGTGTGACATACCCCTTCGATAATATTCGATACTTACACACTTAATAATAATAATAATAATAATAATAATAATAATAATAATGATAATAATAATAATAATAATCATACAATTACTTAATACATAAACTAAAAATAATATAATCAAGTTTATAAGTTCTAATACTCCCCCTTAAACTTGATTATATCCTCGGGATTTCATTAAAACACTTCGGTTGGCCTCGTTCACTGCTTTCTCAGCTTGCCGGAAATCGAATCTACGTCGCTTTTGTGTCTTCTTCATTCCTATCCAAGCATTCCCAGCGAACAGTGCATAGTGCTCTCTATCATCCTCCGGCATGCAGCCTGTGCTCCTTGTCCTTCTTCCTTCTTCAGCAGCCCTGTCGTCGTTCTCAGCAACTCCTTGAGATTGATCTTCTCTTACATTACCTTGTATTGTCTTAAACTTATAGTAGTATATAACATCTGTACTCCCCGTCTTCATAATTGTGGCCCATATCCTTCGAGACCATTGCCCACAAGTTGTTTGATATCACAATTCTATGACCCCCTTCTCTCTTGACTACCATGTAAAGTTCTAACAAATTTACTTTCTTATTGTTACTCATGTACACCAGAACCGGTCTTGTATAGATTCCCATTTTTACTTGTAAGAACCATTCGATCATCTCTTCAAATTTCCCTTCTATTACATACTTATATTTCATCACATACTCACTGTCATCGAGCGTATCTAAGAGTGCCTTGCAATCTTGAAATTCTTTAAATTTCATTGATTGCAGAATCATCACATTCCAATCGGCTTCGTTGGAAGATAAATTCAACTTCTCGATATAACCATTCAAGTAATTAGACTTGAATGTTTAATGTTCGGATTCTTTCTCTATTATTAACTGTTTCTCCCTTGCACCAATTTCATCTTCCCTTGTTAATCCAGCTACATTGTTTTTCTTATTCAGAAGCGGTTCACTAAATGTCGGAAACAATTTGCATCTTTCACCGTGAAACTGTACTGTGACACCTTGAATTATGAGTTGATCAAGGCTAAGGATATTTCTATCCAATTCCGGTGTGTAATACACACTTTGGATTCGAAATCTTTCACTTCCGGATACAACATCCACAGCCGCTATGCCCCGTATAAAGTAAAAATGGTTTTCACCGGTGTTTGCCTCAACACCGAATATTTTCTTCATTCTTTTGAAAGAATCTAAATTACCGGAAAAATGATGTTTGAATTTTGTATTCACATACCAAATTTCCGACCAAAGACCACCGTCAGTGCCACTGATGATGAATTATGAGTCTCTAACGTTGTCTTCTTCTTGAATTTGTGTCTCGGTGTTTATGGCTTGCCTGATCAACAAAGTTGCTTCATCACTTTCCTTTTCTTTGCAGAAGGTTATTTGATAGACCGTTTTTGTATCATCTTGGCCATCGATCTTTCTCTTTGTTCATCAGAACAATGTTTACATGGAAGCACCGATGCAGACGCGTAGACTTTGTCTCCTTTATAATCTGATGTGGCTCTGATACCACATGTTGGTAGCGGAAGTTTGTCATGCACATCATCATTATATGCAGAACTAGATTCGCCATAATCATGTTTTGGGAATCATGGTGAATCAATCGGATAACACACAACACACTTTCTAAAAAAATTCTTTTAAATAATTTATAAATTTGTTTTTTTTTGTCACCAAAATCTTCACTTGTACTCATATCCAAGTCCCTTGAGCTTTGTTTCTATGTTTCGTTTTAGTTCCAATGTAAAGATACAGATTATTATCTAGTTAAATTTATTTACATTGTAGATGTGTCGACAAAGAGTTACGGCATAGAAGATACACATAAGATTCCAGATATTGAGAACCAAGAGACAAATAGTGCCAGTGTTGTGACCAAGTGCACGAAGAGCTACTCTGGTTTGTGATTCAATAAGTCTAACTATATCAACCATATTATGTTCTCACTTTTCTCTTTCAGGCGTCCATGATAAACTCAAATCAAATAATCAATGCTAGTTCATTTATTGGTAATTTATTCACACAAGTGATCATGCATCGTTTCACCACTTGAATTAGTCAGGATCATATTGGAACCTATGGAAAATTACTTGAGTTAATTCTCTAATTACCATCTCTGAGCTCATTGTTGATGCCTTAATTGTGTTCTTGTTGGCAGCGGAAGTTTGTCATGTACATCATCATCATATGCAGAACTCGATTCGCCGTAATCATGTTTGGGAATCATGGTGAATCAATCGGATAACACACAACACACTTTCTAAAGAACAGGAAAAATTTATGAAAGAGAGGATATTAAAGATAATATCTTGGTACCGGTTATAGTTCTGGTAGTTTGCTTATATACAGATACGAAGGGGTGGTTGATTCCGGCGTTTATTTTTGGCGCCAATAACCTCCATTCAAACCGGTGTGTCTTGTGTGACATACCCCTTCGATAATATTCAATACTTACACACTTAATAATAATAATAATCATACAATTACTTAATACATAAACTAAAAATAATATAATCAAGTTTATAAGTTCTAATACTCCTCCTTAAACTGGATTATATCCTCGGGAGTTCATTAAAACACTTCGGTTGGCCTCGTTCACTGCTTTCTTAGCTTGCTGGAAATCGAATCTACGTCGCTTTTGTGTCTTCTTCATTCCTATCCAATCATTCCCAGCGAACAGTGCATAGTGCCCTCTATCATCATCCGGCATGCAGCCCGTGCTCCTTGTCCTTCTTCCTTCTTCAGCAGCCCTGTCGTCGTTCTCAGCAACTCCTCGAGATTGATCTTCTCTTACATTACCTTGTATTGTCTTGAACTTATAGTAGTATATAATAACATCCAAGTACATGGCATACACTATCCTCATGTACTCTCCGTCTTCATAATTGTGGCCCATATCCTTCGAGACCATTGCCCACTAGTTGTTTGATGTCACAATTCTATGACTCCCTTCTCTCTTGACTACCATGTAAAGTTCTAACAAATTTACTTTCTTATTGTTACTCATGTACACCGGAACCGGTCTTGTATAGATTCCCATTTTTACTTGTAAGAACCATTCGATTATCTCTTCAAATTTCCCTTCTATTACATACTTATATTTCATCACATACTCACTGTCATCAAGCATATCTAAGAGTGCCTTGCAATCTTGAAATTCTTTAAATTTCATTGCTTGCAGAATCATCACATTCCAATCGGGTTCGTTGGAAGATAAATTCAACTTCTCGAAATAATCATTCAAGTAATTAGACTTGAATGTTTAATGTTCGGATTCTTTCTCTATTATTAACTGTTTCTCCCTTGCACCAATTTCATCTTCCCTTGTTAATCCCGTTAGATTGTTTTTCTTATTCAGAAGCGGTTCACTAAATGTCGGAAATAATTTGCATCTTTCACCGTGAAACTGTACTATGACACCTTGAATTATGAGTTGATCAAGGCTGAGGATATTTTTATCCAATTCTGGTGTGTAATACACACTTTGGATTCGAAATCTTTCACTTCCGGATACAACATCCATAGCCCTTATGCCCCGTATAAAGTAAAAATGGTTTTCACCGGTGTTTGCCTCAACACCGAATATGTTCTTAATTCTTTTGAAAGAATCTAAATTACCGGAAAAATGACGTTTGAATTTTGTATTCACATACCAAATTTCCGACCAAAGACCACCGTCAGTGCCACTGATGATGAATTCTGAGTCTCTAACGTTGTCTTCTTCTTGAATTTGTGTCTCGGTGTTTATGGCTTGCCTGATCAACAAAGTTGCTTCATCACTTTCCTTTTCTTTGCAGAAGGCTATTTGATAGACCGTTTTTGTATCATCTTGGCCAACGATCTTTCTCTTTGTTCATCAGAACAATGTTTACATGGAAGCACCGATGCAGACGCGCAGACTTTGTCTCCTTTATAATCTGATGTGGCTCTGATACCACATGTTGGCAGCGGAAGTTTGTCATGCACATCATCATTATATGCAGAACTAGATTCGCCATAATCATGTTTGGGAATCATGGTGAATCAATTAGATAACACACAATACACTTTCTAAAAAAAATTTAAATAATTTATAAATTTGTTTTTTTTTTGTCACCAAAATCTTCACTTGTACTCATATCCAAGTCCCTTGAGCTTTGTTTCTATGTTTCGTTTTAGTTCCAATGTAAATATACAGATTATTATCTAGTTAAATTTATTTATATTGTAGATGTGTCGACAAAGAGTTACGGCATAGAAGATACACATAAGATTCCAGATATAGATATTGAGAACCAAGAGACAAATAGTGCCAGTGTTGTGACCAAGTGCACGAAGAGCTACTCTGGTTTGTGATTCAATAAGTCTAACTATATCATCCATATTATGTTCTCACTTTTCTCTTTCAGGCGTCCATGATAAACTCAAATCAAATAATCAATGCTAGTTCATTTATTGGTAATTTTTTCACACAAGTGATCATGCATCGTTTCACCACTTGAATTAGTCAGGATCATATTGGAACCTATGGAAAATTACTCGAGTTAATTCTCTAATTACCATCTCTTTGCTCATTGTTGATGCCTTAATTGTGTTCTTGTTGGCAGCGGAAGTTTGTCATGTACATCATCATCATATTCAGAACTCGATTCGCCATAATCATGTTTGGGAATCATGGTGAATCAATCGGATAACACACAACACACTTTCTAAAGAATAGGAAGAATTTATGAAAGAGAGGATATTAAAGATAATATCTTGGTACCGGTTATAATTCCGGTAATTTGTTTATATACAGATACGCATGGGTGGTTGATTCCGGCGGTTATTTTTGGCGCCAATAACCTCCATTCAAACCGGTGTGTCTTGTGTGACACACCCCTTCGATAATATTCGATGCTTACACACTTAATAATAATAATAATCATACAATTACTTAATACATAAACTAAAAATAATATAATCAAGTTTATAAGTTCTAATACTCCCCCTTAAACTGGATTATATCCTCGGGAGTTCATTAAAACACTTCGGTTGGCCTCGTTCACTGCTTTCTCAGCTTGCCGGAAATCGAATCTACGTCGCTTTTGTGCCTTCTTCATTCCTATCCAATCATTCCCAGCGAACAGTGCATAGTGCTATCTATCATCATCCGGCATGCAGCCCGTGCTCCTTGTCCTTCTTCCTTCTTCAGCAGCCCTGTCGTCGTTCTCAGCAACTCCTCGAGATTGATTTTCTCTTACATTACCTGGTATTGTCTTGAACTTATAGTAGTATATAATAACATCTAAGTACATTGCATACACTATCCTCATGTACTCTCCGTCTTCATAATTGTGGCCCATATCCTTCGAGACCATTGCCCACAAGTTGTTTGATGTCACAATTCTATGACCCCCTTCTCTCTTGACTACCATGTAAAGTTCTAACAAGTTTACTTTCTTATTGTTACTCATGTACACCGGAACCGGTCTTGTATAGATTCCCATTTTTACTTGTAAGAACCATTCAATCATCTCTTCAAATTTCCCTTCTATTACATACTTATATTTCATCACATACTCACTTTCATCGAGCATATCTAAGAGTGCCTTGCAATCTTGAAATTCTTTAAATTTCATTGATTGCAGAATCATCACATTCCAATCGGGTTCGTTGGAAGATAAATTCAACTTCTCGAAATAATCATTCAAGTAATTAGACTTGAAAGTTTAATGTTCGGATTCTTTCTCTAATATTAACTGTTTCCCCCTTGCACCAATTTCATCCTCCCTTGTTATTCCCGTTAGATTGTTTTTCTTATTCAGAAGCGGTTCACTAAATGTCGAAACAATTTGCATCTTTCACCGTGAAACTGTACTATGACACCTTGAAAAATGAGTTGATCAAGGCTGAGGATATTTCTATCCAATTCCGGTGTGTAATACACACTTTGGATTCGAAATCTTTCACTTCCGGATACAACATCTATAGCCCCTATGCCCCGTATAAAGTAAAAATGGTTTTCACCGGTGTTTGCCTCAACACCGAATATGTTCTTAATTCTTTTGAAAGAATCTAAATTACTGGAAAAATGACGTTTGAATTTTGTATTCACATACCAAATTTCCGACCAAAGACCACCGTCAGTGCCACTGATGATGAATTCTAAGTCTCTAACGTTGTCTTCTTCTTGAATTTGTGTCTCGGTGTTTATGGCTTACCTGATCAACAAAGTTGCTTCATCACTTTCCTTTTCTTTGCAGAAGGCTATTTGATAGACCGCTTTTGTATCATCTTAGCCATCGATCTTTATCTTTGTTCATCAGAACAATGTTTACAAGGAAGCACCGATGCAGACGCGTAGACTTTGTCTCCTTTATAATCTAATGTGGCTCTGATACAACATGTTGGCAGCGGAAGTTTGTCATGCACATCATCATTATATACAGAACTAGATTCGCCATAATCATGTTTGGGAATCATGGTGAATCAATCGGATAACACACAACACACTTTCTAAAAAAAAATTAATAATTTATAAATTTTTTTTTTGTCACCAAAATCTTCACTTGTACTCATATCCAAGTCCCTTGAGCTTTGTTTCTATGTTTCGTTTTAGTTCCAATGTAAATATACAGATTTTTATCTAGTTAAATTTATTTACATTGTAGATGTGTCGACAAAGAGTTACGGCATAGAAGATACACATAAGATTCCAGATATTGAGAACCAAGAGACAAATAGTGCCAGTGTTGTGACCAAGTGCACGAAGAGCTACTCTGGTTTGTGATTCAATAAGTCTAACTATATCAACCATATTATGTTCTCACTTTTCTCTTTCAGGCGTCCATGATAAACTCAAATCAAATAATCAATGCTAGTTCATTTATTGGTAATTTATTTACACAAGTGATCACGTCGTTTCACCACTTGAATTAGTCAGGATCATATTGGAACCTATGGAAAATTACTCGAGTTAATTCTCTAGTTACCATCTCTGTGCTCATTGTTGATGCCTTAATTGTGTTCTGAGAATTGGCATGCGATCAGAATATTGAACATTCAATATACAATAATCTTGAATCTTAAAAGTGGGATTGGTACTCTTCTTTGTTCCATTTGATCGGTTATATACAGATGTGAGAATCAACACTTTATTTCACAAAAGACACAACCTTTAGTTCTAATCCTAATACCAATTACATGATACACATATTTTGTATTCAACCCCTTTACATTTCATATTTAATTACATATTTGATCCATAACTTTATATTATTTGGTGAACGATCTGGAATCTGGATTAGCCAACAAATTGTAGGAATTTATTTATTTATGAGAACTTTTATTTGATGATTTTCATTATTGAATCTTGTTTCTTTGCAGTCATCAAGATGATTTATGTCAAATTTTGGGAGGTTGCACTACTACATGGTACGAAAGTTTTTATTGGTTTTTCTTGATAAATGCTGCCATTTTTTCATTATTTGAAAGTTGTCTTTCATAGATACAAAAATAAATATATAAGTTTTTCTCAAACCAAAGTTAAGCTTGCTTATCATTTCTATCACATATTAACTTGTAACTGGTAATGACAGAATGATTTCTATCCAAAATATGGCCAAGCACTTGAATTTCTATTAATTGTCTTAAGCATTGAAGGGTAACTCAAAGAATCTGCAGAATTTATAAATTGTGCTTAATAATTGATTTTCTATTAATAATTGTCTACAGTACCACATATCATGCACCTCCATGAAGACAAAGTGAAACACAATCTAGCTATTATGATACTCAGGTTTATATGCGAAGAAGTTGTTAAATTACAATCTAACCATTTCGGATATTATTCATCTGCATATATTGCCGCCATTCTTAATGATACTCCAGAGGTAATAGAGGCGTTAACCGAATTTTTTCCTAGATCAGTTTGGACCACGAACAGTGATGGTTACGTACTTTCTCAATTGTCGATCAAGAACCGTTGTGAACATGTTTATAACTATTTTGTGCACGAGGTTACTCATGAGAAGTATTTGCATAATTCAATTGTTGACAAAGATGGAAATAACCTTTTGCACTTGGCTGGACAATTGGCACCTGCATACAAACTCAATATGGTTACTGGTGCGGCATTACAAATGCAAAGGGAGTTACAGTGGTTTCAGGTATAAATTTTATTCTCTATATCCAAATAAAAAATTATATAAATTAAGTATAAACTTATTTTCTTTAATATCTATTGACTTGCAGGAAGTGCGTAAATTAATGCGTTCGAAGGATAGGGAAGCTAAAATCAAAAAAGGGGAAACCCCAATGATGGTATTTAAAAACGAACATGAGGATTTGCGAAAAAAAGGTGAAGAGTGGATTAAAAAAACAGCCGATTCATACACAATTACAGCTGCACTTATTATCACAATAGTTTTTGCAGCTGCCATTACTGTACCAGGTGGAAACAATGGGGATACTGGGAAAGCAATTTTTGAAAGGAGGAGTAGCTTCATAATATTTGCTATCTCGGATGCGATCTCATTATTCACATCCACCACCTCATTGTTGTTGTTCCTATCCATTCTCACAACACGTTATGCAGAAGAGGATTTTCTCCACAAGTTACCAAAGAGATTAATACTTGGCCTTGTGATGTTATTCATGTCGGTGACAACCATGTTAATAGCCTTCAGTACAACATTATATATTATGTTTGGGCAAGAGAATTCATGGATCCTGATCCCAATTGCTGCAATAACATGTCTACCAATTGCTTCTTTTGTGACATTGCAATTACCTTTGCTTATTGATCTCATCTCTTCAACATATGGTCCTGGAATCTTTGTTAAGCGAAGTGAGCTTAGGATAACATCGTAAGGGAACTTTTATTTATTTATTTTTATTTTTCATGTGTACTATATGTAAGAAACAATAAAAGTGGATGTTCTTTTTGTAACTATTGTATATTTCAAATGAGAGGTTGAATAACTATCATGCACTACTAGATAGATTGAATTCTTCTCTATATATGTAACACCTAGGCTCAATCGGAGTTGACGTGTCACACAATACATCAGAGACTATACCAAGTAGCTAGTGATTAGTTTTTGATGTATAGCTTTCGGTCATTGTTTAAACGAATTAGGTTAATGTTTTGTTTGATTTTGTGTAATTTGACCAAGTCAAACGACATCCTACTGCCATTTTTTGACTTAGTCAAACAACATTGGTTATCATTTGCATGGTTGTTTCCGTTTTAGGATAACCTAAACGATATAGGGTATCGTTAGGTCATGTGTCCAAACTATGACATCTCGGAAAATCAGGTATCTTTCCTGGGTCACTTCTCGTTATGGTTTATAACTTAGTTTATTTTTTATAAAATATAATTTAATAGGTGTGTTGCGTATTATTTAAAAACTTGAAATGAAACCCGAAACACTTTCGGCCCAACCTGAACCATGTGTGCACAACCCAACCTGACTCCCTCTCCCTCGCTCTCGGCCTAAACAAATTCAACCCAACCCCGTCCCCTTTACACCTGCGGCCCAATAACCACCAGCCCACTTCCATCTCGGCCCACCCCCCCCCCCTAATTCATAAAACCAGTACGTGTGTGTGTGTGTGCGATGGTTATATGTATGCAACAAGATTGAAACAAAACCCTAACTGCCTTCATCTCTCCCTCTCGCTACCTCTCCTCTCTCTCGGATCCCTCTCCTCTTCGTTTCTTTCCGGCCAGCAATCACAAGAAAACTGCCAGGTAACTTTTATGTCTTCGTTAAGGTGTTGTGTTGTGTTGTGTTGTGTTGTTGTATGAGTGTGTTATATGTGGGGATTGAGGGGTTGTCGTAACCGGTTTTAGGGGTGGAGAAATCAACCTAAGCAATGGGTCATGATATGTAATCCCTGGTATGAGTATGTGTGAATCCTTAGTATGCTCATATGTTATGTTTTGATAAAGATGCTTGATACGTGTTCTTGTTGGCTAGATGAACATATATATATATATATATATTGAGTGACATGATTATTATGTTATAGTGTTGGTAGTCTCTTGTCGAGTTTATGATCATAGCACTTGGTACATGCGGGTTTACATGGGTTCGGTTAGGCATAAGAAGTACTTGCACATGATTAGGTTTGTTAAAACTTATGATCTTGTTGATAGTTAATCAAATACGGGTAGGTGTTTTGAGGAATACGATAAATGATGGGTGTAAACTAATATATATAGAGTTGTTAGGTTGCATGATCTCTAAACATGTTAACGGAACCACTAGAACTCACGTTAGAAAGTTAAGAGCGAAAAACAAAAAGCTGTTTGATGTTTACAGTCGACTTCAGTTGGCTATAAACGGGTCAAACCCTAATAAAAATGGATTTTCTGAAGTCTAAAATGAACCTATTTGAAATACGATTCAAAGCGCGTTGGTTTCATAATTTTTGCACCTCGTTTGGTCTGCCTAAAGAATTAAATCGTTTCAGTGGTCAAAGCTGCAATTTTCTGCAGAATTTATGTGTTATGTCTTATGTCATATCTTCGTGAATAATTGGAGTTCTGTTATGAAATTTATATAGTAGATAGCCTTAGGTGTTTGTACGAATCTCCATGTGGAATCAGGTCAATCAAGTAAACGAGGGTTTTTAATAAATTTTTCCGTTAAATGTAGTCAGAAAATGACGAATCTAGCCACTGCTTAGTAAATGAATTTCCATAATTTGTTTGTATAAAAAGTTAGGACTTGTGAATTTTACACAAAGCCTAGCCAATCAAAATTCGTGTCACATAAAATATTCGTAATTTTTGAAGCTTATTTACTATTTTAATAAAATCATCGAAAACAACCTAGTTTTAGGAGTCAAATCCGAATTATGACATGTTGATTTATATGTGTTTGCATGTTGCTTATATTATCATGGAATGCCTGAACTTGATTGATACTTATGTGAGAACTGTTTAACATGTTAAATGTTATGGTGATGTGCATGTATCTATTCGCCCTTTGACGCCCCTATCCCATTTTCCAGGCGCCATTGGGGGGGGGGGGGTATTGACACTTCGTCAGCACACTAACGAGCGCCAACGACTCGAAGTTTTGTGGCCCCCATCACTTTACCGTTGATAACGATAACATTAAACATTAACTTTTAATTTTAAAATGTCACGTTATATATATCCTACCTTATTTTATTCAAACCATATAGATTCTCCATCTATTCTATAAACTTTATCATACTCACACAATTTTTTCCAACAATCAAAACGCGTGGTACCCCAAAAAATCGAGAAAGATATGAAGTTTCTCGAGAAAGACTTTTCCAACCTACCGAAGGAGGACCAAGTCAGTTTAGAGGCTCGTAAGACAAAAATCTAAGCAAAATATATGTGGTTTTTTAGTAGGGTTTTATTTTTATTTTTAAGTAACTTTAGGGGTTTTTTTTTTTTGAGTAAATTGCCAAAATCGTCTATGAGATTTGGGTCTGTTTGCCAATTTCATCACATACAAGTTTTTTGTGCCATATTGCCCTTCACATTTGGCATTTTTTTTCCCATTTTCATCCAAATCTCTAACTGGGTTTGTTTTTCTCTTAAGATGAGAAGCACTTTTGTCTTTTAGGTAACGTACAACATATTAAAGCTTGATACAAGCTGTTAATGCACACACATAATCATCACACCACCACCACCCCATCACCGCCACAACACCACTTAGTCACCATCATCAGAAGACCACCACAATACTATCACCAGACCACCACTCAGTCAGCAACACCGTCACCACCATAACCCCTCACCACCAGACCACCACTCAGTCACCACCCCACCAACACCACATCATCACCACCGATCAAAGCCCAAATCCAATGCCGCCACCGTACTCCCATTTTCACCACCACCTCTGCTTTCGGCCACCAGACGCCATCATCAACCACCGCTATCGGACTTCACCACCACCATCCATCACCACCAGCCCACCACCATCATGACACCCTCACCGAAGTTCTAACCATCATATGCCAAAATCAATATCGTAATTCACAAAATATCTAAGTTAAATCTTACATACCAATAGCTGAATTTAAACTCAAACAACACCAAAAAAAACATATAATCAAAATTCAACAGTCACCTACCAAAATCCACAAAAAAACATCACTAAAATACACACACCAGAGCACGTCTACTTCATATTCAACATCTATTCACCGGAAACATAATTTCCATTTTTATGACAACGAAGGACAGTGTTGAGGGTGTTGGCAACGGTGGTCAAGGTTGCGGCGACTGGGTTTACATCGGAATGATGAGGTGCGATGGTGGTCAAGGGTCAACAAAGGTCTCCAGCTGCGGTAGTACACCATGGTTTCGTGGTGATGTCGTGAGGATCCGATCAGATTAAAAGAGAGATGAGAGGTTTGGAGAGAGAAAGAGAGTGAAGAGGTTTAGGTTTAGAGAGAGAGAGAATGGGGTGGGGTGGGGTAGGATTTATAATTAGTTTTTTTTTATTTAAAAGTTAACAGAAAAAACAAACTCGGTTAAAGGTTTGGATAAAAATGGCAAAAAATGCAAAATGTGAAGGGCAATATCGCACAAAAAACTTGTTTTCGATGAAACTGGCAAACATGTCCAAACCTAAGGGAGGATTTTGGCAATTTACTCTTTCTTTATTTTTAAGTAGTTTGTATTCTTTTATTTATTTTATTGAAATTATGTTTTTTTATTTTGTTTTAATTAAAAATGGTATATAATTTAAAGGGAAATTGGCGTGTAATAATCCCACCTAGACCTTGTTGGCCATTAATAATCCCACATCAGAATATTCCCCCACCAGTCCCACCTTTCACCTATTTTTCCTACAATGGTCCCCCATTAAAAAAACTTAACGGAGTTAACCTTTTTTCCAAATTACAAACAGATTTTTTAGGGCTTTTGATTAGAACGACGATACAAGTCCATTGATGTAAAACTTGCCTCGAAACGGTGCTCCAAATGATGAAAACGGCGCTTGAATTCGGGTGATTAAATTTCCAATTAACCAAAATCAAGTCACATGGAGCACCATTTCGAAGTAAATTTTACATCAATGGACTCGTATCACCGTTCTGATCAGAAACCCAAAAAAATCTGTTTGTAATTTGGAAAAAAGCTTAACTCCGTTAAGGTTTTTTAACGAGGGACCGTTGTAGAAAAAATAGGTGAAAGGTGGGACTGGTCGGGGGGAATATTCTGAGGTGGGATTATTAATGGCCAATAAGGTATAGGTAGGATTATTACAGGCCAATTCCCCTAAATTAAAACAAAATACAAAATATAATAAAAAAAACAATTAGGTAATTATGATAGAGACTTTAAAACCCCTCATCCGAGGTGACATCTACGTAGAGCTGACATGGCATAACAAATCCTTAGGGCTTTAAACTACATCCACCAGGCTTATTATGAATTAATAGTTAAATAAGTAAAGCTAAACACAAGAGTTTAAAGTACAAGAAAACATTCTTAAATTAAACTAAAGGGTTAATTACGCCGTTAGTCCCTGTGGTTTGTGGAATGTAGTCTAGGGTACTATTAGTTTAAAGTAACATTCTAAGGTATTAACTTTTTAATTTGTAACAAACTAGAGTAATAACACTTAACTCAATTTAATTTTAACAGAGTTCAAGGATAACTACGTCCTTTTGCATTCATTCTCCATTTATCAAAACTAATTAAAAACTCTAAATAAAAATCCTCAATCCTTGTAAAACTCAGATGAAACTTGCATTCCCCACAACCTCTGACGAACTTGGTGGATATTCATGAGCATGTATGAACCATCATTCTATTTCTTGCTCATCAAACTCAAATCCGTATCTTTTATACTAAAATCGTAAAAGTGACACGCATTGAACTTGTAATGAGATCAACATATCGATAAAACTATGATTCATTTATGGCGAAACTTTTCATCATCTCCACAACCTGACACATCACTTGACTGAAATAATGAAAAAAAAGAATTTTGCTAAAGAAATACCTTAGAAATATTGTTGGTTTCAGGGGTTGGCAAACACATACAAAACTCACGTAATACACAAATTATATTCTCTTAATTTGATCGAATCAAAGGTTACAAGAGCTGAATAAAAAACTATATCTAAAAATGCTTATATAGGAAATAAAAACAATATAAAACACCCCACGTAACATATATGGTTCATCATATCCCATGTGCCATATCTCCCATTCACCTATTTACTAGGTCAACCCTAGGCTAAATCTTCATTAACCAACGATCTCTCACAACCGTTTGACCCATTAACATGTTGACCCTGTTCCAATCCAACCCATTTAACCCAATAATAATTGTTGGGTTATTCGGTTTGTTTTATGGGTCACATGGGTCGGCACGTTATCGGGTCGTATGGGTCAAATTCGGGTCAGCAGTAAACTGGGTCTAAAGGGGTTGGTCAATGTTGACCGAGATTGCTGGAAACAAACTATTGGAAAATACACATTAGGTGGAAGAGTGGGTTGTCTTGTTTACCGATTCTTTAGGATTGGTTTTAGTGTTTTATTAGTTTTATTATCCCACGTTTGCTTTTGTAAAGGCTATTTATAGCCCGTTAGTTTAGTGAATATAATAACCTTTTCTTTTGAATATCGAACACAACAGTGACTTCAAAGCTTTTCTATTTTTCACATACATTACATACTATAACTACGTGAGTGTGTGGAGTGGGACCTGAACCAACTAGAAATACATCCTCCTGATTAGTGTCATTAGCCGAACAAATCCAATGACATCAGTAACTTGCATAAATATAATACACTGTCGATTGTGTTGTGATTACATGGAGACAACTTTAGAAGGGCTACATCAACGCAAATTATAAGGGGTTCGACAACATGTCGACTGTGTGGTGATTACATGGAGACAACATCCCACGGTTTCTCGTCTTGTTTTATTGCAGGGAACCTATGGAACAAGCTAAGCGAATGGTGTAAAATACCACCAATCTTTGCCTTCTCTTTCAAGGACCTACTAGCGGTGCATAAAAGAGTCGATGCAGGGGGATTAAAAAAACAAACAATACAAGCGATCATCCTGACCACCTGTTGGATCATTTGGAAGGGGTGAAACTAACTCATATTTTCGGGCAAAAGAATAGTTCTCGATTGACTGCTAAGAGAGATTTAAACATCTTTCATGTGGTTAAAAATCAGGCTAAACATGTTTTGAATTGTCAAATGTTTAATGTTCTACTGTAGTTTGGTGCATTAATGTGGGTGATGTTACAGTTAGGTTTTCTTCTAACAGCTTGCTAGTGAATTTGCAGTCTATGTTTAAACATTGTTGTTTGTGATTTTTTAAGCTTATCTAATGGATGACCATCTATGGTTTTTTATCATATAGTTGTTGTTGTGATTGAATACAATGATATTAAGCAAGTCACACATAATCACGCTTCCGCAAAAGACAGGGTGTGACATATACATCATTGATAAGGAAAGTACCTGTTATAACATTATCGTTCTGTACTGCTTCCTGTACATTCATTTGGGAGATCGAGCATTAGTCTTTTTACCTCTTCAGGTTTCTTTGCAAATTTGGGGCAGTTAGTCCTTATATGCCCCTTCTCGTTGCAACCATAACAGGTTGCATCCTTCATCTTTTTGCAATCCAAAGTTCTATGCTCTTTGGACTTGCAGATCCCACAAATCTTAGGCTGTGAATGCGATTGCGACTGTGATTCAAATCTACACTTTCCAAAATGTTGTTTCTTGCAGACTTTACACTTGGGCTTCTCCCCTGTCTGCTGGGTATCCCTTCTAAACCCAGAACCCTTCTTATGTTCAAAGTTTCCTTTTCTTTTCTTGTCAGAGCGACGAGAACACTCATCCTCCCGCTTTCGTTTTCCTTCTTCAGAGGTCTTAGTCGACCTTTTCCTAATCACATCAAGTGTGAGAGATAAAGACAGATCAACCACGGACCTAAAGATGGTAGGTCTGGATGCTTTCACATTTCCCTTGATCTCTGGAACCAGACCTCCTATAAAATGCGCTATGCGCTTTGGTTCCGGTGTGACCAAATAAGAAACCAATTGGGACATGGTATTGAAGCTTGTAAGATAAGTTTGGCAATCCAAATTCTTCATGACCAGAGTCAAGAAGTCTGTTTCAATCTTTCTACCTCATGCTGAGGACAGAAGTTATCTTGATCAATGCTACAAATTGTTCCCAAGACATGTTATATAATGGAATCTTCCCTGTGGCTTGGACTAACGACCTCCACCAAGCCAAAGCTTCACCTTTAAATGATTGCGAGACAAACTCTACAATATCCTGTTCTGCACAACTACTGATATCAACCACAGTATCCATCTCATCAAGCCATGTCATATAGTCAATGGCTCCTTTTTCTCCTGTGAAGTGTCTTGGCTTGCAAGAGACAAAGTATTTGTAAGAACAGGTTTTGATACGTGGCTCATGATTAAACACAATCTGCTTGAATGGGAGACTCTTCTGATTCGATGAGTGACGAGAATTGTCCTTATTTGACTCATGTGTTTTTGAAGGGGGCTTACTATGAGCTACAGATTGAGTCTTTGCACGCGTATTACTCGGTTCCTTCAACTGTCTGTCAATAGCTCTAGTAACAGCATTGTCTATTAATGCTTGAAGATCTGCACCAGCTACATTTATTTTGGTGGTATCATTTCTCTCCCTTGGATGACTGTTAACCTCTTTTGATTCAGACATGCTGAAACTTGATTGCTATAAAACAAATTGATAATAGTTTGTTCAGATGTTTATTATGGAATCATCATTTTTGGTGAATCATTAACCATGGTAAGCATAGACCATAGTGGTTAATTTATTATTAGGTTTATTTTAAAATTTACCTTATAATTAATCCCAGTTATAAACTATTAAGGATATTGATGTTGGCACAAAAGGCCTAGTCACGAGCACAGGCCATGATCTTACAAGATCGAGGCATTAAGGTTCGAACATAGTTCATTACCTTTCTTGACAGGGAGTCATAGACTACAACTGCCATTTGTCTTTAAAGGACAATAAATATGGCCCGCAAGCACTTCATCACTAATGGATGTTTTAAATCATTAAGAAGAAATTGGAAAAATCCAATATAAGGATGACTAGTGTGACTTTATCGAATCACATTTGCCAAGAGTGCTAACACGGTCTCAGGTGTTAACAAGGATTTATTATCTTAAAAAGGTTTTACCATCATAGCAATGTCTAAAATGACATATAGGCTATGTTATACCTTTAAGATTTTCTGTTAACATTTATTGGCAGATCAAATTAAAATGGAAGTGATATTTTTGATTTGTTTTATATAGTACATGCATATATATAATGACAATAGATTTTAGAAATGAAACATTCCATAAATTGCAAGAAGTACATAGCTGTCCTAAACGGGACTTTTAAATAAATAACTTGTCCACACATGGACTAAAATAAGAAAGACAAGTCCACGCAGGGACCAAATACATAAATAAAATGTCCTCACAGGGACTTAATTGAAATAAAATTACAAATAATCCCTCTTCTTCTTCCCCTTTATAAGGTTTGCCAAACCCTTAAGTAGACCGCGGCGGCTCCTACGTTCCTCTTCTACCCTTTGCTCCACCTCGTGCAACCGATGGAGGATCTCCTGCTGCCGCGGTGGTTGAATCTGTGGCGGCTGCGGTGGCTGCTGCTGCTGAGGTTGAGGAGGTGGTGGGTATTGATACCCATAGGCTGGGTACCCAGTTGGGTATGTAGCTGGAAAGGGTCCAGGGTAGAGAGCGTTGTAGTTTGCTGCCTCGAGATACGGGTCAACGATAGGGGCATTGTTGTAATTATAACCTGAATAAGCTGGTTGCTCGAACGGGTTGTACCCATCAACACCTGGGTAAGATGGGATTGGGTTTTCATAACCCATGTGTGGTGCTGGTGTGACTGGCGCATAGTCGACTTCAGAAACTGGGTTTGAAGGCCCACCCATTTGCGGGTCTTCATACAGCGGCGGGTAGTGGGTGTTGCTGGAGTGTTGGGAGTGCTGAAGTGAAATCCCCCACGCACGGACATCCATGCCCCTCTTCTTCGCCTCGGTGGTTCTGGAGGCAGTTGCTGCTCTGGTGTTGGCGGTGGCGTGACAGCCTGAAAATGCGGGTCCTCAGAAGGGACCTGTTGGTCAGGTGGTGAGTTGTGGTGAGGGGGAGTGTACTCCCACTTATATGTAGCCCATCTCTCAGCAAAAATGTCAGGGCCCCTGTAAGGCAAACCATGAAAGGTTGATCCGCTAGAAATCTCAATGGGATGCGTTGGCGTCCTAGTCAGTGGTAGCTCGGGATCTGGATCCTCGTCCATCTCCATATCCTGCATCTCAGGATAATGATCAACTGGTCCCAAAGGGTTTGGACCCTATGGTTCTTGTACCTGGTTCATCGGGTTGAACCGGCTTCGGAAATAGGGAGTTGGGTTCTGAAAAGAAGTGTGAGAACCCGAACGCTGCAACGGGATAAAAGAATGATGCGAATCATGGGGCTCCTCGTCTTGTTGTGCCCCGAAAGAATGTTGGTAGGATGGTGAGAAACTGAGTGAGACTGAACGTATCGCGGGCTCCAAGTAAGTTCTCTAGTCTTCGTGAGGACTAGAGCTAAGTGTTGCTGATGGAGTACGCCGGTGAGGTGGCCCGGCTTTGTGGTCGTTTCTAGCAGTCATTGGAGCTTTTCCTCTTCCTCCTCGGCCTCTCACTCTTGGTGGCATTTTGTCTTTGCTCCTGTCAAAACAAAAGAAAACAACAAAAGATAAAAACCAATTAAGATTAGGATTAATCCTGAGTCCTTTGCCTATACTCGGAAGTCAAGGAATGTGCAACTGTGTCATTGAGATTAAACACAAAAGACTAGTATTTAATTCCCTCAATGTTGGCTCTGATACCAACCTGTCACACCCAATATTTCCACGTATTACCGGTGGGGAGTATCGTGACGTAGTTGATATCATCATAGACAAGTGATCACAGCTTAAAAGCACAATGAAAGTCTAAAAGTAATATTACAAACCGAATTGAAAGTATAATAAAATATTACACAAACGGTTGATAAGTGGATCCACAGGCAGATCTAAAACAAAAGGTAAACATTGTTCATCAGACTTAAAGTATTAAGAGCTTGCAAGACTCTTTAAGTAATACTCAGGAGCTTCCAGCCCATTTCGTGTAGTACGTGTACTTAATCTTTTTGAAAAATACGTCAGTTTACACTGGTAAATACAATTAACTGACTCTTTTGAAAAGTGTTTATAAAATTGGTTTGGATGCACAAGGAATAAATCGTTCATAACATGGGACAAATATTTAAAATAATATTGTATACAGATTTACATGTTTATCGTACGTTCGGTAGCCCGGGTTAGAAGTGTCGGGTTAAGATTAATAGACACACCACTAGTATAAGCCCACAAGAGGTTTCCTCACGAGTGAGATACCGTTTTACATACGCAACTGTCAGGTGTATGCCTACGCCCCGTGCTTAAGTCGTGGCTATTTCAAATTAATGAGCCGAGGATATCCAGGGCACGGTCATATTAACCCCCAAATGCTTAGATCAAACAAAACAGGCTAAAATGGGTTATCTCAATGATTTAACCACTAATCGATTAAATGTTCAATACCCGATCAAGCAGTAATAATTTTCCGTATCCCAAGCCCATATAAGGGAAAATAAGTTAATAGCATTTATCTGAGCTAAAATGTAAATTAAACTCAGTCGTATATTCTAATCAGCAAGTGCAGGGAGCTTTTACTGGGCTCCTAATCTGGAACGAAGGTTTTAATAACCTATTAGATTTCTAACGGGGCTTATTTAAGTTATAACTTTGACCGGTTAGTTTTAAAGGAAAGTTTACGGTACGAAACACAAGATTAAGCGATGACCGGATTGGAATGTGATTTAGACCCGACAGGTACGAAGACTTGTATAATTGGTAAACTAAACACATTCTGGATTTTGAAGTAAAAATGATAAGGTTTGACCCGTTTCGGCTAATTTATGCAAACTAGTTACATAAACCGTACCGAACGCGTATATGCATAACGGGTATCCGAATGAGTCATGTACAAGTTCTATAAGTTAATATGCTTTAAATATGAAATGATATCAGTAGGATATCTCCCATTATGCCCAAAACGAATTTAAAACCAATTTAAGCCCCGAAAGGGTATTTTGGTCATTTTAAAGTTTATAAAAGAGGTTTAAACATAAACTGAGTTTCTGGTCTCAAACATTCTGTAAAAATATTTATTTTATGTTATTACATCAGCAAGATATCATACATATATGTGTTTAATCATTTATGGCCAAATTATGCACCGTAGGGGTATTTTGGTCATTTCACATAAGCTTTTAAGGTTAAATTTGGAAATCTGAGTACAAGACTTATACTTACTGTTAAAGTATAAAAATTTATTTTTAAAATCTGTAGGTAATAAGTCTTAGGCGTTAAATATGGTTTTAAACCATACTATGCGCTTAATAAGCGTAAAAGTCGGTAATTGATGGTATTCAACATGTTTATAAAATTCTAAAGTTTTGATCAGTCTTTAAAGCTTAAAATATTTTATTTAACATATGATATCAGTAGGAAAAAGGTTTGGTATTCAAATCATATGTTAAACTTATTTTATTAACAAAAATGGCATTACCGTCATTTACCAAATTTATGCTAGAACTCTATGTTATGGTCAGTATAAAATTTGACAAAAATCCCTAAAAATTATTTCACAACAGTGTGTAGCAAGTTTGGTGCCAAAAATTTGGGTTTAAATATAATTTATGCTGAAAATGGCATTTACTTAACAAAAGTTTCATTTTTACGATATCTTGCATAACTTTAATTTGAGACCATAAATTGATGTCAAATTTTTAGGACATACATATAAATCAGTAATAAAGATTTTTGTCCTCTCACATTTTCAAAAATCTCATTTTTGTATAAAAAGGGCATAATGGTCTGTTTTAAAGCATTTAACGGGAACATGTAAATGATTCAGATTTCTATGGAACCATATAGTATAATCTCAAGAGGGTTATACTAACATGTAATGTGGTCCCAAAGTAACCCTAAGGCATATCTAAACTACACTAAATCGAGTCAGAACTGAAAATCAAAGCAAAAGTCTACTTTTACGACTTTTGGTTGCGAACCGAGCCTAATACTCAGAATTGTCGGGTTGAACATGCCTAAACATGTTCTTATATTATTTACCAAGTTGTTTAAGTGATAAAATGTAATTTATAGCTTCTACATTATTAGTTATGTTTTATTTTGCAAAAACTGACTCACTTGACTTTTCTGTTAAGTAGTTTGACCCGACAATTGACTGAGATAACGTGATAATTTGAAGGTGCCCTTTTAAGGCTTTATCACCTACATAATTACCAACACATAGCCACTTTCAATTCGAATAATGGCTGGACCTTTAGTGATTAATCACAAAGTCAAAGCGTAATTACGATATCTTTGACTTTCGGTCATTACACTAATGAAAACTTTAATTACAGAGGCTAAGAACACTTACAAGAGTCCTTAGCACGAAAAATTAGACTAAGAGAGCTTCCTTCCAAGTCAGGATGCTCCAGAGAAAGAGTTTGAAAGCTTTAGAGATTGAGAGTTTGAGAATTTTTGAAGTGCAAGGAATGAGCTCCAAACATGGCCCTTTATATAGTGAAGGAGGTGAAATAGGATCAATGCAGGTGTCCCCCAAGTGAAATCTGATGCATACAGGTGTCTAGAGGTTTTATAATAACGTCAAATAGTCCCTAGTATCGAGTTCTTGTGAGTGCATGGCTGTTTTGGAGAAGAAAGGTGCAGAATCTGCACCTGTGCATGTTTTCTGATCAGATCACGCCGTCGCGTCGCGCGACTGCAGAGGGATGGAGGTGTGGCGCAACGCCACCATGAGGTTTACCAGCCAAACCAGTTTCAAACTTGACAGTTTCACCCCCTAGACCTTTTAAAACGTAATATCTTTCATTTCAAGCACATTTAACCCATATAATTTATATTTTGATGATCCATAAGATATAACCAAACGTCGTTAGGTCCGATTTCGTTAAACGATAACCGAAAGCACAAGTTTTGCCTCGTTGACGCTTTTAACCCTTTAATTACGAAAGTTAACGTATTTATCTCAAACGATATCGAAACCTTGTGAAATTTTCGTCACTTAGTCTAGGGAGTATAATTCATCGATACAAAGCTCCGGTTTCGTTAAAAGGTCACTCAGAGGTATTAATTTAACATGTTGACACATTTAACCCTTGCGTCTTGTAAACTTCCACTTTCTTTCATAAACGGTTTCATACGTTTCACAATTTACTCGTTTAAGGGTATAAACATCGTGTGGGGTCGTTGAAAGGCAAAATTTAAAAATGTTGACATTTTGGATCCTCTCACATAGATACTTTATTCGTTTGTCAACTTTAGTCCCTCGAAATCAATTCTTTACACGTTTAAAGCTTATGACACGTGTCGTTACTACATTGAACATGATTTTCCGAGGTGTAACACCACCGGTACCACTTGACTGTTCATGGATCCCGTCCAGAGTATGGTCGGAGGTTGTGACATTTGGCAAAAGACTTCCGGAAATGTTTTGGGGTTCTTTATTGATCTTTGGTACCATACCCCATGGCCAAAATTTTGGAAGTTTAAAGTTATTTGCTTAACTTAATTAGCAAGTGAACGTGTTTTAAGGTGATATGTCAAGTTTTTTATTGGATTATGAAATTATTGAATAATACTATCCCATATTATAAACTCACTTAAATATAAGGGTAAATTGCATTTTTCGTTTTTTATGTTTGTATCGGATTGCAATGGATACCCTTTAACTTCAATAATTACAGTTACAGTACTTTTTTTGTCAAAAGTATTACATCCTAGGTCCTTTGGCCCTAACCTTATTAATTTTTTTCAGTTATATCCTGTCATGTGCATTGCACATGAGTGTAAATTCGTCTTTTTTACTATCTTAGGAACTATTTATGTAATTAACTTAAACTTTTGAACCAAAACTTAAAATAAACATCTTTTACTCTTTAATCCCTTATCACAACCACCACCATCACAACCAAACCACCACCATCAACCATTCAACCTATTCAACCAGATCATTTATGAACCAAAGAAAAAAAGTGAATCCTGTTTGAGTAATTGCAAATAATTGAAAAGAATAACTAAAAGAAACAAACAAATGGACCGTAGTTATATAATTCAAAAGAATACCTAAAAACAAAAATAAATAAATAAATAAATAAACATATCTAGAACATGAAGAACAAGAACATGATCTGTAACATCTGCACTTCGTTAAAATCCCCACCAAACACAATTCACTCCCTCATTCGCCATGGCTTTCACCCTTCGATTCGTGAACATCCCAGATCTGTAAATCCATCTCGCCACTGAAAATCCCAGATCTGTAACACATCGGGACAGAGATGAAGATGAGTGGGGATACGGTGGTGGTGTCTTGTCGGTGGGATACCTCTGTATGTTGAGGGAGTGGCCGCCGACACTGTGGTGGTACTGTTGCAGGTGGTGTGGTGGAGATGAAGAAAGAAATGGGTGGACTTGGAGATAAAAAATTGGGGCTGGAGTTATCTATATTAATGTTAACTAGGTTATAACCCCGTGTATTACACGGGGTTGAATAAATAAATTTTATATACTAAATAATAAAATAATATCTCTTTAAAAATCTCATTTATTTTATGGGTTGATTAAATATAATTTTATATATTAAATAATAAAAGTTATATCTATAAGAACCATATTGTACGTGTTGAATAAATTTAATTTTATATATCAAATAAAAAAGTTATATCTTTAAAACCACGTGTATTACACGGGTTGAATAAATGTAATATTGTTTACTAAATAATAAAATAATACATCTTTAAAAAACCTCATTTATTAAATGGGTTGACTAAATGTAATTTTATATATCAAATAATAAAAAAAATACATCTTTAAAAATATGCGCATTACACAGTTTGAATAAAGGTAATTTTCTGTACTAAATAACAAAAAAATATATATCCTTTAAAAACCTCGTGTATTGTACGAATTGAATAAATCTATTTTTATATATCAAATAATAAAAAGTTATAACTTAAAAAATCTCATGTATTACCTGGGTTGAGTAAATGTAATTCTGTATAGTGAAAACAAAAATATTTAATATAATAATACAAAGTTTAGTTTTCGTGATAAAAATATATTATTCTGTTGTTGTAAAATTTGTTAACGAAGTCTCAGTAAATTTAACCCTTTATTTAAAACTCCGTAAATGTATAAATGATAAATAATAATAATTAATTTTATTTTAAGTTTCGTAAAATCTATTGGATACCAAACTAAACAAAACGTCCAAATATAATTAATTCAAATAAATAATATTATAAATGAGAAGGAGTTTAAACTAAAAGTAGAGGGTGGTGGGAACCAAAATGAAAGTTGGGAGTGACATTGGCCAATTTTGCTTAGTTTAGGGTGATAAAATCCATTTCCCCAAAAAATAATACAAAAAAAAAACACAAGTCGTTAAAAATTTCTTTATACACCACATTTGTTGTTTTAATTGTGGGTTTGTCGTCTTTGTCTAATATTAGTAATTTGACTTTATATATAGATTTTACTTTTGATAAAGCGACAGACAATTGAACATGAGTGAAAACAGGTTATTTCAAATACAAAGCAGCTCAATAGATGATGTCTTTAGTTTTTGTTGATTGTCATTATGCAACATACACTTAATGGATTGTATTTATATAATTTATAATTAAATATTGTAAATAAAAAAGGTGATGGCATTTATTAAGTGTTTGGGAATGATAATTTTAAAAAAGGAAACCAAAAATTAAGATAGCAATAACGAAGTTACAATTTAGTTATAGAAAACGACTTGATATAAAAGAAAGCATATTCTGGGATTCAAAGTAAAAGATCTAATACATATAAAAAATTGATTTAATTAAATTAAAAAATGTAATTAAGATATTAAACTAATAATATTTAATATGAGGGTTATTTATAATATAAGATATTAAACTAAATAATATTTTGTAGGAGGGTTATCTATAATTAATTAGAAGAAAGTAAATTAAAATAATAATTATCTATAAGAGATGGTCTAATATAATGACAAGTGTCCCTAAAGTGGTTTCTTTTAATATATAGTATAGATTTGATAATGTAACTAGCACATTATCAAATTTAACTGAAAAAAATCTAACCCCGTTAGTGAAAAGAACGTGACTTGCAAGGCTTTTAATAAAGAAAGGACTGTGACTGTAATTATTAAAGTTAAATGGTATCCATTGCAATACGATACAAACATAAATTAAGAAAAGTGTAATTTACCCTAAATATAAATTACTCTTCTGATGAGTTAACCATTTTTCATTTTATACATTGTGATTGTATAAACTAAATATGTAAACGATAATATCAATTTATGTGATATGTGCACTGTGAAGTTAATTTTAAGAGTAAGTTACGATTTTGGCATCTGTGATTATATCATTTTTACCCTTTTAGCCCAATTATTTTTTTAATATCTGAGCTCCTAACGTCTTTTTTTCCAACCCTTTTGGCCTCTAACACTAACCTCATCCATTAAATTTTAGAGGCCAAAAGGGTTAGAAAAAAAGACGTTAGGGGTCAAAATGGTTAAAAAAAGACGTTGGGGGCTCAGATGTTAAAAAA
This sequence comes from Helianthus annuus, assembly GCF_002127325.2. Classification (NCBI taxonomy): domain Eukaryota; kingdom Viridiplantae; phylum Streptophyta; class Magnoliopsida; order Asterales; family Asteraceae; genus Helianthus; species Helianthus annuus. The sequence continues at coordinate 56,010,652 of NC_035445.2, forward strand.
AATTGAGGCTAAAAAGGTAAAAGTGATATAATCACATGGGCTAAATCGTAATTTACTCTAATTTTAAAGAACAAATTGGGAACATATTAAGGTGTAACAATGATGTCATTGAGAAAGTAAAGAGTGTCTCGAAGACTTGTTCAAAGTTTTGTAACTATTTGCTATACTAATAAGCTATTGGATAGTCATGTTTTTACATAATACTAACTCCATCCCATTAAAAGTGTCATATTTTAAATTTTCAAAGTCTTTATTTATAAACTTTGACCTTAAATAATTTTGTTTGTGTTAGATAATAATTGATGAAAATTATATGATTTGAGTGTGTTTTACAAGTGTTTTTATCAAGTTAATTTTCATCAAGTTTTATATAACAAAAAAAATATATAATTAAAGTCAAAGTTTATAAATAAAGACTTTGAAAATTCAAAACATGACACTTTTAATGGGACGGAGGGAGTAACATTTTGCGTCATGCCGAGGCAAAAATCTATACTTTTTAGTCAATAAAGATGCTATTGCTCGTCAAGTCGTCCACTACCTAGCTTGCATTTCCATAAGAAAATTCTCACATTTGGAATCATCCAACGACCACGTCAATGGTCAAAGTCACTGCTCGATTCACCAATACAAATGACTCCCACCCCACCCACAACTCAACAATAACATTCCACCAGATAAATTAAAAAAAAAAAAAAAAAAAACTCGATCATGACGGAGGAAGACGAAGAGAAGCCTCTAGCTCCGGCGATCAAGCCCCCTCTTCCGCCACTCACCGTTGACAAAGAGTTGTCCATCGAACTGAGTAAACAGCAGAAAGGCTTTCGTAACCGCACCATCTGTTGCGGCATCATAACCGCGGTTATACTCATCATATCCGTTGTGATGTTAGTCTTAGGTTTCACCGTGCTCCATGTTAAAAACCCTAAAATCAAAATGAACTCGGTTACAATCGTCGGGCTTGACCGAGTCGACATAAGTAATGTGAACCTGACCGTTGTGGCAGACGTGTCCGTGAAGAACCCTAATGTTGCGGCGTTCAAGTTTGAAAAATCTAACTCAAGTCTTTTGTACCACGGTAAGGTGGTGGGGGTGGCGGATATACCCGCGGGGATAGCCAAGGCGAGACGGACGATGAGATTAAACGTTACGGTTGAGGTGATAGTGGCCGAGATAGCCAGAAACCAACAGTTTGCTAGTGATTTGATGGCGGGTTAAGATATTGAATATTATAAAGAGACATGTTAAGGTAACTATGAATTGTTCTTTTTCCGTTAATGTAACCAGCCGAGAGATTGTGAACCAAACTTGTAAGAAGCATGTTTCCATTTAGGTGTTTTTTAGATCAATTTTTGATGGTTTTCATGTTTACGGTGACTACTTTTGGCATTTGTTGATTGTTATTTGTGTAAAAAAAGGTTGTTTGTTCACTAATAATAGATGAAAGTTGTAGAAAGTATACATCAAATAAAAGGATATTTGAATGTTATTTTTTTGTTGGAGATATATTACATTACATATATATTAAAGAGCATGGTCGGTGACCATGACTCTTATTTGTCAAAAAACCCTCTCAACTATTCTATGTGATATGCAGACAAAATTAAATTAACAATTGACAATATGACCCTCTACTTTCTAACTTTACAAAAAAGCCTCTACACTTTCTAACTTCTCTTTAACACTTATACTTTTGTCATGTAACCCATTCTACCCTCAAACTTTGCTATTATGTAAAAGGTAACTCTCTAACTTTGTAAATGTCACTTTCTCACCCCTTCACGTTTCTAAAGTTTTACCATAATACTCATTTGTTACCTTTTTTTTATGGATGTGTCTGTGTAAATTCGAGTTCATATACGCTTTAACGTAGTTTTTGTTTGAAGATGAGTCGGGTCAATGATAAAAATGTTTTCTTTTACGTACGTTTTAAGTGAACTATGTTTTGACGTAAATTTAATATGTTTTGATTCGACGATATAAATTTGAGTTATTATACGTTTCTACGTAAATTTAGTTCGAAACCAAATCTGGTGGATTGTAGTCTATACGTTATCATTTTGCGTACAACGCCGCCGCAACGCGCGGCGGATAAAAAAACTTGTTATATATTAAGGGGTATGCTTATTTACTACGTGAGAATGTGTAGGTAAAAAGTCGTATTGGTTAACTTAAAAGAGTTTGAACACTAACTCTAGCCTATATTGAGAATGTGTCACACTCCAATCGATGGCGGAAACATTAGGATGAGACGAAAACGAGATTGCAAGAGACTTCATAACACTATGTGACAATATAGATTAAATTTAAATTTCATTACAAAACTAATTGTCATACAAGATTCAAATTAAAAGAACAACGTTGTCTCAAAAACAAACATAACATCAAAATAGTAAATTAATCTAGGTGTGTATCTAGTCCACCTAAATCTTGTTTCATCTTGTAACATCATCTCATCAATCAACCTGCAAACATGTATTAAAATATATCAACAAAAGTTGGCGAGTATACAAGTTTTGTTACATAGCATAATATAGAATTAAAATTGTTTAAAGTCTCATATCCAACATGAATCATAATATGCAAGTTTACAAGCATGCTGAAACGGTGTACTATATGGCTGGCTTGGATGAAACAGGGTTCGCAACTTGCTTATCACGAATGCAATTGTTATTCAGGGAAGCGGCCAAACGGTACACGGCTTCGATATTATCGAGTCTGGCTGCCTCGGGAGCATCACGCATTGTGGAGAGTAACCTATTGATGTACTTCCTTATCTTGCGGTCGGTGGTCATAACGAGCTGGGGAACAACGAAACTAAGCTGTTTGAAACGGGTAGTATAGGCTAGGTTATCGTCGCCAATTTGCTTTAAAGCCCAAAATTCTTCTTCCCACCATTGTTGCTCATGCGGAGAGCAAAATTATTCCATCATTAGTGTCTTAACTTCACACAGCATAAGAGCGTTCAAATTGATTCACATAGCATAAAAGGTTCCAACGTTTCATATAGCATAATCATGAATTCCACATAGCATAACAATGAATAATGAAAGCATCGTAAATTTAGTTTGTTAACGAGAGATTAATATTGTTTTTGATTGCGATAAACGTGCGAATTGTGTAACAGTTTTGAAATGAACGAAGTTTCAAGTATAAAATCACATATAAATTGAGATAACATAAAAGAGAGGCTCATAAAACATTGGATTGTTTCGGGTAGAGAAACGTTGACTATTCCAAAGTGTGTTGAAAGTCCTTTCGAATTAGAGAAAATCGTGCTTTGGCCTATAGGTAAGATACTCTCGTCGAGAAGCGATTAACGGTATCTTACCCTTCCAGTTACTACACGTCTCTAATCGATTGAAACAATCGGGACTTTGGCGAGATTGAAAATGGAGGAATGGGACTTAATCGACAAGATGCGGGTTTCACCCCTAACTTGAAGATTTCGTACCCTAATGTGGTTGGTACTCGTTGGGTCAAAATATAATTTCGACACTTTGACGAGGGTCCACTAGAGTTTGAAATGTAAATTACCATTAAAATGTGGATTTCATTCCTAGTTTAATGATGAATTTCGTGCAAAAATAGAATCGGACGGAATGAGAGTCGTTTACCAAATTTTGGATTTCACGCCTATTTTGGTAAATTTGTCTCGTTTTTGTTACGAGTGTCTTCAAGTCTTCAAAAGTGTATTGTGTTAGCCTTAGGAAAGGCATGTAAGTTTAATAGACCAAAGAAGAAGAAATAAGAAGCAAATAAGGTAGAATGCATGAAGTTTTAAATGACAAATAAGAATCAAATTCCTTAAACTATAGACTAGGGCAAAACATTCCTACTTTTCCTAATTCCCTATAGTTATGGCTCTGATACCAATCTGTCACACCCCAACCGATGGCGGAAACATCGGGATGAGACGAAAATGAAATTGCAAGAGACTTCATAACACTATGTGACAATATAGATTAAATTTAAATTTCGTTGCAAAACTAATTGTCATACAAGATTCAAATAAAAAGAACAACATTGTCTCAAAAACAAACATAACATAAAAATAGTAAATTAATCAAGGTGTGTATCTAGTCCACCTAAATCTTGTTTCATCTTGTAACATCATCTCATCAATCAACCTGCAACATGTATTAAAATATATCAACCAAAAGTTGGCCAGTATACAAGTTTTGTTACATAGCATAATATAGAATAAAAATTGTTTAAAGTCTCATATCCAACATGAATCACAATATGCAAGTTTACAAGCATGCCGAAACGGTGTACTATATGTTCAAACCCAAGAATCCAACGCGTTAATATAGCCTATCCCAAAGAATAACGGGAGGTTAACATGTTTAACTTAACAATACCCCAAGTTTCGTGGGCGATGCGTTAATCCTATAGCGCTATAATTGTTAAACTAGGCTAGCGAAGTTAATGAAGCATATAATCGACACAAATAGTTTACATTAGCATACAAGTCTAACAAGCATCATATAGTTTCATGTTAAGCATGGATAGAGTTTAAAATAGCTTCATGTGAAGTGTAATTTCGTATAACATACATGTTGCACCCAAAGGTGATAAAAGGACAACGAGATCGAATATACTCATGGTTTTGCAAGCTTTCCTACTTGACAATCCCGCGAGAGTTGGTTGTTTAGAGTTGAGCACCTTGTCCTTCTACACGAAGAAACATAAGTGTGTGAGTATTGAGAGTTTAACGGAAGATTATAGATTCGGAGTTTTAAATAACATGAAAAATAAACATATGAAAATAATCATCTAGCACCCATGACACTTGTTCTTGACACTATGAAACTCTAAGGGTTTAAATGTTTTCATGGAACAAGGTTCCATTAGAATCGTGACAAGTTATCAAGGCCTAAGATGATGTAACCTACTTTTTTGACATAAGGCCATTTGTTCATCATCATCAAGAGTTTGGTTTTATTGAATGTACAATATAAGTTATATGGATATTAATATGTCATATTGGTCAAGCATGAGGTAGAGGGATGAATCCCCCATTTAGGAACCTCTTTAGAATTCATAAAAATCATGCATGAGGTAGGAAGAACAAGTCTTCCATTTAGGCACCTCTTTGTTCACCACTACACTTGTTGTTATAAACAACAAGTAGGGTCATGAACGTACAAGTAATAAATGAATAAGAATAACTAATCTATGGGAAAATGATGTGCGTGAAGTGTGGTATATTTTAGGTATGTATTTTAAGCCCTTTTACACTTTTTAGCCAAGTTTTAAATTTATAAAACACGATATTTACTAACACTAAACACACATATGGGCAAGTGCACCCATCGTGGACGTAGTATAGTGTTGGTAAGATACCGAGGTCGTCCAAGGACACAAGAGCTTTTAGTACCGGTTTATCCTCAACGTCTAATCAAACCAAAATGTTAGGAAAAGATTTTTAAACTAAGAAAATAAAACTAACTAAAATGCTGAAAATAAAAATAAAAATAAAAACAGATAGACAAGATGAATCACTTGGATCCGACTCGTGTGTTAGTGTAACCTTTGATTATTTTCGCACTTTTGCACTTTTTTAAGAGATTATCTTAGTTATTGTAGTAGGCCCCTCTTTTGAAGGCGACGTTACCCTCAACCCAGTAGTTTGAGTCAGCAAGGATACAATCCTAAAGGGTCGGATTATTGAAAGATAATTAATTAAGTTATTAATGCATAATGTGGTAGGCCCCTCTTTTGAAGGCGACGTTACCCTCAGCTAAGTAGTCTGAGTCAGCAGGGATACAGTCCTAAGTAGTTGGGTTAAAGTTTTAATAGTAGTTTAACTTATGAGGGGATCAAAGAGTTTGGACCCCCGCCATCCAACACCTTTGGGTATTGAAGGAGGTCCTACTAAATTTGACCCAGGTCCCTTGCAGGATCTCTAAACACTGAACAATGGCAAGACTCTTACCAAACAATTCCCTTAACCCCCGACCAGGTAGCCAACATACCTCCATATAGACCGTGGAGATATGAATGGTGAAAATCTTTTATTTTATATAGACAGTAAAATAATGCCAAGACACCACTGACAAACGATAAGGAAGAATCACCTTCAACATAAGAAACTAGTAATTAAAGTCATTAATACAAAACCAATTAAAAAGTGCAAAAGATTAAAAATAAAAAGTATTACACTAAACACTTGTCTTCACCAAGTGATGTAAGAGACTTAGGCAATCATGGCCTTTGATTGTCAAGAACTCTTACGATCAATCTTGGATCCCGAGACAACTCACACACTCTATGATGGACAATGGATGATGGTGGTGGATGATGGTGTTATGGTGGTGGTGGGTGGTGGGTGAAGTGTGAGAGAGGTGGTGTGCCAAGGGATGAGTTGAAATGCCTCCAAGCACTCCTATTTATAGGCTGAACAGAAGCTTGGGCACGGCCCCGTGCCCGCTGGGCACGGCCCTGTGTCCATCCTTGTCTCTCTACTCATTAATTGTAATTCGTAATTACAATAAATGCGCCTGCAGGAGTCTGACCACGCCCCCGTGTCCACTGGGCACGGCCCCGTGGTGGGCAATAGAAGCTTCTAAAGGTTTGTCTTTTCTGCTGCTTCTTGGGCACGGCCCCGTGCTCGCTGAGCACGGGGCGTGTTCAGTCTTCTGTTTTCTTGGTTTTGCTTGGGAAGATGCTGTTGAGGGGTCGGGCATTTCACTTTAGCTCCTTTTCTTGTATTTATGTTAGATTTTGCTGTCTTTTTGCTTCTTTTGTTAATTTGAGCTCATTTAATCCTGAAAATACAAATGGAAGACAAAACACACTTTTTCCAACATTAGTACTAAAAAAGGGTTAGTTTTATGCCACATTTGATATAATTTATATGTTGCATTTTGCGCATATCAAATACCCCCACACTTGAATCTTTGCTTGTCCTCAAGCAAAACTCTTTATAATGTGGCTTTATTCACTCCCAAATCGAATTGATAGAAGAGAAGGTTTTTTGGGCTTGTCATAGAGTGTCGGGATTTCCAAGATTCTTTATTGAGGTTTTATTTTTATTTATTTACAATCCTATTCGGCATGATTTATTAAGAACATTCCTTAAGATAAATTACTTATTTGGGCATAACGTACCTTTTTAAAATCTTATTTATATACAAGTTCACATACCTCACGGGAGATCACTCAACACTCGGCCGAAGGTGTATTTTTAGTGAATCACTCGAGAGCGGCATGGAACTTACTTCTACCATAAGCTTGCCAAGCAATCAATCCTCCTCCTTTTTAACTATATACCTTTGTAAATATCAAGAGGACTTTATGGGTTTTTTGGCTTGGGCTAAAGGTGGATAGTTGGGTTAGTGGTTAGTAAAAAGGGCGAAAGGCGTAACAAACGTCGGTTTGAAAGACTTTTTATTTTTCATATTTTTATTTTATTTCGATGGATTGTTCAAACAAAGAGATTTGATAAACTTTGTTTGTTTGTTTGGCTTCATCGATATATATATATATATATATATATTTTGAAAGTCATAAAAGAACCGAACGTTGTTACTAAAAAAATAAATAAAAGGTTTAGGTGGGTAAAAAGGGTTGTTCTGGGTTAAGAAATGGAAAGGTTTAGGCTCAAAGGGGTTAACTAGGGGGATTTTGGGTAGGTGGTAAAGAAAAAGAAAAATAATGGTATAGAATGAAAAAGGGTTAGTCCTAATGCCTCCATCATTTACATACTCGGGTTTAAGTTGGTAAGGACCGGGAATGTATTGTTGTGGCAAGTTCTAGAGTCGTATGAACCAAGCGGCTATTCACACAAGAAACGAAAAATGAGCATCTAGTGTAATGATATATATATTTGTATGCTCGTTAAAGGCTCAAAGCTCACTTTTGTGGGAAAAGGGTTTTTTTATGTGATCAAGTATATAATCAAATTTTAACTAAGTTTGTCATGCCTTTTCATAATTTTCTTATGTTGGTTCTTTTTATCACAACGCTATCGGTTGTAAATTTGTAAAAATATAACCTTGTTAAGTCTTGAATCCCAAGTTAAACTTAGACAAGTAAAAAAAATGAAAATTTTTTGGAAAAAATTTGGGGTGATTAGCGGTTCCAATAGAGTTTTGTGTAAGGCTTGTTATTAGGACTTGCAAAATTCAAGGTTTTAACATCCCCCCCACACTTAAATTACACATTGTCCTCAATGTGTCCCAAAAATAAGTTTTTAGGTTGATTGAATGCGTAAAATGGTGTTTAAAGCAAAATTTTATGTTACTGGCAGTCTGGACACGGCCCCGTGTTCAGGTGCCAGTGACAAAATTTTAAGAAAAGAAACAGAAGCCTGGGCACGGGGGCGTGTTCAGTGAACACGGCCCCGTGTCTAATTACCTAAACTGGGCGATTTGCTGCAGATTGTGCAGCACGGGGCCGTGTTGGGTGGACACGGCCCGTGCTGAGCCTATTGTAATGGGAGATCGTTGTCGGATTGCTCTGTTTCAGTGCATGGGGCGATGTTTCTCGTTTCCCTGGTTATCCTTCACCATCCAGAGTGTGTTTTATTTCTTATAACACCATCCAAACCATCATTTCATTAATAATCATAGAGAGGATTACATAGTCCTAAAAATTTAAAATAAATAAGAAATAAAAAGTCCTAAATTAGATAGATTTAGTGAAACATAAAGTTATCATAAGGAGTCCTAATCCCTTGTTAAGAACCAAAATTCCGGGAATTCATTCTCGGTAATGTAGTAGGACTTCTTAGCCGAGTGTTATCTTCCTAGATGCTTTTAAAGCCATTCTTCTATTTCTCTTGGGAGAAAGAAGGTGGCTTTGTTTTCCTCAACATCTTGCGGAGGAGGGGTAGCGCCAGCCGGAACTCCTTGTAATATGTCCCTAGGAGGCCCTGGGTGCATGGCATACCACTCGGCTGGTATAATAACTTCAGGCACCACGTTCCATGCCCTTTGGGTCATTATAGGTACCAAAGGGGGAGATGCGAGAATGTTCAACCTCTGGTGCAAGAGGTTAACTTCCCGGAGACATCCTTCCAGTCCTACCGTTAGATGGTTGATGCGGTCGACCAAGGCTTCTTCCACCCCCGTCATTTCATCTATAGCTTCTCTTAGGGCGTAAACATAGTTTACAAGAGAGTCTTCTGCCGTAGATGACCTCCTTCCGTTTCGGTTGTTCCTTGCGTGTGATGCAGATGTTCCGCTTGTTCTGCTTGCCATTCTGAGAGGAAAGACCGTAACGAGCTCAAATTTTTTGTAAAACAGTACCTCGGACATGGCCCCGTGTTCATTGAGCACGGCCCCGTGTCCAGATGTCTGTAAGCTTTTATATTAAGAAATCTTGCAGTTTTTAAATTATTTTACTGGTTTATATGCAAAGTTTAAGCACAAATAATTTAAAACAAAGTTTGCATGACTTATTTTAGACAAGATTTCTTGAATAAGATCTTACAAACACTACATTAAAGGTTGGAATCATAAAGTTCCCAACTGTAATGGAGGTGTTAATTAAAAATTAAGGAAGAAGGTAATGGACAAAAGTGGAAAAGACAAGATGGTTCTTGAGAACCTTCTTTTAGAACATACCTAGGATAGTATGAGTGAAGATCTCAGGAATCTCTGTCTTTTGAAGTGGTCCAAATGAGCAGGAATCATGCTGCATTTATAGAAAACGACAGCACGTTGGACACGGCCCCGTGTCGGCTGGACACGGCCCCATGTGCAGACAGAATCCTGACACATTTTTGTCCGTATTCTGATAAAATCAGAAAAGAATCTTTTGGTGGACACGGGGGCGTGTTGGCCGGACACGGCCCCGTGTCGAAGGGCTGATTAGGAAGGTTGTATTTTGTCTTAAGGAACTTATCCGGATCGGGTGGTTCCTTACTGGATGGAACAAACCCAAAGTGCCTAAGATACCTTAATTGACCTAGGTTAAGACGAGAACGCAAGAGGTTGTCGGTGAGGGTGATTCCTATGCTATATGTAGGTGGACAAGTCCAACCCTTTTCCGGGCTCTTGTTAAAGAAGGTGTATGCCGAATCGCTCAGGTCTATGTATGCATCGAACGAAGTCGATGGGGAGTCCTTCATGGCACAATCGACACAGGGACGACTATCGTCCAAGTCTTTGCTAGAGTCGAAGGTATTATCGGGATCAACGAGGTTGTTTGAATGCGATCTCAACACTTCTTCTTGGTTATTGTCTTGAGATGAATTTAGAAAATCCATCCTAATTTCCTTTAACCAATCAAGAATCAGATCTTCTAGTTGAAATAGTTCATCAAGAAGCATTTCTCCTAAAATATCTGATTGGGCGCCTTCGAGTGAGAGATAAGGATTATTTTTACTTCCGCCCCTCTTAAGGATACAAGGGAACGATGGGTCTATATAGTGGGGCTTATAGTTTAGAAAATAACATTCTAATTCTTTATGTTCGCCTCCACATAATTGACACCACGTACCATAAGAGTGCCGAAAGTAAAAAAAATCATCATCACTTATTTTTTTTGTGTCAGAATTTACCAACCATCGGGATCTTACGTTTCTGTTTTCAGTAATTGAATCTTGGGCACGGGGGCGTGTTGAGTGGGCACGGCCCCGTGTTCAGCTTACTGTCTGACTTAAAATAGGATTGCCAGTTCCAAAGATTGGGCACGGGGCATGTTCAGCGGGCACGACCCGTGCTGAGTTCTGCAGAAGCTGAAAAATATAAGAAAATCTAAAAAAATAAAAAGAAAATAAAAAAAATGATTAGGCCATTGATTCCTAACTTTCTTAAAATCCTTGTGTCCCCGGCAACGCCGCCAAAAACTTGATGTGCGTGAAGTGTGTTATATTTTAGGTATGTATTTTAAGCCCTTTTAACACTTTTTAGCCAAGTTTTAAATTTATAAAACACGATATTTACTAACACTAAACACACATATGGGCAAGTGCACCCATCGTGGACGTAGTATAGTGTTGGTAAGATACCGAGGTCGTCCAAAGACACAAGAGCTTTTAGTACCGGTTTATCCTCAACGTCTAATCAAACCAAAATGTTAGGAAAAGATTTTTAAACTAAGAAAATAAAACTAACTAAAATGCTGAAAATAAAAATAAAAATAAAAACAGATAGACAAGATGAATCACTTGGATCCGACTCGTGTGTTAGTGTAACCTTTGATTATTTTCGCACTTTTGCACTTATTTAAGAGATTATCTTAGTTATTGTAGCAGGCCCCTCTTTTGAAGGCGACGTCACCCTGAACCCAGTAGTTTGAGTCAGCAAGGATACAATCCTAAAGGGTCGGATTATTGAAAGATAATTAATTAAGTTATTAATGCATAATGTGGTAGGCCCCTCTTTTGAAGGCGACGTTAACCTCAGCTAAGTAGTTTGAGTCAGCAGGGATACAGTCCTAAGTAGCTGGGTTAAAGTTTTAATAGTAGTTTAACTTATGAGGGGATCAAAGAGTTTGGACCCCCGCCATCCAACACCTTTGGGTATTGAAGGAGGTCCTACTAAATTTGACCCAGGTCCCTTGCAGGATCTCTAAACGCTGAACAATGGCAAGACTTTTACTAAACCGTTCCCTTAACCCCCGACCAGGTAGCCAACATACCTCCATATAGACCGTGGAGATATGAATGGTGAAAATCTTTTCTGCTGCTTCATGGGCACGGCCCCGTGCTCGCTGAGCACGGGGCGTGTTCAGTCTTCTGTTTTCTTGGTTTTGCTTGGGAAGATGCTGTTGAGGGGTCGGGCATTTCACTTTAGCTCCTTTTCTTGTATTTATGTTAGATTTTGCTGTCTTTTTGCTTCTTTTGTTAATTTGAGCTCATTTAATCCTGAAAATACAAAAGGAAGACAAAAACACACTTTTTCCAACATTAGTACTAAAAAAAGGTTAGTTTTATGCCACATTTGATATAATTTACATGTTGCATTTTGCGCATATCAGAAAACATCATGCAATGTGTGGATTTTCAAGTAGGATAGCCCAAGTTAATCCTAAATCATACAATCATCAAGCTTTAAGCTTGAACATTACTTGTGGGTAAAAACCCTAACCAAAATAGAAAATTTGTGAGGTTTTATCCTCTGATTTCACATGTCTCAACCTTTTTTTAAGCCCAACTAACCATAGATATGGTTATGAGCATAAGGACATAGGTTTGAGATGAGATAACTCAAGTTTAAGCAAGATTAACAAGTTTAAATCAAAAATAGAAAGTTTCAGTCCACTTTGGAGCCTTTTTGGTGACATTCCAGACCTTGGTTTTCCATGGAAACCTGTGGAAATGTTCCTAAGATCAATCCAAGTGAGTATGAAAAAGAATCAAAGCAAAAGACTAAGTAATGAGTGAGATATGCTCACTTGAAGAACTTGATATAAATTTGATTACACTTTTGATTAACAGCAGCCTTGTGACTGATTTGAGAGTGTTTAGAATGAGTTGCAAAGTGGAAAATGTGAGGATTATACTTGGGTTTTATAAGGGGAGTGTTAGGGTAGGTTGTAGTTGAGCATTTAAGACAAGAAACAAGTTCAAAACTTAAACAAAACACAAAATCGCGCCGAAAAACAAGTCTGCTCAACATGTTCTCGAACTAGGCCGCTCTCGCGAGCCGCGAAGACACCTCTGGGCCGGGTCGCGGGCCGCCAGAGTGTGTGGGTTGGGCTGAATTTTGATTATTGTCTATTTTAGTCCCTAACCTTTCATAAAATGTTGTTTTAAGTTGTATTTAGGGTATTTTAGGTACAAGAATCATATTTAAAGGTTCTAGATGTAATTATATCATAAACCACTTATAAAATAAGCGTAAACAATATATTTTTCGAGATTTAGCGTCAAATTTGTGTAAATTGAGCGTATAAATCACAAGTTTGCAAGTTTGACATATTTAGCACAAAGTATGAATAAAGTGTCGTATGAATGATATTTTGAATGTATGAACATATATAAGGCGCATGTGACATAAATGTAAGGAAAACACGAATTTCATTATGATTCAAGTCTCGGATTTTACATCGATTACAACAAAAGAACGAATACAAGAGTACAACATTTCCAAAAATAGAATTACAAGCAAAGGTTTCCAAATATCAAAAGTACGAAAAAGCAGGGCGTTACAGTCTCCCATCCTTTAGGAAATTTTTTCCCGAAATTTAGGAAGAAGTAACGAAAAGATGCGTATACTTGGTCTTCATATCACTCTCTAGTTCCCAAGTAAATTTAGCGCCACGTTTTCCTTCCCATTGAACCATGACGATAGGATTTGACTGCACCTCAGTTTCTTGACACCTCGGTCCATGATTTTGACGGGTTTCTCCACAAAATGCAAAGTGTCGTTGATTTGGAGATATTCGAGAGGAACTTGAAGTCCTTCTTCAGTGAGACACTTCTTGAGATTTGAGACATGAAACATTGGATGAACGTTATTGAGTTCTTCAGGTAAATCGAGTCGATAAGCCACCTTGCCAATCCTCTCGAGTATCTTGAAAGGACCAACATAGCGAGGAGCAAGTTTTCCCTTTTTACCAAAATGAACTACTCCTTTCCAAGGAGATACTTTGAGTAGAACCTGATCACCAACATTAAATTCCAAGGGTTTGCGTCTCTTGTCAGCGTAGCTCTTTTGTCGACTTCTAGCCTTGAGTAGATTGTCACGGATTTGAAGGATCTTATCCGTTATTTCTTGTATGTGCTCAGGGCCAGTGAATTGCTTGTCACCAATCTCAGGCCAACTAATAGGAGATCAGCATTTGCGACCAAACAATGCCTCGAAAGGAGCCATTTGAATACTAGAGTGGTAGCTATTGTTGTACGAGAACTCGATCAATGGTAAATGCACATCCCAACTACCACTAAATTCGATGACACAAGAACGGAGCATGTCCTCTAGTGTTTGGATAGTACGTTCAGTCTGTCCATCTGTTTGAGGATGAAAGGTTGTACTAAGATTCAAATGAGAACCCATAGCGGACTGAAAGGTTTGCCAAAGACGCGAAGTGAAACGACCATCACGATTGGAAATGATGTCGAAAGGAATACCATGATGGCATATGATTTCATCAGTGTAGAGTCGAGCAAGTCGTTCAACCTTGAAATCTTCACAAATAGGAAGAAAATGACCGGATTTGGTCAGATGATCGGTAATCACCCATATGTTATCGTGACCAGAAGGCGTACGAGGAAGTTTGGTTATGAAGTCCAAAGCAATGCTATCCCATTTCCAAACGAGGATTTCAGGTTGTTAGAGTAGACTAGAAGGTCGTTGATGCTCGACCTTAACTTTCGAACAGGCGAGGCATTTAGAAACGTATGAGGCAGTGTCTCTCTTTATACCAGGCCACCAACAGGATGTACGTAGGTTATGGTACATCTTGTCAGCACCAGGATGAATCGAGTATTTGGATTTGTGTGCCTTGTTAATGTTAAGCTCACGAAGATTGTCGCGATCTGGCACCCAGATGCGATCGAGGTAGTATAGAAGTCCATTGGATTTGGTTAAAAGTTGGTCTTCAGTAGCACCACGTATTTCGATGAATAAAGTACCTTCGTTGGCTGACGAATATTGAGCTTCACGAATGCAAGTGTGAAGATCGCTAGAAACTTGAAAACAACGAATGCTACTAACATGAGTCTTACGACTAAGAGCATCGGCGACGGCATTCGCTTTTCCAGGATGGTAGCGAATCTCGCAGTCGTAGTCGTTAAGTAATTCCACCCAACGTGGCTAACGCACGTTAAGCTATTTTTGGTTAAAGATGTGTTGTAGGCTCTTATGGTTAGTGAAAACCACACACTTAGTACCATATAGGTAGTGTCGCCAAATCTTTAACGCAAAAACAACTGCGCCAAACTCGAGATCGTGGGGAGTATAGTTTTTCTCATGTATTTTGAGTTGACGAGAAGCATAAGCGTCCCGTTGCCTGAGGACACAACCAAGACCACCATTCGAGGCATCGCAATATACCACGAAATTATCATTCCTATCAGGAAGAGCGAGAATAGGAGCGTTACAAAACAAGTTCTTAAGAGTTTGAAAAGATTCCTCTTGCTCAAGACCCCAAGCAAAAGGTTTCTCTTTTTGAGTCAACGAATTGAGAGGAATAGCGATCTTTGAGAAGTTCGAGATGAATCGGCAGTAATAACCCGCCAATCCTAAGAAGGAACGGAATTCAGAAGGAGTTTTAAGCACGGTTTAGTTCTTCACAACTTCGATTTTGGAAGGATCAACATGAATCCCCTTTTCACTAACAACGTGTCCAAGGAATTGGATTTCTTTGATCCAGAACTCGCATTTGGAAAATTTCGCGTATAAACGTTCGACACGTAGGAGCTTGAGTATAAGACGTAGATGACATTTGTGATTGGCTTGAGATTTAGAATAAATGAGAATATCATCAATAAGGATGATAACGGAACGATCCAAGTAAGGTTTACAAACACGATTCATAAGATCCATAAACACAGCTGGTGCGTTAGTCAAACCAAAAGGCATAACCATGAACTCGTAGTGTCCATAGCGAGTGCGAAACGCAGTTTTCAGAATGTCCTCTTTGAGGACACGAAGTTGGTGATAACCAGATCGAAGATCGATCTTGGAGAAACAGGTTGTGCCTTGAAGTTGGTCAAAGAGATCATCAATGCACGGAAGAGGATAACGATTCTTAATGGTGAGTTTGTTAAGCTCACGATAGTCGATGCACATGCGGAACGAGCCATCCTTCTTTTTGACGAAGAGTACAGGAGCACCCCAAGGTGAGGTACTTGGACGAATGAAACCCTTATCGATGAGTTCTTGAAGTTGCGTAGATAACTCTTGCATCTCAAAATGTGCAAGACGATAAGGAGCTTTCGCAACAGGAGTCGATCTAGGTACGAGGTCAATACAAAAGTCAACAGATCGAGGTGGAGGAGGACCAGGCAAATCTTCAGGAAAGACGTCAAGGAAGTCGCGCACCACTGGAACATCACTTACGCTCTTTCCCTTGCCCTTTTCTTCCACAACGTGGGCTAAAAAGGAAAAGTACTGTTTGCGTAAATATTTGTCGCTTGTGTGCAGGACATCAACTTCAGTCCTTCTGAAGGTCGGTCTCCATAGACGTGTAAAACATCACCAGATGGAAGAGGTAAACAAACGTATTTCTCGTGGCAAGCGATTTCAACATGGTTCTTACGAAGCCAATCCATGCCTACGATGATGTTGAAACTTCCTGGTTGCATGGGTATAAGGTCGATGGTAAAAACGTGGTCATTAAGTGTAAGAAGACAATCGAGGAGAACATAATCGACAAGGATAGATTTGCCATTGGCAACTTCGACAGAAAACGACTTAGGTAGCTTAGAGTGTAACACCCCAGTGTTTCGAAAGTCAAAGTCAAAGTCAAGATTGAAGTCAAAGGAAGAAAAGATTTCTAATTGCAATCTGTCTCTCCTAGCTCAATTCCTGTTTTGACTTCTTTGACCATAGTTAGTCTATGCTACGTTTTACGTTAGTTGTATTATGTGGAGTAATTTATTAAAATCACAATAATCGACGAATATTTATCGCTACGAATCGCTTTACGACTATGAATAATAGGAAGTAACAATACGATAAAGTCAACTAAATGCTAATCGATCTAAACTAGTCAACATCGCGCTCGCAACTCGAACTACGCAATTGATTATTGTTATAGGTGTGTGTGTGCCTTATGTGTTACTTGTGCATGTTTATTTACGTTATGTGTGGCAATCAATCAAAACGCAATCGAACTCAATCGCTAAACGAATACGAAATAAGGATGATTGTATGTAGATATTGTATGATAATTGGTAGAGAAGAGAAAGTGCGAGATATGAGT
The DNA here is from genome assembly GCF_002127325.2 of Helianthus annuus. Lineage (NCBI taxonomy): Eukaryota > Viridiplantae > Streptophyta > Magnoliopsida > Asterales > Asteraceae > Helianthus > Helianthus annuus. The sequence goes on from NC_035445.2 coordinate 56,027,479, forward strand.
AGTTGGGATTAAAAGTAATTTGACTAGGAAACTCTATCGCATCACAACGCTCACAAATCGAAATCGAAAAAGCAAAGCTTGTCGCACCAAACACTCGAACCAGGTGACTGATTGATCAGGTGACCAGCCGATCAACCAACCGTCCGCTCGGACTGCCGTCCGATTAGACAGGCTGTCCGATCGAGTTGCCTGGCCGATCGACCAGCCCTTTCCTCTTTTGGAACTCTATAAATACCCATGTCACTTTCATCCTTTCTACTTTTGGAAACTCTCTGACCGACTAGCTCGTGCTCCTCACCTTTTCTTCGATTTCTCTCGATTCCAGTAAGATCTCATCCTAAATCTTGTACTTTCTTGATCTACACGCACTTCTACACCTTTCTATCTTTTGAATCTTAACTTTTAACCATGAAATCACCAAGATTCAAGGTGTTCTAGGATGACGTCATCATGTGTTTTTGAAGAACTTCATGTTTTGGCCTCAATCCACCATGAACAACTTAGATCTAACCCTGATTTCCACATAAACAAACAAGGATCTCTCGTAGATCTAAACATATTCACAAAGAAAAGGATTGAAAGATGGTTTTCCAACTTTCTTTCAACTCTTTTACACTCAATGCACTCAAAACCGGTGGAATCGGAGCTTGTGCCGACATACTACTCATTCTTGTGGTTGTGTGGCTCAAGATCTGGATTCTATCCACGAGGGTTCACCGATTTCGGGTTAAACATGGAACACCGTCACGAAAAGTTAACTGACCGGATTTGGGTGGTTCCTGTCTGTCACACCCCCAAAATCCACCACGCGGAGTACCACTGCTTGGAGGCGTGACGTGACCAGGATCGAGCCACCAATCATATTGAACAACGTAATTAAGTAAATAAAACCAACCACAATACAATTGGTGACCAAAAGCTAGTTAACCAAGTTTAAATTAAACAGTGGAAGAATAAACGTAATACCCAAAACATAAGTCCATAGTTCATAAGTTTAAAGTCCAAAGCGTAAGTTTAATAAGTTTATAAGGATTTAAATATTAAACACAGAACATAACAGTCCGTATCCCACAACGACTCCTTCCTTGCGCAAGCTCCAAGCATTTAACGACCTGTAAGGCATGTAACAACGAGTCAACAACAAAGTTGAGTGAGTTCACGGTTGGTTGATTAGCTTTAAGTTGTTTCTGAAAACGTGGTTTGTCTTTCGTTGGCGTAATTGTCGTGGGGGTTACCCCGTAGTTGAAAGCATGATTAACCAGTTCATTCTTTATTACCCGAACCATATCCATGATCAGTGGGGGCTTCCCCATGTGAACCACTAGACCTTACCATATCGACTACTAACCCAAATAAGTTGTGCCCTACGTCAGTGTCTATCATCACTGACAGTTTGCCATAGTCCATTAGTACACGCCCGTCTGACTGGCACGGTGTGAGGTTTGTTAAACCTAATAGCGCTATTAACTAATGACCCGCTCGCCATTGGCCTCGGCGATTTGTCTAGTAAGTTTAAGGTTGTTGTCCTACCCAAGGAGGACAAACGTACGTAGTTCTATCCAAGGAGAATACGCAGGATTAATATTGGCATCCTACCTATGGAGGATGGCCATACATATCCTACCCAAGGAGGATATGTAGATTCTATTTTAAATTCTTTAACCCATTCCCAACCACCGGGAATCCCATGCCTTAGGAAGTGTGTGAACTCACCTCGGTTTGCTCGGTTAGATTCTCAAATGTAGCTAACAGTCAAGGTCGGTCAATCATGCCCTAATATAATTACAACTTAGTTTATTAGTGACTTCAAATAAGCACAAAGTTCCTACACGCATCTACCACATAACATGCATCACTTTAACGGTTTATGCCCATATAAACTTCCCATCTATTCCCGTTCATAAGCAAACATACGACATTGCACATAACACATATAACACGTTATATCATTCACAGATAACCTACCCGACATTTAGACATGCAAATTACTACTTATGTCGTTTCGGCTTTTATATTCAAAACTGGGTTGTTTTCGGGGTTTTTAATAAAATAGTTAACTTGTTCCAAAAATTCCCAACTTTTTACAGAAGGTCTTAAACGATCCAAATATTACTGTGTAAAAATCTCGGGATCCAATTCATCACCAATATTTTATAAAAATTCATTTTCCGGACTACATTCAGATTCATCTTTTTCTGACTGCAGTCATTGTAAGTCAGATTGACGAAATTCCAGTGGGATAATTACTACGACATCAGTGTCCATCTACAGTACCAATTTCGTGACCTAGTTCTACTCAGGTTTCAAGTTATGACGAAGAATATAAAACATATTTTCAGCAGCAAAAATGCAGCTTTAGCTGCTGTTACAAAACGACACTTTAAAAATAGTAAACGAAGTCCAAAAATTATGATTCCAGTGCCATTAGAACCGTATTTCATAATACATAATTCTAGACGTCAGAAAATGCATTTTTCGTTTTATTAAGGTTCGGTTAGAGCCAACTGAAGTTGGCTGTAATCACTAAACAGCTTTCTGTTTTCAGTTTTTATCATTCTAAAACGTGCTTGATTGATTCCGTTAACATGTTTAGTGATCAATAACGACATTACACATTAACAAGTAATCATCAACATATCAGAACAACTTTATTTCATCAAGATTTCATCTTCATGTAAACTTATGTTCATGTTCTTGCTTAACCCCTTTTAGTGTTCTAGTTCTTTAGTGTTTTATACATAAGCATCATACTACAAGTTTTTGCCATAAAAACAAGATGAACAAGGGTGCACAAGGAACTTACTACTAGCACAAGGCTAGGGTAGAATCTAATGAAGGAGGTAGAAAGAGACGATGAACAAGCAAGTACAAGGCTCCTTTGAAGCACCACAAGATGCAAGCTCCTATAACCCTTCTTCTACACTTGAATGAGACTTGAAGATGGATGAAGGTGGTGGTTTAGTGATGGTGATGGTGGCGGTTAAGGGTGGCCGAGGGGGAGAGAGGAGAGATGAGGGAAGATGGTGTGATCTAGTGAAATGATGTTGTGAAGATGCACCCCATACTTATAATCCTACTTATAATATTTTGGCAACTATAATAAGTAAAGATCTAATAAAATATTATATTGTGATCTTGAAGGTAAGGTGATGATTTTGGGGTGGGTCCATGAGGGACCGAAATCGGTTTTGGGGGGGGGGGAGTTGGATGTAACTTTTGTAACTAAGTTGTAAATATAAGTTAGAATCCAAGTAATATTCTTCCATATATTAGTATGTTGATATTTAGGGGGTGTTATGGTATACGGGGATCATGGCTAGTCAAAAATAATAAAACAATGTGTTTGACAAATATTTGGTGTCCCGGGTAATGTCCGGTTGTTTGGTTTGATACCGGTCCGTTAAAGTGTTTAATTATTCCGTAAAGTGTCTATTATATATATTTTTGTAACACTTTTAATTGCTAACACATAGGAGAATATTCAGGACCATTTAGTCAAGTTTTCTGCAGAAGCCTAGTACGTTAACAAGCACATGTAAGTATGACACAGTAATCAGGAAACAGTTAAGTAATTCAACACAGTCACTAAGCACTTTAATTATCATTAAATAATCGTACGGATACATGGAATTATGTGGGTTGTCACATTCTCCCCCTGTTAAGAAAATTTCGTCCCGAAATTTAGCTCGTGGGTACTGAGGAAGCTAGTTATGTTGCGTTGGTTTCCTGGGATGTCACATCATCCCCCCGTTGCTTTGGAATTTCGTCCCGAAATTCTGCAGTAGCTTCAGCCACAGTAGTGTTTGCACTTTTCTTAAACAACTGGGGATACTTGAGTTTCATTTGGTCTTCTCGTTCCCAGGTATACTCTGGGCCACGACGGGAATCCCAACGAACTCGAACGAGAGTTATCCAAGTACGCCTGAGAATCTTAACATCTCGATCCGTAATCTCTACTGGTTCTTCGACGAATCGCAGCTGGTCGTCAATAGTGAGCTCCTTTAAGGGAACTTTGATGGTCTCATCTGACAGACACTTCTTCAGATTTGACACGTGGAATACGTTGTGAACTCCGCTGAGTTCTTCAGGTAGATTCAACCTGTAGGGCTACCTTGCCAATTTTCTCAATGATTTCGAACGGTCCGACATAACACGGATTGAGCTTGCCTCGTTTGCCAAAACGGACTACACCTTTCCAAGGTGAGACTTTGAGTAGCACTCGATCCCCAACATGGAACTCGAGTGGTTTCCTGCGCTTATCAGCATAGCTTTTCTGACGGTCACGAGCTGCCGCCATTCGCTGTCGTATCAGAGCAATCTTTTCTGTTGTATCTACTACGAGTTCGGGGCCAGTGATTTGACTGTCACCAACTTCTGCCCAACAGAGAGGTGATCAGCATTTACGTCCGTACAATGCCTCAAACGGATCGACCTGGATGCTGGTATGGTAGCTGTTGTTATACGAAAACTCCACTAACGGGAGATGCTTTTCCCAGCCGTTACCAAAGTCTATTACGCATGCCCTAAGCATGTCTTCAAGAGTTTGGATGGTGCGTTCAGATTGCCCATCCGTCTGTGGGTGATAAGCAATGCTCATGTCTAAACGTGAGCCAAAAGACTTGTGCATAGCTTGCCACAATTCAGAAGTAAAACGCGCGTCACGATCAGAAATGATGGAGGTTGGCACTCCGTGCCTTGATACCACTTCTTTTAGGTAGATGTCTGCTAGAGTAGAAAACTTATCCGTTTCCTTAATAGCCAGAAAATGTGCAGACTTGATCAGTCGATCCACGATCACCCCAATGGTATTGTTTCCGCGTTGAGATCTGGGTAGGCCAGTAATGGAATCCATAGAAATCTGTTCCCATTTCCAGTTAGGTATCTCTGGTTGTTGAAGTGGGCCTGATGGTTTCTGATATTCGACCTTGACCCTAGCACAAGTCAAGCATTTACTGACGTAGGTTGCTATACTGGCTTTTATACCAGGCCACCAGTATGTAGTCTTTAGGCCGTGGTACATCTTATCCGGACCAGGATGTACAGAATATCGAGACTTATGTGCTTCATCCATCACAAGTTCGCGTAAGCCTCCATAAAATGGAACCCAGATGCGTCCGTTAACATAGCAGGTGCCGTTTTCATTTTGTTCTAAGCTGTAACGCACGTACACGCTTCGGTATAGTATCCTTTCGACTGAGAGCATCGGCCACCACATTGGCTTTGCCCGGATGATACTTGATCACACATTCGTAGTCATTCAAGAGCTCGACCCATCGTCGTTTTCGCATGTTTAACTCCTTTTGCTTGAAGATATGCTCGAGGCTCCTGTGATCGGTGTAAATGGTGCACTTGGTACTATAGAGGTAATGTCTCCATATCTTAAGCGCGAAAACAACTGCTCCCAATTCCAAGTCGTGCGTAGTGTAGTTCCTTTCGTGAACCTTAAGTTGGCGCGATGCGTAGGCAATGACCTTGTCACGTTGCATCAACACGCAACCAAGTCCTTGGATGGAAGCGTCGCAATAAACCACAAAATCATCTGTGCCTTCGGGCAATGAGAGGATAGGCACGCTACAAAGTCTGTCCTTTAAGTGCTGAAAAGCGGATTCCTGGGCATCACCCCAACGATAGGTGACACCCTTCTGAGTCAGTGAAGTGAGAGGTTGTGCAATCTTATAGAAATCCTTGATGAATCTTCTGTAGTAGCCCGCCAAACCCAAAAATTGGCGGATTTCTATTGGTGTACGGGGTGCAGGCCAGTTCTTGATCGAGTCAACCTTGGATGGATCAAGATGAATCCCATCTATGTTTACTACATGGCCTAGAAAGTGGACTTCGCGAAGCCAGAAGTTACATTTCGAAAACTTGGCATACAACTGCTCTTTTCGAAGAAGTTCCAGAATAAGCCTTAGATGTTGCTCGTTTTCCTCCTGACTCTTAGAATAGATCAGGATGTCGTCGATGAACACTATGACAAACTTATCCAGGTAAGGCTTGCACACTCGGTTCATGAGATCCATGAAGACCGCAGGTGCATTCGTTAATCCAAAAGGCATAACCAGAAACTCATAATGGCCGTAACGAGTTCTGAATGCTGTTTTGGAGATGTCTTCCTCCCGGACTCTCAACTGATGGTAGCCTGACCTCAGGTCAATCTTGGAGTAGAAACTCGACCCTTGCAATTGGTCGAATAGGTCATCAATGCGTGGGAGAGGATAGCGATTCTTCACGGTCACCTTGTTAAGTTCGCGATAGTCAATACACATTCTAAAAGTACCGTCCTTCTTCTTCACAAACAAGACTGGAGCTCCCCAGGGCGAAGAGCTAGGACATATAAAACCCTTTTCCAAGAGTTCTTGTAGTTGCGTGGACAGTTCTTCAAGTTCTGATGGAGCTAGACGATAAGGTGCTCGAGCTATGGGCGCTACTCCAGGAGCTAGCTCGATTTGAAATTCAACTTGGAGATGAGGCGGAAGACCAGGTAATTCCTCAGGGCATACCTCGGGAAAGTCGCGCATAATGGGAATGTCTTGTATCTTCCTTTCTTCTGAGGATGCATCAGAAACGAGGGCTAGGATAGCGGTGTGGCCCTTTCGCAAACACTTCTAGGCCTTAAGGAAAGAGATGATGCCTACAACAACACCACTCTTGTCGCCACGAATTACGAGGGGTTCTTTATCAGAATGAGGGATACAGACGATTTTCTCCTTGCAAATAATCTCCGCTTGGTGTTGAGATAACCAATCCATCCTAATGACAACGTCAAAACTACCCAGAACGATAGGAATGAGGTCGATAGAAAAGGTCTGATTGACAAGGACAAGCTTGCAACCCTTAACTACATGTGTAGCCTCTAAACTTTTACCATTTGCTAACTCTACGATGTGCTTGGTGTTCAAAAGTGTTGGAGTAGGCTTAAGCATCTGACTAACTTTTAAGGACACGTGGCTAGTATCGGCACCCGAATCAAATAAAACAGTAACAAAGAAATCATCCAGAAGAAACTTTCCCATCACAACGTTGGGATCGTTCCTTGCTTCACCCTGACCAATCACGAACACTCGACCTTGGGCGCCATTGCCATTATTGTTACCTTCGTTGTTGCCTCCGTTGTTGTTTCCATTGTGGTTCCCGTTTCTTTGGTTGTTGTTCTGATTCTGGTTCGGCTGGCGGCAGTTCCTCTTAAAGTGGCCTTCAGCGCCACACTGAAAGCATCCTTTATTTCCCTGCTGATGCTGCTGCTGGTGGTTTTGTGGAGCTTGTTGTTGTTGTTGGCCATTCTGATTCACAGGACGTGGACTCCTGCAATCTTTGGCTTCATGACCCAGCTTGTGACATCTCTAACAAAGACCCTTGTTGCACTGCCCGCTATGGTGCAAATTGCATCGATTGCACTTAGGGTGATTTCCCTTGTACCCACCCTGACCTTGATTCATAGAAGACTGCTGACTGGGGCTCCTGTACTCGTCTGTCTTTCTCTGCTGGGATTGAGCTGAAGCAGAACCCTTGCCCAAATTTCCATCCCACTTGCACTTATTATCATTGGGAGCATCAGAAGTAGTAGCGCTGATACGCTTGGGCAGCCTGTTCTGCTCAACTGCCTGATCAGTGAGACGATGAGCCAACTTGATGATTTGCTGTATAGCACCAAGGTTAGCCGAGGTTACGTGGCTTTGAATTTCTGGCACCAAGCCCTTAAGGTAGAGCTCAATGCGCTTGATGGGAGGGTCCACCATAGTAGGGCACAAGATGACTAGCTCATTTGACCTCTTCGTGTATGCCTCAATCTCAGACCCCGTCATCTTCAAATTGAAAAATTCCACCTCCAGCTTGTGGATGTCGTCTCGACTGCAGTACTCTTCTTTGATCAGTTCTTTGAAACCGTTCCATGGGGTGGCATTAGCAACTGCCAGCCTTAGCAATTGAACCTGTGCCTTCCACCAAGTTAACGCAACACCTTCAATCGTTCCAGTAGCATATTTCACCCTACGATGTTTAGGGCATTCACACATTTCGAAAACAGACTCGAGCTTCTCGAACCAGTGACGGAGGCCTACAGCTCCTTCTGTGCCGCTGAAAGTACTAGGTCTGCAATCCATGAAGGTTTTGAACGTGCACACAGGAGGCTGAGCAGGCTGACCTGTTGTGCGAGAATAAAAGACAAGGTTAAGCACGATGGTTGGTTTGCGAAGGTAGGATCTAAACGTCCTAAGATGGGTTGATATGGCAGGTTATACCTCCTGCAGGAACAGCTACGAGTGCCTCAGCAACTCGTTCGTTGATTAGAGCCGTCAACTGGGCTTGAGTGAGGTTGATACGTCCTCTGCGTCCGCTCATGATCTTCACAATGTAGCAACGTAAGTGAGAAAAGTGTCGCGAGAGTGCGTAAGTGTGGGACGACAGCAGAGAGTAAGCTCACAAGGTTCAAATAGCAGTTATTACGTTAGCTAATGCACAATGTGGACTATCTAACCGACAATATAAAATTAAGCATACCACCTATGGTGTCGAGTGTTGCACATGGAGCGAAGCGTCGTTGTGGATCGTTGAGCACTGTACCGGTTATAGTCTGGTTTTATCAAAAAGCTTTTCCCCTTTTAAAACCAAGTTCACTATAACCAATGGCTCTGATACCAATCTGTCACACCCCCAAAATTCACCACGCAGAGTACCATCACTTGGATGCGTGATGTGACCAGGATCGAGCCACCAATCATATTGAACAACGTAATTAAGTAAATAAAACCAACCACAATACAATTGGTGACCAAAAGCTAGTTAAGTTTAAATTAAACAACAGAAGCATAAACGTAATACCCAAAACATAAGTCCATAGTTCATAAGTTTAAAGTCCAAAGCGTAAGTTTAATAAGTTCATATGGATATAAATATTAAACACGGAACATAACAGTCCGTATCCCACAACGACTCCTTCCTCGTGCAAGCTCCAAGCATTTAACGACCTGTAAGGCATGTGACAACGAGTCAACAACAAAGTTGAGTGAGTTCACGGTTGGTTGATTAGTTTTAAGTTGTTCTGAAAATGTGGTTTGTCTTTCGTTTGCGTAATTGCCGTGGGGGTTACCCCGTAGTTGAAAGCATGATTAACCAGTTCATTCTTTATTACCCAAACCATATCCATGATCAGTGGGGGCTTCCCCATGTGAACCACTAGACCTTACCATATCGACTACTAACGCAAATAAGTTGTGCCCTACGTCAGTATCTATCATCATTGACAGTTTGCCATAGTCCATTAGTACACGCCCGACCGACTGGCACAGTGTGAGGTTTGTTAAACCTAATAGCGCTATTAACTAATGACCCGCTCGCCATTGGCCTCGGCGATTAAGTCGATATAAATTGAGGGACTTCATGATAGAGTTTTGTCTAGTAAGTTTAAGGTTGTTGTCCTACCCAAGGAGGACGAACGTACGTAGTTCTACCCAAGGAGAATACGCAAGATTAATATTGGCATCCTACCAATGGAGGATGGCCGTACATATCCTACCCAAGGAGGATATGTAGATTCTGTTTTAAATTCTTTAACCTATTCCCAACCACCGGGAATCCCATGCCTTAGGAAGTGTGTGAACTCACCTCGGTTTGCTCGGTTAGATTCTCAAATGTAGCTAACAGTCAAGGTCGGTCAATCACGCCCTAATATAATTACCACTTAGTTTATTAGTGACTTCAAATAAGCACAAAGTTCCTACACGCATCTACCACATAACATGCATCACTTTAACGGTTTATGCCCATATAAACTTCCCATCTATTCCCATTCATAAGCAAACATACGACATTGCACATAACACATATAACATGTTATATCGTTCACAGATAACCTACCCGACATTTAGACACGCAAATTACTATTTATGTCGTTTCGGCTTTTATATTCAAAACTGGGCTGTTTTCGGGGTTTTTAATAAAATAGTTAACTTGTTCCAAAAATTCCCAACTTTTTACAGAAGGTCTTAAACGATCCAAATATAATTGTGTAAAAATCTCGGGATCCAATTCGTCACGAATATTCTATAAAAATTCATTTTCCGGACTGCAATCAGATTCATCTTTTTCTGACTGCAGTCCACGGAATAATTTATTTAAAATTCATTGTAAGTCGGATTGACGAAATTCCAGTGGAACAATTACTACGACATCAGTTTCCATCTACAGTACCAATTTCGTGACCTAGTTCTACTCAGGTTTCAAGTTATGATGAAGAATATAAAACATATTTTCAGCAGCAAAAATGCAGCTTTAGCTGCTGTTACAAAATGACACTTTAAAAATAGTAAACGAAGTCCAAAAATTATGATTCCAGTGCCAATAGAACCGTATTTCATAATACATAATTCTAGACTTCAGAAAATGTATTTTTCGTTTTATTAAGGTTCGGTTACAGCCAACTGAAATTGGCTGTAATCACTAAACAGCTTTCTTTTTCAGTTTTTATCATTCTAAAACGTGCCCGATTGATTCCGTTAACATGTTTAGTGATCAATAACGACATTACACACTAACAAGTAATCATCAACATATCAGAACAACTTTATTTCATCAAGATTTCATCTTCATGTAAACTTATGTTCATGTTCTTGTTTAACCCCTTTTAGTGTTCTAGTTCTTTAGTGTTTTATACATAAGCATCATACTACAAGTTTTTGCCATAAAAACAAGATGAACAAGGGTGCACAAGGAACTTACTACTAGCACAAGGCTAGGGTAGAATCTAATGAAGGAGGTGATGAGAAAGAGACGATGAACAAGCAAGAACAAGGCTCCTTTGAAGCACCACAAGATGCAAGCACCTATAACCCTTCTTCTACACTTGAATGAGACTTGAAGATGGATGAAGGTGGTGGTTTAGTGATGGTGATGGTGGCGGTTAAGGGTGGCCGAGAGGGAGAGAGGAGAGATGAGGGAAGATGGTGTGATCTAGTGAAATGATGTTGTGAAGATGCACCCCATACTTATAATCCTACTTATAATATTTTGGCAACTATAACAAGTAAAGATCTAATAAAATATCAGATTGTGATATTGAAGGTAAGGTGATGATTTTGAGGTGGTCCAAGAGGGACCGAAATTGGTTTGGGGGGGGGGAGGGGTTGGATGTAACTTTTGTAACTAAGTTGTAAATATAAGTTAGAATCCAAGTAATATACTTCCATATATTAGTATGTTGATATTTAGGGGGTGTTATGGTATAAAGGGATCATGGCTAGTCAAAAATAATAAAACAATGTATTTGACAAATATTTGGTGTCCCGGGTAATGTCCGGTTGTTCGTTTTGATACCGGTTCGTTAAAGTGTTTAATTATTCCGTAAAGTGTCTATTATATATATTTTTGTAACACTTTTAATTCCTAACACATAGGAGAATATTCAGGACCATTTAGTCAAGTTTTCTGCACAAGCCTAGTACGTTAACAAGCACATGTAAGTATGACACAGTAATCAGGAAACAGTTAAGTAATTCAACACAGTCACTAAGCACTTTAATTATCATTAAATAATCGTACGGATACATGGAATTATGTGGGTTGTCACATTCTCCCCCTGTTAAGAAAATTTCGTCCCGAAATTGAGCTCGTGGGTACTAAGGAAGCTAGTTATGTTGCGTTGGTTTCCTGGGGTGTCATATCATCCCCCCGTTGATTTGGAATTTCGTCCCAAAATTCTGCAGTAGCTTCAACCTCAGTAGTGTTTGCACTTTTCTTCAACAACTGGGGATACTTGAGTTTCATTTGGTCTTCTCGTTCCCAGGTATACTCTGGGCCACGACGGGAATCCCAACGAACTCGAACGAGAGTTATCCAAGTACACTTGAGAATCTTAACATCTCGATCCGTAATCTCTACTGGTTCTTCGACGAATCGTAGCTGGTCGTCAATAGTGAGCTCCTTTAAGGGAACTATGAGGGTCTCATCTGACAGACACTTCTTTAGATTTGACACGTGGAATACGTTGTGAACTCCGCTAAGTTCTTCAGGTAGATTCAACCTGTAGGGCTACCTTGCCAATTTTCTCAATGATTTCGAATGGTCCGACATAACGCGGATTGAGCTTGCCTCGTTTGCCAAAACGGACTACACCTTTCCAAGGTGAGACTTTGAGTAGCACTCGATCCCCAACCTGGAACTCGAGTGGTTTCCTGCGCTTATCAGCATAGCTTTTCTGACGGTCACGAGCTGCCGCCATTCGCTGTCGTATCTGAGCAATCTTTTCTATTGTATCTACTACGAGGTCTGGGCCAGTGATTTGACTGTCACCAACTTCTACCCAACAGAGAGGTGATCGGCATTTACGTCCGTACAATGCCTCAAACGGAGCGGCCTGGATGCTGGTGTGGTAGCTGTTGTTATACGAAACTCCACGAACGGGAGATGCTTTTCCCAGCCTTTACCAAAGTCGATTACGCATGCCCTAAGCATGTCTTCAAGAGTTTGGATGGTGCGTTCGGATTGCCCATCCGTCTGTGGGTGATAAGTGGTGCTCATATCTAAACGTGAGCCAAAAGACTTGTGCATAGCTTGCCACAGTTCAGAAGTAAAACGCGCCGTCACGATCAGAAATGATGGAGGTTGGCACTCTGTTCCTTGATACTACTTCTTTTAGGTAGATGTCTGTTAGAGTAGAAAACTTATTCGTTTCCTTAACAGCCAGAAAATGTGCAGACTTGGTCAGTCGATCCACAATCACCCAAATGGTATCATTTCCGCGTTGAAATCTGGGCAGGCCAGTAACGAAATCCATGGAAATCTGTTCCCATTTCCACTTAGGTATCTCTGGTTGTTGAAGTGGGCCCGATGGTTTCTGATATTCGACCTTGACCCTAGCACAAGTCAAGCATTTACTGACGTAGGTTGCTATGCTGGCTTTCATACCAGGCCACCAGTATGTAGTCCTTAGGTCGTAGTACATCTTATCCGAACCAGGATGTACTGAATATCGAGACTTATGTGCTTCATCCATCACAAGTTCGCATAAGCCTCCATAAAATGGAACCCAGATGTGTCCGTTAACATAGTAGGCGCCGTTTTCTTTTTGTTCAAGTCGTTGCCTCGATCCTCGTAAGGACTCATCCCTGATGTTTTCTACCTTCAATGCTTCAACCTGAGCATCGCGAATCTGAGCGGGAAGGTTAGATTGGATGGTAAGCTGTAACGCACGTACACGCTTCGGTATAGTATCCTTTCGACTGAGAGCATCGGCCACCACATTGGCTTTGCCCGGGTGATACTTGATCGCACATTCGTAATCATTCAAGAGCTCGACCCATCGTCGTTGTCGCATGTTTAACTCCTTTTGCTCGAAGATATGCTCGAGGCTCCTGTGATCGGTGTAAATGGTGCACTTGGTACCGTACAGGTAATGTCTCCATATCTTAAGCGCGAAAACAACTGCTCCAAATTCCAAGTCGTGCGTAGTGAAGTTCCTTTCGTGAAACTTAAGTTGGCTCGATGCGTAGGCAATGACCTTGTCACGTTGCATCAACACGCAACCAAGTCCTTGGATAGAAGCGTCGCAATAAACCACAAAATCATCTGTGCCTTCGGGCAATGAGAGAATTGGCGCGCTACAAAGTCTGTCCTTTAAGTGCTGAAAAGCAGATTCTTGGGCATCACCCCAATGATATGTGACACCCTTCTGAGTCAGTGAAGTGAGAGGTTGCGCAATCTTAGAGAAATCCTTGATAAATCTTCTGTAGTAGCCTGCCAAACCCAAAAATTGGCGGATTTCTATTGGTGTACGGGGTGCAGGCCAGTTCTTGATCGAGTCAACCTTGGATGGATCAACATGAATCCCATCCTTGTTTGCTACATGGCCTAGAAAGTGGACTTCGCGAAGCCAGAAGTTACATTTCGAAAACTTGGCATACAACTGCTCTTTTCGAAGAAGTTCCGGAATAAGCCTTAGATGTTGCTCGTTTTCCTCCTGACTCTTAGAATAGATCAGGATGTCGTCGATGAACACTATGACAAACTTATCCAGGTAAGGCTTGCACACTCGGTTCATGAGATCCATGAAGACCGCAGGTGCATTCGTTAATCCAAAAGGCATAACCAGAAACTCATAATGGCCGTAACGAGTTCTGAATGCTATTTTGGAGATGTCTTCCTCCCGGACTCTTAGCTGATGGTAGCCTGACCTCAGGTCAATCTTGGAGTAGAAACTCGACCCTTGCAACTGGTCGAATAGGTCATCAATGCGTGGGAGAGGATAACGATTCTTCACGGTCACCTTGTTAAGTTCGCGATAGTCAATACATATTCTAAAAGTACCGTCCTTCTTCTTCACAAACAAGACTGGAGCACCCCAGGGCGAAGAGCTAGGACGTATAAAACCCTTTTCCAAGAGTTCTTGTAGTTGCGTGGACAGTTCTTCAAGTTCTGATGGAGCTAGACGATAAGGTGCTCGAGCTGTGGGCGCTGCTCCAGGAGCTAGCTCGATTTGAAATTCAACTTGGCGATGAGGCGGAAGACTAGGTAATTCCTCAGGGAATACCTCGGGAAAGTCACGCACAATGGGAATGTCTTCTATCTTCCTTTCTTCCAAGGATGCATCAGAAACGAGGGCTAGGATAGCGGTGTGGCCCTTTCGCAAACACTTCTGGGCCTTAAGGAAAGAGATGATGGCTAGTCAAAAATAATAAAACAATGTGTTTGACAAATATTTGGTGTCCCGAGTAATGTCCGGTTGTTCGGTTTGATACCGGTTTGTTTAAGTGTTTAATTATTCCGTAAAGTGTCTATTATATATATTTTTGTAACACTTTTAATTCCAAACACATAGGAGAATATTCAAGACCATTTAGTCAAGTTTTTTGCACAAGCGTAGTACTTTAACAAGCACATGTAAGTATGACACAGAAATCAGGAAATAGTTAAGTAATTCAACACAGTCACTAAGCACTTTGATTATCATTAAATAATCGTACGGATACATGGAATTATGTGGGTTGTCAGACTGTCTGATCAGGAGCACCAAGTAGTGACGAGGTAACTGTTGTTTTGCACGTTGTCACAACACCTCCATAAAAACGACAAACAATCAAACAGTCAAGGGTAAGACGAACAGGACGACCAGGACGAGGTGCCCTCCGATCAGACTGCTGTCCGAACGGACAGTCACCCAAACGACCGGTCAGCCGAACGGGTTGCACCTTGGGACCCACACTTAACCTTTTTGCCAATGAATGAAGTTTGAGTGTTGAACGAATCGCTGTTCGATCGGACTACCATCCGATCGAACTACCGTCCGTACCATGAAACACTTAAGCTTCCACACTTAAACAATTTCCAACATGTTCAATGCACTAGGAAAGCCACCCGATCGAACTGCTGCCCGATCGAGTGACATCCTGCTGTGAACTAGTTCTCGCTGAAGTGCCCAACCGAACGGGTTGCCGGCCGATCGAATGACCGTCCGATGGACCGACCTGAAAGGTAGAGATACTTCAATGTTTTCAAATGCTACAACAAAAACTTCAAAAGTGAAACCATCATACACAAACACATCCTTCCCAAAGGAAGAAACAATCCACTCGAACGGCCATCCGAACAGACAGTCGTCCGAACGGACTATAACTCGCACGGTCAGCTGTCCGATCGGACTACCATCCGATCGACCAGCTGTCCGACCCACCAACACTTGTTTTCGTTTTACGCATCGCTTATCGTTATGCTATCGAACTATTCAGGCTAACCTTACTCTCAAGCGCTCCCTTCAATCCATCAACCGCTGTGAGTATACTCGATCCCTTTTTGCTTTCGCACTTTTCGGTGTTACATACGTTACTTATACGAAATCACATCGAACACACTACGCAATATTTTAAACGCTAACCTTTACCGCATGTTATACGTGACTTAATGAATGCTTATTTGTTATGTTTACACATGGAATGCTGCCTACCTGCCTTAACGACGATAGTACTATAGTTTGGACTCAGCACCCGTTCACACGGGGGTTGTTAAGGACAATTATTTGCATGGATTATAGTGGTGATCATGTATTACGAACTGCCATGGTCAGTCAACCCACAGTCATTGGTATCGATAGGTCATGTCGATAACTACCATGCTTCGTTTTCCTCTGTGTACGTGCTGGTTATGCGTAAATTATTTCGAACTCTATATGCTATTATCAAACTTGTATGCTCGCCTTTACACTATGTGTATTGACTTTATTTTAACGTATGTGATAGGTGTTTAGGATGCTTATCTGCTAGGAAAGCGAGGCTAGAATAAGGTACTAGAGGCCAACAAATAGTTGTCTGTACAAATGAAATCTGAGTTGTCGGAACAGAACTATTTGCCTAGATTTTGTCTGTAATAATTGTACTATCTTTTATGACATGGTATGGGACATGTTGTTTTAAGTAATTGCTAAATATGATTGTTATGGAAACTTCTGGACAATCTGTTTCGCTCAGTGCCACGCCCCGATGTTTCCGCCATCGGTTGGGGTGTGACATAGAGCGTGTACAAGTTAACAAAGATTCAAATTCTAAGGACACAAAGCTTTTGTCCGCACCAGTATCAAATAGTATCGAAGTATAAAGGTGGTTAACAAGAAACGTACCATTAACGACGTCATTGTCGTTGCGCGCGTGATTTGCATTTAGGTTGAAAGCTCGTCCTCGAGGTGGTTATTGTTGTTCCTGGTTAAGTTGAGGACACTGAGGACGAAGGTGAGTTGTGTCACCACATTTGTAGCAGGCTCGTGCTGGTTTGGCGTTTTGCTGAGCTGTTGAGCTTGTTGAGCTTGCTGAGCTTGCGGTGTGGGGTTATTTTTGCAGTAGGCGGTGTTATGGCCGAAACGGTTGCAATGGGTACAATGGCGACAGTTGACATTGGTAGGGTGGTGAAAGTTGCAAGTAGCATACTTGGGATGAATCCCAATGTATGGTTTACATTCGTTTGTAGGCGGAACAGGGTTCGGGTTCACAGTTGGTACAATCATGTTGCAACCACGGTTCGATTGCTTTCGCTTCTTACCCTTGCTGCCACTCGACTGTTGGGTAATTTGGTTGGCTTGCTTGGATGAAACACGGTTTGCAGCTTGCTTATCGCAAGTGCGATTGTTGTTCAGGGAAGCGGCCAAACAGTACTCGGCTTTGATATTATCGAGTATGGCTGCCTCGATAGCATCACGCATTACGAAGGGTAACCCATTGATGTATTTCCTTATCTTGCGGTCGGTGGTTATAACGAGGTGGGGAACAACGAAACTTAGCTGTTTGAAACGGGTATGGGACATGTTGTTTTAAGTAATTGATAAATATGATTGTTATGGAAACTTCTAGAAAATTTGTTTCGCTCAGTGCCACGCCCCAATGTTTCCGCCATCGGTTGGGGTGTGACAGATTGGTATCAGAGCCATAACTATAGGGAATTAGGCAAGACTCGACCTAGTCTAGGTCGATGTCTTAGAGACCTAGTCTATAGTTAGGACCCAATAGACCGACTCGTGCCTATCCAGTAGTGATTATGTGTGAGCTTACTGCTATTCTTCGCCATTCTCGCCTACGCTACACTATCACTACACTCAAATTTTCAATTATGAATAAGCGATTAAGTCGAGATTAGGTGTGAAAACCGCAAACTCTCGATTAAATTGCTTGTTGATCTGTATTTATCTATAAAACGCGAGAATTCGCATTAAACTAGGAGTGAAATCCATACTTTAGCATGGATTTTCGTCTCTATTTTATTAAAATAAGAAAGAAGTTGGTAAGCCAGGGGTGAAACCCTAACCTTAACGACTTATTCTTGGTTTTCCAAAACTCTCACCAAAGTCTCGACGGACTACAACGACCTAAAGTCACTTAACGACTAAAGGGATGCGTGCCCAACGCCCAAGAATCGAGGCAGAGACCCGGTCCTGAAAGTCAAAAGGTGTATGACAAGTCCTTGAGAATAGTCGAATCACTTTGGGTAGTCGATGTCTAATAGTCGCAGACAATCTATTTCTCGATTTTAAGTGTTTCGATTCTGAGCCCGCAACTGCTGACTCTGATGATTCGTCGATTTTATATGTTTTTATATGTATTTACCTGTTTATGTGTTTAAATTTTGGAGAATTACTCGATTTTTTTGCTTTCACTTCGATCAACACGCACGACTCGCACTGCAATTCTACCTCAAAACGCTGACAAATCGCTAAATTATGGAAGACCTTATACTATGTTACACGCTCAAACTCGCTATACTAATCGCTATACTAAACGCGATCGCTATATTCGAACAACCGCAGGCTTTGAATGATAGGTTTCTGTATTCTGACTGCCTCTGTGACTACATGTGTATGTGTTTCTGTGTTTCTGTACCCTACGTGCTTATGTGTTTATGTGCTTACGTGTCTCTATGTGAATCTGTGATTACGTGATTATATGCTTACATGTTTGAACATGTTCCTAAGTTTTAGTAGTAGACGGGTGAGGTGAGATTCGATTATGATGTGTCTGAGACCTATGACGATGTCTGTTGCAGACGATGTCAATCGGACCATCATCAGGACCCCGTCACCCACGACTCACTCGCCAAGAACAACGGGACAAACGCCTTGCTGCCATCCTCGCTAAACAAGTGGCCAAGGTTGTGCCCCAGATCGTGAGTGAAATTTACGAGAACATCAGCAAATCGTTTGAGGAGTCTAGAACCGAAGCTCCTAAAGTGGCTACCAAGACTGCTTTCAACTTCAAGCAGTTCAAGGCTTGTGGTCCAAAGGAATTCAACGGAGAAGATGGCCCAACGACTATGTTTCAATGGTTCGATTCCATCGAAGTCACTCTGCGCCAAAGCGGTTGTACTGAAAATCTCCGTACCCTAAACGCAACCGGCGTCTTCTAGTCCTACGCACTAGACTGGTGGACGACCAAACAAAAAAAACGCAGGAATGATGCAGCTTATGAGCTGACCTGGGAAGAGTTGAAAGCCATCAGGTTGGACGAATTCTGCCTTCCCCATGAACGCCAAAAGCTGGAGGACGAGTTTTAGAATATAAAGCAGAAGGATGGAGACAACGCTGCCGTGACTGCTCGCTTTAAGCAGCTCAGCATCATCTGTCCCAATCAAGTGAAGACGTCAGATATGGCAATCAAGAAGTACATTCGAGCTCTACCGACCGTGTTGCTGATTTTGTGCATGCCGCAAAGACAGCAACAATCGAAGAAACTTATCTGCTTGCTGCTGAGATCAACGACAAGCGGGTAAAAGCTGGTTTTTGGGATAAAGCTTCCAAGTCTCTACATCAAGCTACCATCGCACCGACCGCTGACACCACCGCCGCTCGTTAATCATCAGAGTCCTCACGTTGCAGGAAGAAGAACAACAGCAGCTCCAGCAACAAGAACTGTGCTGTCACCACCACTGCTGCTCCACTCCAAGCCGTACCTGCTCAGCAGCAGTCCCACCACCATTAAGCTCCAACCACTTATGCACCACCTGCAAAGCGTGTGTACACAGGCCCCCACCCTGCATGTCCAACATGCTCCTATCATCACCCGGTGGGTCTCGCCTGTCGTTTCTGCGCCCACTGCAACATGTACGGCCACTTCACTGCTAACTGTTGTACTGGTCCTCGTCAAGCCCCAGCTCAAGCCACTGCTCATCAAGCTCTGCTCCCAGCCCCTCAAGGCCAACACGCGGCTCAAGTACCCGCAATAAACGCCAAAGTCTGCTTCGCATGTGGTGATCCCAACCACTTTGCGAACATGTGCCCGAACAAGGTTGTGAAACAAGAGCCCCAGCAGCAGCAGCTTCACCAAATGCAGCAGCAACAGCAAGCAGCGCGCGCCAGAACCTTAAAAATCAATGCGCGCCAATCCCATGCTGACAACAACGTGGTCAATGGTACGTTCCTTGTGAATGGTATTTACGCTTTGTGTTTGTTTGATACTGGAGCCGATAATTGCTTTATGTCGTTTGAATTCGAGAAGCTTCTTAGTCGTAAGCGCTCCCATCTCCCCTCGACATTCGATGTTGAAGTCGCCACCGGAAGAACTGTCGCCGTTAACTCTGTTCTTCGTGATTGTACTCTTGAGCTCAACAATCACATCTTTCCAATCGACCTTATTCCGATGTAACTCGAAAGTTTTGACGTCATAGTAGGCATGGACTTCCTTCGTGAAAACCATGTTGAAGTTGTGTGCTTCGATAAGATGATTCGATTCTCACTCGCGAATGGTGATTTATTGTGTGTCTATGGCGAAACTGCTTCGAAGGGTCTCAAACTCATGTCATGTGTCCAAGCTAGCAAGTATCTCCGCAAGGAATACAGAGCCTTCTTGGCTAACATTGTAGTAGCAGAGAAGGAAAAGAAAGTGAAGACAGAAGTGAAGGACGTCCCTGTGGTCCGTGAATTTCCTCAGGTATTCCCTGATGATCTTCCTGGACTACCGCCAAGTCGTGATATCGACTTCCGTATCGACCTCATTCCTGGAGCCAACCCTGTTGCCAAAGCTCCTTACCAACTCGCACCGTCCGAAATTCGTGAACTCTCAAACCAACTCCAGGAATTACTTGAGAAAGGCTTCATTCGCCCGAGCACCTCTCCTTGGGGCGCACCAGTCCTCTTCGTTAAAAAGAAGGATGGGTCGTTCAGGATGTGCATCGACTACCGGGAATTGAATAAGCAAACCATCAAGAACTGCTATCCCATGCCTCGCATTGACGATTTGTTTGATCAGCTACAAGGTGCTACATGTTTCTCAAAGATCGATCTACGCTCAGGCTATCACCAGCTACGCATTCAAGAGGAGGATATACCCAAAACCGCTTTTCGTACTCGTTACGGCCACTGTGAGTTCGTTGTTACGCCTTTTGGTTTAACCAACGCACCCGCAGTTTTCATGGATCTGATGAATCGTGTGTGTAAACCATATCTCGACCGTTTCGTCATCGTATTCATCGACGATGTCTTGATCTATTCCAAGTCAAGGGCCGAACACGCGCAACATCTACATTTGGTACTCGCACTACTCCAAGGGAATCGACTCTATGCTAAGTTCTCCAAGTGTGAATTTTGGCTGAAGGAGGTTCAGTTCCTGGGTCACATCATAAATAGTCAAGGTATTCACGTCGATCCCGCGAAGATTGAGGCAGCTAAGAGTTGGATTACACCTAAGAACCCGTCTGAAGTCCGTTCTTTTCTCGGACTAGCGGGCTATTATCGACGAATTATCGAAGGATTCTCAAAGATCGTTGTGCCACTTACCGCTCTCACACATAAAGACAAGCCTTTTGTTTCGGGAACTGAACAAGAGTCTGTTTTCCAAACCCTCAAGCACATGCTTTGCAATGCCCCTGTTCTCACATTGCCCGACGGAAACGATGGTTTCATTGTCTATTGTGATGCTTCCAACCTTGTTCTTGGTTGTGTTCTTATGCAACGGGACAAGGTTATAGCTTATGCATCTCGTCAGCTCAAAATCCATGAGAGGAACTATACAACCCATGATCTCGAGCTAGGCGCGGTTGTTTTTGCATTAAACATTTGGCGACACTACCTGTATGGTACCAAGTGTACGATCTTCACCGATCATATGAGCCTACAACATATCTTTGATCAGAAAGAACTTAATATGCGTCAACGCCGATGGGTAGAACTTCTCAACGATTACGACTGTGAGATTCGTTATCACCCAGGCAAAGCAAATGTCGTTGTCGACGCTCTCAGCAGATGGAGTTATCTGCTCAGCATTCGTAATACTCAAGCCCAACACGATCTCGAAACTCTCATCCGCGAAGCCCAGCATGCCTGTTTTAATGAACGCACTCTGAAGAAGGAGAGAATCTATCACGATGGAGCTCAGCTTGTGAATAAGTCAAATGGGATATTCCATTATCTGGATCGAATTTGGATCCCTAAATGGACCGAACTGCGAAAGATTTTGATGGACGAAGCCCACAAATCCTGGTATTCTATTCATCTCGGCGCCGATAACATGTACCAGGATCTTCGCTACAAGTACTGTTGGCCGGGCATGAAGAGGGATATTGCTCTCTACATTGGGAAGTGCCTGACTTGTGCAAGGGTCAAGGCTGAACATCAAAGGCCCTCTGGCTTACTCGAGCAACCCCCAATCCCTATGTAGAAGTGGGAGAGTATAGCTATGGACTTCATAACAAAGCTTCCACACACGTCATCAGGTCACGACAGCATTTGGGTTGTTGTTGATCGTTTAACCAAATCTGCTCACTTTTTGACAATACGGGAAGACTACAAGGTAGAACGATTAGCCCGAATCTACACCAACGAGATCATTTGTAATCATGGAACGCCTCGTGACATCATCTCTGACCGTGACGCTCGGGTTATCTCGCGACTGTGGGAAACGTTTCAAGTTGCTCTCGGTACTACGCTTAATCTGAGTACCGCATTCCACCCTCAAACCGACGGCCAGACTGAAAGAACGATCCGTACTCTTGAAGACATGCTCTGTTCGTGTGTCATAGATTTCGGTGGTAATTGGGATACTTACATGCCGTTAGTCGAATTCTCGTATAACAACAGTTATCATTCCAGCATTCAGATGGCACCATTCGAGGCTTTATACGGAAGGAGATGTCGATCGCCTATTATATGGCACGAGATCGGTCACTCGCAATTAACCGGTCCTGAGCTATTGCAAGAAACGACTGACAAAGTCCTCCAAATTCGAGACAGCTTGTTGAAAGCTCGAAGTCGACAGAAAAGTTACGCCGATAGACGATGCAAGCCCCTTGAATTTGATTTTGGCGACTACGTACTCCTAAAGGTATCACCTTGGAAGGGTGTGGTCAGATTCGGCAAGAAATGGAAACTAGCGCCTCGATATGTTGGACCTTTTAAGATTCTGGAAAGGATCGGAAAAGTCGCCTACAGACTCGAACTACCGGAGGAACTTAGTAATGTCCACCCGACTTTCCATGTGTCAAACCTCCGAAAGTGCGTGGCTGAGCATGACGTAATTGTACCTCTCGATGACCTCCAAATAAATGAAACACTACACTTCGTGGAGAAGCCCGTCGAAATCATGGATCGCCAAACCAAGCAGCTCAGACGCTCGCGCATTCCTATTGTGAAAGTCCGATGGGAAGGCAAACGAGGCGCAGAGTTCACTTAGGAACTCGAAAGCGACATGAGGGCGAAGCACCCGCAGTTGTTTGTACAGCTTCGGCCTAATTTCGGGACGAAATTCCCTCAACTAGGGGAGGTTGTAACACCCCTGTGTTTCGAAAGTCAAAGTCAAAGTCAAAGTCAAAGTCAAGATTGAAGTCAAAGGAAGAAAAGATTTTTAATTGCAATCTGTCTCTCCTGGCTCAATTCCTGTTTTGACTTCTTTGACCATAGTTAGTCTATGTTACGTTTTACGTTAGTTGTATCATGTGGAGTAATTAATTAAAATCGCAATAATTGGCGAATATTTATCGCTACGAATCGCTTTACGACTGTGAATAATAGGAAGTAACAATGCGATAAAGTCAACTAAACGCTAATCGATCTAAACTAGTCAACATCGCGCTCGCAACTCGAACTACGCAATTGATTATTGTTATACGTGTGTGTGTGCCTTATGTGTTACTTGTGCATGTTTATTTACGTTATGTGTGGCAATCAATCGAAACGCAATCGAACTCAATCGCAATCGAACTCAATCGCTAAACGAATACGAAATAAGGATGATTGTATGTAGATATAGTATGATAATTGGTGGAGAAGAGATAGTGCGAGATATGAGTAGTTGGGATTAAAAGTAATTTTACTAGGAAACTCTATCGCATTGCAATGCTCGCAAATCGAAATCGAAACAGCAAAACTCGTGGCACCAAACACTCGAACCAGGTGACTGATCGATCAGGTGACCAGCCGATCGACTAGCCGTCCGCTCGGACTGCCGTCCGATCGGATAGGCTGTCCGATCGAGCTGCCTGGCCGATCGACCAGCCCTTTCCTCTTTTGGAAATCTATAAATACCCCTGTCACTTTCATCCTTTCTACTTTTGGAAACTCTCTGACCGACCAGCTCGTGCTCCTCACCTTTTCTTCGATTTATCTCGATTCCGGTAAGATCTCATCCTAAATCTTGTACTTTCTTGATCTACACGCACTTCTACACCTTTCTATCTTTTGAATCTTAACTCTTAACCGTGAAATCACCAAGATTCAAGGTGCTCTAGGATGATATCATCATGTGTTCTTGAAGAACTTCATGTTTTGGCCTCAATCCACCAAGAACAACTTAGATCTAACCGATTTCCACATAAACAAACAAGGATCTCTCGTAGATCTAAACATATTCACAAAGAAAAGGATTAAAAGACGGTTTTCCAACTTTCTTTCAACTCTTTTACACTCAATGCACTCAAAACCGGTGGAATCGGAGCTTGTGCTGACATACTACTCATTCTTGTGGTTGTGTGGCTCAAGATCTAGATTCTATCCACGAGGTTCACCGACTTCGGGTTAAACATGGAACACCGTCACGAAAAGTTAACTGACCGGATTTGGGTAGTTCCTGTCCGATCAGGAGCACCAAGTAATGACGAGGTTACTGTTGTTTTGCACGTTGTCACAACACCTCGATAAAAACGACAAACAATCAAACAACCAAGGGTAAGACGAACAGGACGACCAGGACGAGGTGCCGTCCGAAATCACATTAAACACACTACGCAATATTTTAAAAGCTAACCGTTACCGCATGTTATACGTGACTTAATGAATGCTTGTTTGTTATGTTTACACATAGAATGCTGTCTACCTGCCTTAACGACGATAGTACTATAATTTGGACTCAGCACCAGTTCACACGGGGGTTGTTAAGGACAATTATTTGCATGGATTAAAGTGGTGATCATGTATTACGAACTGCATCGGGAAGTCAACCCGCAGTCATTGGTATCGATAGGTTCATGTCGATAACTAGCATGCTTCGTTTTCCTCTATGTACGTGCTGGTTATGCGTAAACTATTTCGAACTCTATATGCTATTATCAAACTTGTATGCTTGCCTTTACACTATGTGTATTGACTTTATTTTAACGTATGTGACAGGTGTTTAGGATGCTTATCTGCTAGGAAAGCGAGGCTAGAATAAGGTCCTAGAGGCCAACAAATAGTTGTCTGTACAAATGAAATCTGAGTTGTCGGAACAGAACTATTTGCCTAGATTTTGTCTGTAATAATTGTACTATCTTTTATGACATGGTATGGGACATGTTGTTTTAAGTAATTGATAAATATGATTGTTATGGAAACTTCTGGACAATCTGTTTCGCTCAGTGCCACGCCCCGATGTTTCCGCCATCGGTTGGGGTGTGATATAGAGCGTGTACAAGTTAACAAAGATTCAAATTCTAAGGACATAAAGCTTTTGTCCACACCAGTATCAAATAGTATCGAAGTATAAAGGTGGTTAACAAGAAACATACCATTAACGACGTCATTGTCATTGTGCGCGTGATTTGCATTTAGGTTGAAAGCTCGTCCTCGAGGTGGTTATTGTTGTTCCTGGTTAAGTTGAGGATACT
The DNA here is from genome assembly GCF_002127325.2 of Helianthus annuus. Taxonomy (NCBI): domain Eukaryota; kingdom Viridiplantae; phylum Streptophyta; class Magnoliopsida; order Asterales; family Asteraceae; genus Helianthus; species Helianthus annuus. The sequence goes on from NC_035445.2 coordinate 56,053,009, forward strand.
GAGGACGAAGGTGAGTTGTGTCACCACATTTGTAGCAGGCTCGTGCTGGTTTGGCGTTTTGTTGAGCTGTTGAGCTTGTTGAGCTTGCTGAGCTTGCGGTGTGGGTTTATTTTTGCAGTAGGCGGTGTTATGGCCGAAACGGTTGCAATGGGTACAATGGCGACAGTTGACATTGGTAGGGTGGTGAAAGTTGCAAGTAGCACACTTGGGATGAATCCCAGTGTATGGTTTGCATTCGTTTGTTGGCGAAACAGGGTTTGGGTTCACAGTTGGTACAATCGTGTCGCAACCACGGTTTGATTGCTTTCGCTTCTTACCCTTGCTGCCACTCGACTGTTGGGTAATTTGGTTGGCTTGCTTGGATGAAACACGGTTTGCAGCTTGCATATCGCAAGTGCGATTGTTGTTCAGGGAAGCGGCCAAACAGTACTCGGCTTTAATATTATCGAGTCTGGCTGCCTCGATAGCATCACGCATTACGAAGGGTAACCCATTGATGTATTTCCTTATCTTGCGGTCGGTGGTTATAACGAGGTGGGGAACAACAAAACTAAGCTGTTTGAAACGAGTAGTATAGGCTAGGTTATCGTCGCCAATTTGCTTTAAAGCCCAAAATTCTTTTTCCAACCTTTGTTGCTCATGCGGAGGGCAAAATTCTTCCATCATTAGTGTCTTAACTTCTTCCCAAGGCAAGGCATAAGCAACTTCATTAGAACGAATGTTCCTTTTGTTTGTCCACCATTCGAGAGCTCGGGCTTGGAATACCCCAGTCGCACTACGCGTTTTGAGCTCTTCGGGACACTCACTGTTGATGAACGTGACTTCTATGCTGTCAAACCACTCAAGCATAGTGGTCACCCCATCGTTACCAGTGAATGGTTTGGGGTTGCAAGACGAAAAGTGCTTGAAGTTGAACGACACAGGCTTACGTGCTTCAACCTTAAACTCGACGGAGGAGTTTGGAGTACCAGAAGCTTGAATCTCAGTGACGATCTTTGGAACGATACGAGCGATCTGATTGGCCATGAATGCCATCATTTTCTTTTGAGAGCTGGTCTTTGACTTCTTAGTCGAGTTGAAGAGATGAGAAGACATCTAAGATTCAAAAGAACGAATAGGTGAGACTTGATTATAATGTTTGTTTAAGAAAAATCGTTTTCATGAAATGAATCACATAGCATAAGAGTGTTCAAATTGATTCACATAGCATAAAAGGTTCCAACGTTTCATATAGCATAATCATGAATTCCACATAGCACAACAATGAATAATGAAAGCATCATAAATTTAGTTTGTTCACGAGAGATTATTATTGTTTTTGATTGCGATAAACATGCGAATTATGTAACGGTTTTGAAATGAACGAAGTTTCAAGTATAAAATCACATATAAATTGAGATAACATAAAAGAGAGGCTCATAAAACATTGGATTGTTTCGGGTAGAGAAACGTTGACTATTCCAAAGTGTGTCAAAAGTCCTTTTGAATAAGAGAAAATCGTGCTTTGGCCTATAGGTAAGATACTCTCGTCGAGAAGAGATTAACGATATCTTACCCTTCCAGTTACTGCATGTCTCTAATTGATTGAAACAATTGGGACTTCAGCGAGACTGAAAATCGAGGAATGGGACTTAATCGACAAGATGCGGGTTTCACCCCTAACTTGAAGATTTCGTACCCTAATGTGGTTGGTACTTGTCGGGTCAAAATATAATTTCGACACTTTGATGAGGATCCACTAGAGTTTGAAATGGAAATTACCATTAAGATGTGGATTTCACTCCTAGCTTAATGGTGAATTTCATGCAAAAATAGAATCGAACGGAATGAGATTCGTTTACCAAACTGTGGGTTTCACGCCTATTTTGGTAAATTCGTCTCGTTTTTGTTACGAGTGTCTTCAAGTCTTCAAAAGTGTATTGTGTTAGCCTTAGGAAAGGCATGTAAGTTTAATAGACCAAAGAAGAAGAAATAAGAAGCAAATAAGGTAGAATGCATGAAGTTTTAAACGAAAAATAAGAATCAAGTTCCTAAAACTATAGACTAGGGCAAAGCATTCCTACTTTTCCAAATTCCCTATAGTTATGGCTCTGATACCAATCTGTCACACCCCAACCGATGGCGGAAACATCGGGATGAGACGAAAACGAGATTGCAAGAGACTTCATAACACTATGTGACAATATAGATTAAATTTAAATTTCATTGCAAAACTAATTGTCATACAAGATTCAAATAAAAAGAACAACATTGTCTCAAAAACAAACATAACATCAAAATAGTAAATTAATCTAGGTGTGTATCTAGTCCACCTAAATCTTGTTTCAGCTTGTAACATCATCTCATCAATCAACCTGCAACATGTATTAAAATATATCAACAAAAAGTTGGCGAGTATACAAGTTTTGTTACATAGCATAATATAGAATAAAAATTGTTTAAAGTCTCATATCCAACATGAATCACAATATGCAAGTTTACAAGCATGCCGAAACGGTATACTATATGTTCAAACCCAAGAATCCAACGCGTTAATATATCCTATCCCAAAGAATAATGGGAGGTTAACATGTTTAACTTAACAAAACCCCAAGTTTCGTGGGCGGTGCGTTAATCCTATAGCGCTATAATTGTTAAGGTAGGCTAGCAAAGTTAATGAAGCATATAATCGACACAAATAGTTTACATTAGCATACAAGGCTAACAAGCATCATATAGTTTCATGTTAAGCATGGATAGAGTTTAAAATAGTTTCATGTGAAGTGTAATTTTGTATAACATACATGTTGCACGCAAAAGTGATAAAAGGAAAACAGGATCGAGTATACTCACGGTTTTTCAAGCTTTCCTACTTGATATTCCAGCGAGAGTTGGTTGTTTAGAGTGGAGCACCTTGTCCTTCTACACGAAGAAATATAGGTGTGTGGGTATTGAGAGTTTAACGGAAGATTATAGATTCGGAGTTTTAAATAACATAAAAAATAAACATATGAAAATAATCATCTAGAACCCATGACACTTGTTCTTGACACTATGAAACTCTTAGAGTTTAAATGTATTCATGGAACAAGGTTCCATTAGAATCGTCACAAGTTATCAAGGACTAAGATGATGTAACCTACTTTCTTGACATATGACCATTTATTCATCATCGAGAGTTTGGTTTTATTGAATGTATTATATAAGTTATATGGATATTAATATGTCATATTGGTCAAGCATGAGGTAGAGGGATGAATCCCCCATTTAGGAACTTCCTTAGAATTCATACAAATCATGCATGAGGTAGGAAGAACAAGTCTTCCATTTAGGCACCTCTTTGTTCACCACTACACTTGTTGTTATAAACAACAAGGAGGGTCATGAACTTACAAGTAATAAAGGAATAAGAACAACTAATCTATGGGAAAACATTAAAAATTGTGTGGATTTTCAAGTAGGATAGCCCAAGCTAATTCTAAATCACAAAATCATCAAGCTTTAAGCTTGAACATTACTTGTGGGTAAAAACCCTAACCAAAACAGAAAATTTGTGAGGTTTTATCCTCTGATTTCACATGTCTCAACCTTTTTTTTTAAGCCCAACTAACCATAGATGTGGTTATGAGCACAAGGACATAGGTTTGAGATGAGATAACTCAAGTTTAAGCAAACTAACAAGTTTAAATCAAAAACAGAAAGTTTCAGCCCACTTTGGAGCCTTTTGGTGACATTCCAGACCTTGGTTTTCCATGAAAAACCTGTGAAAAATTTCCTAAGGTCAATCCAAGTGAGTAGGAAAAAGAATCAAAGCAAAAGACTTTGTAATGAGTGAGATATGCTCACTTGAAGAACTTGATATGAATCTGATTACACTTCTGATTAACAGCAGCTTTGTGACTGATTTGAGAGTGTTTAGAATGAGTTGCAAAGTGGAAAATGTGAGGATTATACTTGGGTTTTATAGGGGAGTGTTGGGGTAGGTTGTAGTTGAGCATTTAAGACAAGAAACAAGTTCAAAACTTAAACACAAAATCGCGCCCAAAAACAAGTCTGATCAACATGTTCTCAAACTGGGCCACTCTCGCGAGCCGCGAAGACACCACTAGGCCGGGTCGCGGGCTGCCAGAGAGTGTGGGTTGGGCTGATTTTTTATTATTGTCCATTTTAGTCCCTAACCTTTCATAAAATGTTGTTTTAAGTTGTATTTAGGGTATTTTTGGTACAAGAATCATATTTAAAGGTTCTAGATGTAATTATATCATAAACCACTTATAAAATAAGCATAAACAAGTATATTGTCGAGATTTAGCGTCGAATATGTGTGAATTGAGCGTATAAATCACAAGTTTGCAAGTTTGACATATTTAGCACAAAGTATGAAATAAGTGTCGTATGAATGATATTTTTAAATGTATGAACATGTATAAGGCGTATATGACATAAATGTAACGAAAACACGAATTTCATTATGATTCAAGTCTCGGATTTTACATCGATTACAACAAAAGAACGAATACAAGAGTACAACGTTTCCAAAAATAGAATTACGAGCAAGGGTTTCCATATTTAGAAAGTACGAAAAAGCAGGGCGTTACAGCGGGTACATCGCAAACATCGAATGGATTAGTCAAAGCGTTGTGTGATGCGTTTAACATATGAAAACGCGTATTTCGGTGTATCCAATTGACCTCAATGTAACATATATAAGCATTGTGGTTGGATCCAAACGTAAAGTAAATCGAATTTACGTTGTACACTCATAACATATTATATGTGACCTGATTCATACATAGAAAACGTAACGGATATAAAAGAAAAACTAACACATGCAGTCAAAGGGATTAATTTGAGTTTTTTTAATGGAAAAAAACCACAATTGGACTCCACTCGGTTCGGAACAAAATTTATGAAACGTACATAAAATAAGCACAAAAACGTATGATATTTCGTTTCCCTAAAAAGTTTACGTTTGTTGCTCGCTCATAAGCGATTAACTTCATCTTGGTACAACAATAGTAACATCACTCGTTATGGTATGCGATAAAAGAAATATTGATTTTAAATACTTTTTTTTTCAAACACGATAGTCTTTTTTGGTTCACAAAATAGTGTTAAACATTTTAGTTATTTATTTAATTTTTATATAAGTCGACTACAAACGTCTTTTTCGATATGTTTGAAAATATAAGATGATATATCTTTTATGAAAAATTATGAAATATAACACGACGTATCTTTTCCGTAATAGATCATCAAAATTAAAATATAACATAATATATCCTTTTATTTATTTTTGACAGCCATCATTATATATTTATATATTTCAAAAATTGGTGTGACATGAAAAAACCATATCAACACAGTGATACTAAAATAAAAAGTTAAAAAAATATCTCAAAGCTTCATTTTAAAGTAATTAATACATACCCAATTAAAAAGATGCCAAAGATTGAAAATCAAAAAAGAAATACATAAAAGATATGTCTTCACCAAGTGATGTAAGAATTTAGCCAAGCATGGCCTTTGTTTGACAAAGATTCGTACTATCAATCATGGATCCCGAGACTACACACACACTCTAAAATATGGAAAATGGATGATGGTGGTGGATGATGGTGTTGTAGTGGTGGTGGAATGGTGGCAAGTGAGAGAGAAGTGGTTTGCCAAGGGATGGTTTGAAGTGGAACCAAGCACTTCTATTTATAGCTGAAATCAGAAGCTCCACCACGGCCTGTGCCCGCCTGGCACGACCCCGTGGTCATTTCTCTCCTTCTTTCTCATTAACTGTTTGTCAGATCTTGTACTAACACGACCCCGTGTGTCAACGGCAAGGCCCGTGGCCAAAGTCCTTGCTGTACTATCGCTGATTATGAAAATCTTTGAGTTGACCACGCCCCGTGTTGGCTTAGCACGACCCCGTGTCGACTGCCAGTTTTGTCTTTTGCAGTTGTCTTTTCTTCTGCACAGCATCCACCTTCGGACACGGCCCGTGTCTGGTGGACACGACCCCGTATCAAGTCTTCTGTTCTTGCTATTTTGTGGTTTGGATGTGAATCGGGGCTTGGCGAGTTGCGTCAATTCCTTCTTCTTTACATTTATGTTGGTTTTTGCTGTATTTTTATTCCTTTTGCACATTTAAGCTCTTTTAACCCTGGAAATTAAAAAGGAACGAAAACACAAGCTTTTTCCAATATTAGTACTAGAAAAGGGTTGCTTTTACATCATATTTGATATAATTTATATGTTGTATTTTAATCACATCATGACCCATTTGGGTAATTCTCCCATTATTTACTTAACCAACTATTTGATGATGTTTTTATCAAAAACAACAAGTCAATTTAACAAATGGGTCAATCTAAAACCTATTCCCACTAGTTTATCTTCGTTTAAACAAACTATGTTATTACTTGCAATTTATTCAAAGTTCCCATCATTTTGTTCATTTAGGCATTTCATCTAATACCTTGTAGGCATGGACATTATTCCACCATTTTAACCCCTTTATCCATGGATTCATAACACCCACTTATCTAATTCCAATCATTCATATTCTTAAACCATTTCTTTAGAGTTTGTTCATCATTCCAAGTGAAATTCATGATCTAAAATCTAAATTAACACCAAATATAATAAGATGGTTAAATCAACAATGACACTAGATTTTTGTTTCTAAGCATGAATTCAACTATCGAATATTTCCAGTTTCCACTACTCAATTAAGGTTGATTCCTCAAAACCCACCAAAAATTTCAACCAAGAAGGTTCAAGAAATGAAATGGATACTTACTTGATGCTTAAAAGATGATAAATATCATACATGCAATTTTTGGAATTTCTCCTTCCACTTCTTCCTTGGCTTCTCACGACACACGCACACATCCTAGATGTGTGTGTCGCCATTTCCATCCCCACATGTAGATTTCTATTATTTTTTTTATATACAAATGTTCTATTTTGACCCCTCAATCTTTATAAATCAATCATTTTAATCTCAATATGCATATCTTTTCAAATGACATCTTTGGTCCCCCCAAGTCTTAACCTTTTAGATATTCCTTAAATATTATTTAATAGTATTCCAAATATTTCACCATTGCGATCTTATTTAAGGATTAAACATTTACGTTTAACATGTATTTTAAACACAAAAACCGGGATGCTACAAGAAGGGGATTAATTGTGGAGAACAACTATTTGTTGACATATTAAAAGATATTAATTGTTTGTTAAGTAAATAAATTTGCGAAAATAAGTGGGTTCACTTAAAGAGTTAAATGAATACTAATTTATTATCTGGATAATAAATTAAAAGGTTATTATTATTGACAATAAAATAAAGTCGAAGTGTTTGACTAGTTGTTTTATTTGGCGGTGAACAATAGTTATTTGACAGAAACGATGATTAATTAGTAATGGATAATAATTAAAGAGTTAGTTTTATTATGTGAAAATAAAACAAAGTCAAAAGGTTGACTAATAATAACTAATTAGTCAATGGCTAATTACTTGTAGAGAAAGTCTATTGTGAATGGACCAAAGTGTAATTAAAGGTTCTTTAAATAAGAGCTTATACTGTTTTGGTCAAAAATCAGACAAGGATAATGCAACCAAACTCTCTGTTACAGGGTATGATGCTTGAATTGGTAAACAACAATGAGGATCACTCAGAAATGAATTGCACAAGTGACACAAAGATTTATACGAGGAAAAAGCCCTTGATCAATGAATGATCTCCGACATAAAAAACCTCGGGTGATGGAAACTACCGATCACCAACTCAAATTAAACAATAATTCCTTTACAACTTCGGATGATAGCGAGCTAGGTACAAGGATCACTATAGTGTATCGTGTAGAAATGTATGAAAATTGCTAAGTGTTTTGCTGTAAACTGATGAGTGCAGTTGTACGAATGTGTGTAGCCAAAATTAGCCAAGTGTTCTAAAAATAGCTCGCTATCCCCTTTAAAAATAGAAAATATCTAGCCTAACTAACTATCCGCATTTCGTGCCTTCTCCCCACGTTCTCCACAACGTTCACAATGGTCAAGCACGTGCAGAATTGAAGGGAATATGCTCCAGGAATATCGCCATGACCAAGTCCAAGCCGATACTCCTGCAAAACAATACCGAATTCAAAGTGAACAATCGTTAGTATAAGGATCCTTAGGATGATCCATGATCCTGATCCTGAAGCATTTCTGAGGATCACTATCTGTCACAGAAGTAAGGATCACCAAACAGGATAACACTTGAGGATCACAGGTCATTAGGAAATCCTCCCCTAACAATTGCCCCCAAAATATAAGGAGTGATTATGTAAAATAAATGAGTTATATTTTGTTGATCTTATCCGCAACAAACTAACGGATATATAGCCGTTAAAATCGAACTATCCGTTGCAATCTTGACGTCACTGAGGTGACTTACCCTGCAAGATCATGATTATAAATAGGAGTTAGAGATAGGATCAATTTGCATTTAAATCTAAGAGAAACTCCCTTTAAATTCTCATCCGAAGATCGATCAGGTATTCTCTTCTCCTCTTCTTCCTTCTCTTACTCTGTTTTACTTCTTTTATCATCATCTCGTCGAAAATGATGCTCCGGAATTCTCCCGCTAAGGATCACCAGGAGAACAGCCCTCTGAAAAGTCAAGGGATCATCAAAGATTCCGCAAAAGAACGCTGTTGTTTCACTGATCCACAGATCGATAGAATCCGTTACTGCTTCCCAACGAACACCGTATTCAAATCCTTTGATCCCACTGCTTTGAGTGATCATGTTTCTGAAACTTGGGTTGCCTTTCCTGTTACCCCGTTCACCATAGGCTATACCTATCCTTTTCCAACCTTTACCCAATCCTTCTTCTCTCTTACTGGCATTTCTTATATCCAAGCTATGCCAATGATCTGGAGGGTTTTGTGTACCCTTGAGAGGAGCATTGAGCAGGAGGGGATTCACCTAGGAATGTCAGAGCTGGCCGAGATGTATGGTCTCACTACCTTTGGATCCCACCGATACTTGTTCAAACGTAAGTCTGGTGAAGAACACCCAATTTTTAAAGCCACCAAGAACGACACCAACTGGAAACGGCGTTTCTTCTTCGTCAAAAGAGATTCTATCCCCAATGGAAAGGATCTACCAAGAAAATGGGCCACCCATGGTAGGATAGAGGATCCTGAGAAGGATCACCAGACAGTCTTCTATTTGTATAAGGATCACTAACACCCTTTTGTTTTTTGTTATGCAGCTGTTACTGTCTCACACCTCATACCGTCTCCTGCTACCAAAGAAAGGCTTGCTGCCTTTAGAAGACTCAGTCCTGAAACAAGGTCATTCAAGACAATCACCCAGGATTCACAAGAGGTATCCTCATGTAGGACCGGTTTTGACGTCGTTCGATTGCGTAACGAACGTTTCACGTGCGGAATCCGTGAACGAACGTGACCGAACACACAATAACGTACTACTAACGTGATTCCATTGCTAGATTTGACGTGTACGGTACAAGAATCACAATTACACCACTTTCTCTCTCTAGACTTTCTCTCTCTAGAAGTCTTCCAAGTCTCTTCTTCTAACTCTCCCAAAAATCTTTTCAAAATCTTACTAAAATCATGACATAACCTCCTATTTATATGGTCAAGGCAACTTAATGAAAGTTCTCATTAATTACAAGTTTGCCACCTTGCCATTTCTAACTAAATATGACATTATGCGCTTGATTTCTTCCGGCTTCTCACTACGACTCGGATTGACGAAGGCGATAGACAATAAATGCATCAACAATCTCCCCCGTGGATATTGCCGTAGTCAATCTCGTAGTGAAACTCGTAGCGACTTGACTTTCTCTCTCTCTAAAACTCGAACAAAGATGTAGTCGACAGACAACTGCACTAACAAACTCCCCCTTGAATGTTGACGGAATCTTTAGTGAGAGTCTTCAACTACTCTAGCTCGAACAGAATCCCGGTGGATCTGTCTTCAGCTTCCGTTGCTCTCTTTCTTCAGACTCTTCAGGCTCCCCCTTTCGTCAAGCTTCCGTGCTTTTGGGATCGACGCCTGGCTTTGCGTATCAACAAATTCAAAAACCTGCACATCTCAAACTCTCTATTACAAACCAATAAAGTTGTGATTCAACTTAATGAATCAACTAAACATTTGAGAATTATTTACATTTAAAACTGATTAAAAATTCGAAACATTCCAATAAAGAGTTAATAGCCAAAATGGTCCCTGAGGTTTGCTCACTTTTGCCACTTTAGTCCAAAATCCAAAATTTTTAAATCTGGGTCCCTGAGGTTTGCATTTTGTTGCCATTTTAGTCCAAATTTCAAAAACCCCTTTTTTGACTGTTGCAACCAGCCTATTTTGTCCTTTTGCGCAAGGGTATTTTGGGTTCTTGATCTGAGTTTGTTATAATAACTCATAAAAATGACCAAAATACCCCTGCACAAAAGGATAAAATAGGTTGGTTGCAACAGTCAAAAAAGGGAGTTTTTGAAATTTGGACTAAAATGGCAACAAAATGCAAACCTTAGGGACCCAGATTTAAAAAATTTGGATTTTGGACTAAAGTGGCAAAAGCGAGCAAACCTCAGGGACCATTCTGGCTATTAACTCTTCCAATATCTGATTCAAATTAATGAATCATCTTAAACATTTCAAACCAATTAACCAAACCGTCTGTTCATCATGTTTAGCCTTTGAGATTTTGAATATCAGCTCTCCAACATCAGTTGTCGAAAATCTTTTTAGATTTATCAAAATAAGAAACATAAATGCAATGACAGAAATTAAATGCAGAAGTGAAATATGTACAAACATATTTTTGTGAGTTTGTGCAAGAGGATCATATCAGTTTTTGAGACACATCACACGCACCGTTAAGCTTTTAGACATTTTAAGTTCTAAACGATTCACGTTGATTGACGATATAGTTGTCCTCTTAATTTTTCATACAATTTTCAATCTATTCAGGATACTATTTAAGTGTTTTATGAACTTAGTTCGATTCATGTGTCCCACCTCTTGAATATACTCCCGTATCCAGAATCCCAATATTCAGTCTTATAGGCAAGAATACTACAATGATATCTGTACATAAATTAGGGGTTAAATGCGAGAACTGAGGGATCTCAGGTCAGAACTTCCGTTCAGCAGAGAGGTATCAGCTTCGACTTAGCAGTGTGTCCCCTTTAGAGGATCTTTTCAGCTACAACAGATGATTATCAATTTTATTGTCTAATCAGCTGAGGGCTTTATGCTATGTTTCAAGCATTTTGCGGAAAGTATTAGCCAAGGACTAGGTCAGAACTACCGTTCAGCAGAAGTCCCGGAATAATACCCCAGACATCATAGAGTATAAACACCTAGTATATCAGAATACGAGACCTTTCAAATGAGATTTCAGGGGTTACCTATATATCCAAGTAGTGTTCCCCACGAATTTCACAAGTTTGAAATTTTAGGTTTATATCCCGAATAAATCTACTAAATGTACAAAAACCTATCGTCACATCATCAGTGAGACCGTTTATTACATTTGACATTACATTTCTTTAGCGTGCTGTGATAGTCCACTGATTTACAATCATTTCCTCTTTTTCACAACAAAACTCATTTTTCAGTTTTATCATGTTTTTGTCTTTTTCAAATTTTCTGATTTTTTTAAATTTTTCTCCCCCTAAAATCAAAATATGTTTCAATTTTGATTTTCTGGGAAAATTTGAAACAAACTGTACAAACTTGACAACTTGATGAGAATCACTTCAATTCTCCATTCACCTGACATAAACAATCAGAACTCCCACACACAACAAATTATTTTCCCATTATGATTTCAAAACACTTAAGTTTATTTTAATCAAAATGGTTTTTCCGGAAAATTAGTTTTGTGTGACATTTCATAAACACGGGGTTTCATCACCTTGTTTTACAAATTACCACTTGTAGGAAAGATGAATCAAGTACAACTTAATGTCCCTGATTTATCTTTTGAAAGACGAAAAATTACCAGAGTGAAATTTCTCAAGAAATGTGCCGATTCATGTTCCACGCTTACCAACCTGGGAACTCCGGCAAGTCAGGTTTTTTCTATTTGAATAGTTTCACCCAAAGCCTGACTGTCCTTGGGTGATTTTGAATTCTTGTTCAACAATGGTGGAAAGTTTGCATCATCCATTGTTAAACCTGAATTCTCAGATTTTGTCTTAATAACTGGCTCTTCTGGTTTTGACGAACCAGAATCATTGCCTGAACGTGGCTTGTCTGACTTTGACACGTCAGATTCATTGCCTGAAGGTGGCTTATCTGACTTTGACACGTCAGATTCATCGCCGACCATTTTCTCTTTTTCCTCTTTCGTCCTCAGATTTGTATCTGATGAATTCGTCTTGCTTGACTTTGCAGTCGAGGGAGTTGATTCATCAGAACTCTTATTTGATCTGTTGGGTGAACCCGAGGACAAAATCTTCTCCAGATATTCTCTGGCCTTCTTCCTCTTCTTTCGCAGTTTGTCTTTTTGCCCTTGAGAAAGCTTCACTTTCTTTTCTTGAACTTTAGGTTCTTGGACCTTCTGTTCTTTGACTTTCTGGTCTGAAACTCTTAGTTCCTTGGGCTTGACAGTGACTGGTTTCTTTGCCAATTTCTAAGAATTAACCCTCAATCTTTCATTTGATCTCCTTGGGCAATCCCTGGCAATGTGACCTTTGATTTGACAATTATAGCATCTCCTCGTCTCATAGCTCCAATTCTGGCAGTTAACAGCAATGTGTCCTTGATAGCCGCATCTGTAACACACTCTGTTATCGTACCAATCACCATTTTCATACCAAACGCTCAGATCAAAGCACTGTTTGGCTTGGTGATACTCTTTCCTCTTCTTAATTGTTGGATTTGACTTTTGAGCACTGAGGTCAAACCTGCACCACTTATTACCAACAATTTTTGAGTTTTCATTTTCTAATTTTTGTGGTTTTTGGTTTCGATTGGATGATCGATCTGATGAGCTTTTATTTTCTTTTTGTACATTTTTCAAATTTTTAACTTTTTGTTTCTGTTCTACCATCTTCTTAACAGGTTTTTGCTTTGAGCATTCACCTATTTCAGTAGATTGCAAAACAGTATTTTTAAATTTTTCTATTAATTCCAAAAATAATTTTTGTTTTTCAATTTTTTCATTTTCATCATCAGATTTCTCATCGCAATCTTCAACTTTGACATTGTAAAAGTTTGTGACATCGTCACTTATTAGAATAGCATTGATTGGTTTTGGACAGGGGATATTCAAAAACTCAGATGATGTCACAAAACCTTTCAGTTTCTTTTCAAGCTCATCAATTTTAGCTCTCGAATTCTCAGCCTCATTTTCAAGCTGAGATATTCTTTCAAGATGAGACTTGATTGATTTTTCATTTTCAATCTTAATGTTTTCAAGAACAAAGTTTTCATTGACCAAAACTTTTATCTGTTCTTGAAATTTTGTTTCATTTACTTTCAGATTTTTGTTTTCAAGCTTTATCCAGAAATCTTCATTTTCTGAGGATTTCTTTTTGCTTTCAAAGTCTTTTTCTTTCTCTTTCAAAACCTTGTTTTCTGATGTCAAACTGTTCAAATTACCCAACAGTTTGTCATTTTCAACTTTCAGTTTCTCACAAATTTCCTGAAACATAAGAATATGTTTATCATCAGCTTGCTTCTCATCTTTCAACTTCTTGACTTCCAATGTCAAACTTTCCACATCCTTCAAGAGTTTGTCATTGTCAGTCTTAAAGTTGTCACATTTGGTACAAACTGATTCAGAACTTGAAGATTCATTCTTCACAAATTCTTCATTCTTTGGAACTTGCTCTTCCTCTGTTTTGTATGTACCTGCACAAAAGATTTTAACAAAGTCAAGAGGATTCATATTTTCATCAATATAACAACCCCTCTTAATATCGTATTTCATAACATTTTTTGCTGCAAGACACATATTGACTCTTCGTCTCATTTCAAAAATGACATCCAAACTTATTTTTTCTAAGTTCTTTTCTATTTCATTCATCAACCCCTTCTTTTTCTTTTCATTTTCATACTTGTGTGTTTTGAGCTTATTGATAAATTCATTTGGATAAAAATTTGAGAACCTAGAATCCTTTTCAATTCAATCAAAAATTCATCCCACTCTGAAGGTAACGCGTCTGCAAATTTTGATATTTTTTCAGCATTTGACATTCCTATCTCGTACCTTTTTAAATTGTCAAGTAAGCTTTCATACCGCTTTTCCAACTCATTAACTGTTTCATCTTTCTTACACAAAAAACATTCAAGTCTTTTAACCCAAATATTTTTATTTTCATTCTGATATCTACTACCCCAAACCCCATCAAACCAATCATTTATCATTTCAAAGTTATCGTTTTTCTGTTCGTCAAACATTTTAACCACAAACAGATCTGAATCAGTTTGAAATCGATCAATTTTCAGTCGAAAATCCTCAAAACTAGTCCGAAACTGATCGAAATTTCAATCAACACAAACTGCAGTTCACATATCCACTGTGAACAGTTTAAAATGTACAAACCACACACCGATAATCAAAATTCGCCAAAAATAGTCTGAAGTTATCAAGACCTAAACCAAATATCACTGAATCCAACTGAAGATTGATCGAATCAGTCCTGTGTTTGAATGAAACAATGAAATGCTTCAGATCTGAAATGTATATCAGATCTGGATGAATACAGTTTGTAAAAACTATTTCCAAAAACTTTGAAATTTGATCTTTAACACACTGAATTAGTTCGGAATAGGTGAATGATACACCAAACAGATCCAAAATGTATGATACTTCAACCAGAAATTATCGAAACAAAACGAGTTTTACCGAAATCAATCCAAGAACACCGAAATGAATCAAAATTCAACCGATTCAGTTCGAAATGTATGAAACTTCAACTGAATCAAATCGAATCAGTTCGAAATCATCAAATGACACACCGAAATTAGTCGAAACAGTCCAAAATCACAATGAATCGCACCAAAACTTGTTCGAATTTCACTGAAAGTCAATCAAAAATGTTCCGATTATACATTCAGTTTGTTGTAATGTGTTTTTAATGATTATCAACGTTCAATTTAGATCTATTTCTCGTTTCAACAACAATAATCTCGATGAACTTTATGATTCGTTCAAACACTAGACCTGAATCATTCTCATATAACAATATACTCAAAACTGAACAAGTTTTAAACATCAAATCTTAGAATTTCGGGGCATCATTCAAGGGGGAGACTGCGGTTTCACTTGAAGATGTTATCCAAGGCAGTTCAAGACTAAACGTCACAGATTTCTAGCTATGTCCAAGGGGGAGATTGTTAGTGCACTATTTGTGTGGCCATAGATAGAAATCTAAATGTACATGTAAAGTCTAGTGTCTTGAGTCTGTAAAATACCGGACAGAGGTTTCGCTAGGTGTCGTTAGGTAATGTTAGGTCAGTATACGGTATGACACGATACGAAAGGAGCGGATCTGAACAAGAATGATGTCATCATTCTTGTTGATGACATCATGACATCATTAAAAAAAGAAAAGGCATGCACAGGATTTTGATTATGTACGCAATGCATGGACACATAAAAGATGGTTCCGCTTGAAAATGCATGAAGATGGTTCGCTTGAAATGCAAGCATTGACCGAATTATATAAATGAGGTGGTCATATAAGCGAAACTAGAAAATCAGTGAAGAAGACAAGCAATCAGAGAACTTCACAACCGTTCATAACCGTCAAACACAAGCTGATCAGATCTTCATCATCTACGTCAAGAACACTCAGATTACGTCACGTTGATCAGATTTCGAGTGTGTAGTGTGTAGATCGAGTCGAAACTCTGTCCGGTTGTCGTCGTTTCGTAATAAACGTTGTTTAATTACGTCTTCGCGCACGATTACGGTTCGATTTAACGGATTCCGCACGTTAAATCGAATCCACCGCAGATCTAGTGATCGTTTACGATCCGATCCTGAACTCACACCTCAGGCTCAATCACAATGTCAAGTAAGTATCTTGTTTTTTTGTATAGTTAAATATTTGAATAAATAGTTATATAGAAATAGGATGAGGATACTTATCTTGCTTTGATTGTGCAGGTGCTGGAAAAGATTCACGATCCGCCTCCAAGTTCAGCGTGACCAATTTGGATAACGTGCGATCCACCAAGAAAAAGCTTCCTGCTAACCCAACTGCTTCAATCCCCAAGGCACCCTCCAAAGGAAGGGGAGGCAAGAAAAGAAAAGCCTCTGAAGCTGAGGATCTGCAAGGTCTGTCTCTGATCCGCCACCAATTCCTTGAGTACTTCAACGATGTAAGGATCACTGTCCCTGCTTATATATCCTGCTTGTTTGAGGATCACCTGGTCTTGAACTATTCTTTATCCTCTTTGCAGAAATTTGCTGAGATTGAAGATTATGTAGGGAACGTTGAGGAGCAGGATAGGAAGATTGCTGACCTCCAACAAGTTGCACTGCTCAAGGATCTTAAGATTGCCGACTTCCAAAAAGACCTCCAGAATGCCAAAAATGAGACGGCCAAGGTGTTAATCAATGCTGATTATGAGAAGCATGAGATCACCCAGGATGCTAAAGTCTCTACTGCCATAGCGATGTATAAGACCAAATTGCAGATGGCCTTGGAAGCTCAGGATCCTGACTTCGATATGAGCACCTGGGATGTGGAAGGCTGGAAGGCAAGGCTGGCTGAGCTGGATGACGAGAAGGAGGCTGAGGAGATCCTGACGATCGAGGCTGGAGGCAGTGGCAAGGATCATGGTGGTGAAGCTAGTGGAGCTGGGGATGGTGATGCAGCGAAGGTGTAGGCTGCATGATTGGGCAATGATGGACACTTCTAGACATAGCCGGAGCCCAATTTTTTAGTTTTGATGGTAGTTTTTGTTGAACAATTGTTGGTTTGTACTTGAACAATAGCTTTAGGGTTAAGGATCCAGGATCCTTTGGAAAATAGGTAGGATTACAAATGGTGGAAGGATCCTCTGTTTGGGGGATGAAGCCATTGTGATCCTGCCGCCTTTTATTACCTGCATGCTATGACCGCACAAACAATGGACACCCGTTGCCAACCCATGTGGACGGCCCACGTTTTGCTGGTAGAAACATGGGTTGGCAATTTTGACAACTTTTGATGGTTAATCCTTTGTTAATAAAATAACTTTAATCTTTTTTGGCTTATCATGTGTTGTTATCCTTGTATATCCTTTTAATTTTCAATTGTTTTGATATGCACTTGTCTGAATAAGAAAAGTTGAACAAATTAGATAGAAAATATTTAGGATATGATCCAGGATCAAATATCCTATAGTTGAGAAATTCTAAAAAGTAGTATATTTTAAGGATTGTAAGTTCAGTTGTCAAAGTACAAGGGTTATTCAAATTATCAATGAATAAAATCAAAATAGTTAAGGATCATACCTGAGGATCCAAGTTAGGATCCTAGTCCTTAATGCCATAAGCAGGATACCCATAAGACAAACCTTAGTAAGAAGTAAGGATCAAGGATCCTTGGTTGTTTAACTTCAAGGACCTGAAATAGAACATGACTTGAGACTAAGCCAATATAAAAGTTAGCAACTGGGGACAAGCCCAAAGGATAACTGGGGACAAGCCCAAAGATAACTGGGGACAAGCCCAAAGATAACTGGGGACAAGCCCAAGGATCGTGTGTAAACTGGAGTATGGCCCTAACCGGAGACTATCCAAACTTTGTGGCATGAAAATGCCAAAACCTTAGCTAACGTGAAAACGTTAGAAACCTTAGGAACGGATGTATGGTACGTCTACCATTATACGTAGGATCCTAGGTATAGCCAGTACAATGGAATTATCAACCCCTAAAGCGAGTACTGGTCCCACTACCATGAACTATACCAGGATCATCATGCGCTACAAGCGGAACTGGGGTCAAGCCCAAATAACTGGTTGCTTTTGTGGATAATCATCCTTTTGCTAAGGATACCTGAACCAAAGTAAGGATCATATGTGCTCTAAGGACCCTTCAAGGATACTTATGATGTGAGGATCACAGGTTCTGCTCACATGAAGTATTTCTTCAAATGGACAGCATTCCAGGCTCTAGGTAGCAAATCACCTTCCATTGTTAGCAATCGATATGCCCCCTTTCCTGCCTCAGCTTCAATCAAGTAAGGTCCTTCCCATTTTGGTGCCAACTTCCCATCAGCAGGATTGATGGTATTTTGAAATGCTTTCCTTAACACCATATCACCAATTTGGAACTTTCTGATCCTGACATTTTTGTTGTAAGCACCAGCCATTCTTTGTTGATAACTGGCCATTCTTATCCTAGCCAGGTCCCTTATTTCTTCTATAGTATCCAGGTCTTGAACCAAGTTTTCATCATTTTCCTCAGGATCACGAATAATTGTTCTAGCAGTTGGGACCACCATTTCTGTAGGGATCACTGATTCTCCCCCAAATACCAAAGAGAATGGAGTATGGCCTGTAGCATTCTTGGGGGTTGTCCTATCAGCCCAAAGCACATAAGGTAACTCTTCTGCCCATTTCCCTTTCTTGGATCTAAGCTTCTTCTTCAAATTGTTGATGATGATCTTATTGGATGATTCTGCCTAACCATTAGCTTGTGGGTGGACTGGTGTTGATGTTATCATCTTAATCCCCCAGCTGTCACAAAAGTTAGTAGTTCTGCCCCCAATAAATTGGGAACCATTATCACATACAAACTCAGAAGTTATACCAAATCTAGTGATAATATTTCTTTTAATGAAGGATATAACTTCCTTTTCTCTGACTTGGGCAAAAGCTTCAGCCTCTATCCACTTGGAGAAGTAATCAGTCATAGCAAGCATGAACACTTTTCCACCAGGTGCCTTAGGGAGCTTACCAACTATATTCATACCCCATCTCATAAATGGCCAAGAGGAGGATATAGGATGCAAAAATTCAGCTGGTTGCTGAAGGATATTGTTGTGTCTCTGACAAGGATCACATTTCTTAGCATACTCCACAACATCTCTCTTCATAGTTGGCCAATAGTATCCTGTCCTCAGGATCCTTGAGAATAATGCCCTGCCCCTAGTGTGGTTTCCACAATCTCCTTCATGGAAGTCTTTTAAAACTTCTTGGATTTCAGGATCCTCAATGCATCTTAAATATGGTCCTGCAAGAGATCGTTTATACAACATATTATTTAAAATTGTGAATTGAGATACCTTAATTTTGAAAGCCCTAGGGTTTTCTCCTGTAGGAATCTCTCCATGTTGTAAGTATCTCATGATTGGGAGGATCCATGATCCTGAATGAGATTGGGTATCCTCACTAGGGATAATTGCAGAATCCTCTCCTATCTCCATAGCCACATGATCCTCGATGGCAGGAGCCAGAATATGGATAATGGGGATACTTATATCCTCCGGGATCTTCAAAGATGATCCTAAATTAGCCAATGCATCAGCTTCTGTATTTTCTTCCCTTGGTACCTGTGTCAAACTAAAGGAAACAAAAGAGAGTGCCAACTCTTTGACTATCTCCAAATATTTGGTTAGCTTTTCACCTTTAACAGCATAGGATCCATTAAAGTGATTAGTGATTAACAATGAATCTACATGTGCCTCAAGATACCTGATCCTCATATGCTTAGCAATTTGCAAACCAGCTATCAAGGCTTCATATTCAGCCTCATTGTTAGTAGTTTGAAATTCACAAGCTATAGAGTGGGGTATTATGTCCCCCTATGGCGATTTTAATAGTATTCCGAGCCCTGTTCCTTTGACATTTGAGGATCCATCAGTATAGAGTATCCAAGGATCCTTGGTCTCTTCTAGCTGCTGGACTTCTAATTCAGCTTCCTTTTGCAAATCACTACTGAGATCTGCCACAAAGTCAGCTAATGCTTGGGATTTAATGGTTGTCCTGGGCTCATATCTTATATCATATGCACTGAGCTTCACTGCCCACTTAGCCATCCTTCCTGACATTTCAGGTTTCCTGAGGACATTCTTAATTGGAAAATTAGTTTTAACAATAATGGCATGAGTTTCAAAATAATGTCTTAATTTAGTAGACGCCATAATTAATGCAGGGATAAGTTTTTCTAGGTGTGAATACCTGGATTCAGCATCAAGTAAACTCTTACTTACATAATAGACAGGATGTTGTGTACCTTCGTGATCCTTAACAAGGACGACACTTACTGCTTTTGAGGATACCGCAAGATATAAGGATAACACATCTCCTTTTTCTGGTTTCATCAAGGCTGGGGCCGAGGATAGGTAATCCTTAAGAGCTCTTAGGGCACTTTCATGCTTCTCAGTCCACTCAAATTTCTTGTTCTTCCTTAGGATATCATAGAATTCCTTGCACTTTTCTAAGGATTTGGATATGAATCTGTTCAAAGCTGCAATCCTGCCTGTTAGCCTCTGGACATCCTTAGCATTGGCAGGAGATTTGATGTTCACTATAGCTTTGATTTGTTCTGGACTGGCTTCAATGCCTCTCTTTGTCACCATATATCCTAAGAATTTACCTGCTTTAACACCAAAGTGACATTTTGAAGGATTAAGTTTCATGTTATATTTGTCAAGGATATCGAATGCTTCCTCCAAGCCCCTTAGGTGATCCTCAGCCTTTCTGGATTTCACCACCATATCGTCTATATAAACCTCCATAGTTTGTCCAATTTGATCCTTGAACATTATATTCACTAGCCTTTGATAAGTTACACCTGCATTTCTTAGTCCAAATGGCATAGCAAGATAACAGTAGATACCAGTCGGAGTCATAAAGGCTGTATCCTATTGATCAGATGGTTCCATCTGAATTTGTTGAAATCCAGATGAAGCATCCATAAAAGTTAACAGTTCATGACCCGCCGTTGCATCCACCATGGAGTCACTGTGGGGTAATGGGAAAGGATCCTTAGGACATGCCTTATTTAAATCTGTAAAATCGACACATACCCTCCACTTTCCGTTTTTCTTTTGAACAACAACCACATTGGCCAACCATCTTGGATACTTGACCTCTCTAATCATACCTGCTCGGAGCAATTTCTCTACCTCTTCCTGGATAATGGCATTTCTTTCTGGTGAAAACTTCCTCCTCTTTTGATGGATTGGTTTGAATGACCTGTCAATGCCAAGCTTGTGAGTGATTATATCTTTAGATGTACCTGTCATATCTTCGTTTTTCCATGCAAAGGTAGTTTTCCTCCTTTTGAGGAAGGATATGAGGTCTTCTTTCACTTCGCCAAGGATCCCTGATCCTATATAGACCTTAGATTCAGGATCATCAGGATCCATAAGGATTTCTACTACATCCTGCTCTCTTGCCTCCAGGACATCCCTTGGAGGATACTTTGATTGCTATTGCTCCCTTGACTTTGAGGCTGGTTTCATTGATGAAGTGTAGCAGTTCTTAACCTCCTGCTGATCACTATCAATCTTCACTATTCCCCAGGGACTAGGGAGCTTCACACATTGATGATAAGTGGATGGGACTGCCTTCATGTCATGTATCCAAGGCCTGCCAAGGATAACATTACAACAAGATAAACAGTCAATAACACAAAATTTCTGATAAGAAGGCAGCCCTTAAATATAAATTGGGAGTTTAATGTCCCCCAGAGTATTCTTAGTCTCGCCACTGAATCCCACGAGCACAGAGGATCTTGGTACGATATCGGATTCAGGAATATTCATCTTCTTAAGAACATCAAGCTGGATAATGTTCACAGAGCTTCCTCCGTCTATAAGGATCCTGCGGACAAAATGGTTAGAAATAAAAAGAGTGATAACCAAACCATCGTGATGAGGATCCTGTATGTCAACACGATCATCTTCATCAAAAGTTATGACTTTTCCTTCGGAGACACTGGATGTTCGGATGGGTCTATCTCCATTATCCATCTTGTTTTCCTTTGCATGCCTTTTAGCTGCTGAGAAGGATGTTCCACAAATGTCTGATCCTCCAGAAATAAAGTTTATAACTTGTGCATCTGCTGGAGGGGCTGGAGCTTTCTCTGGGATCCTTTCAGGATCCTGAGTCCTTGACTTCTTTCTCCCCAATAATTCTTTCAAGTGCCCCTTGCTCAACAAGTATCCAATTTCTTTTCTCAGTGCAATGCACTCTTTAGTGAGATGCCCAAAGTCTTCATGGTATGCACACCATTTGGACTTATCTTTAGTTGCAGCTGGTCTGTCATTTTTCCTGGGCCATCTAGCTTTATCACCTAAATTCTGCATTGCAAGGATTAGTTCATTGTGATCAACAGAAAAATAATATTCAGAAATTGGAGGATAATCCTCATCATCCTCTTCTTGTTCAACAGCATGCACATTCTGGTTATCAGATTTGTTGTAGGATCTGAACTTGTTGTTCTTGAATGAGGATCCTTGCTTCTCTTGCTTTGAGGATCCTGCTAGCCTCTCCTGGATCCTCTTGTCATCCTCTAGCCGAATGAATCTAAGTGCCCGGGTTCTTACCTCATCTAGGTTCCTGCATGGTGTCATAACAAGATCATCATAGAATAATGAATCCCTCAGCAATCCCATTTTAAAGGCTTCAACAGCCGTAGCTATATCCAGGTTAGGAATATCTAAGGATTCTTTACTAAATTTAGTGATATAATCCCTTAATGATTCATTATGACCCTGGGTTATCCTATATAGATCACTAGTTAAACGCTCAAATTTTCTACTACAAGAAAACTGATTATTAAATAGGTTAACTAGATTAGCAAATGAGGTAATAGAGTAAGGGGGAAGACTTAGCAGCCATTTAAGAGCCGATCCAGTAAGAGTGGATCCAAATCCCTTGCAAAGACATGCTTCCTTTAACCTTTACGGGATGGGATTGATCTCCATCCTTTCCCTGTATTGTGCTATGTGTTCTTCAGGGTCTGTTGAACCATCATACAACTTCATGGTCGGCACGTGGAACCTCTTGGGTATCTCAGCATCACAGATTGGTGGTGCAAAACGAGATATCTTATGGCTCCCATCTGCAATCTCCGGGATAGGCTTGACCACTCCTGGGACACTTGATATCATATCCTTTAACTTTTGCAATTCTCTGGCCATGGCATGATTGATACCTGTATCCTGCATAAGGCCATGGTTAGTAGTATAAGAATTATTGAAAGTGTTACCTCCCATCGGGTTCAAATTAGGAAGAGTGGATGTGAATCCATATTGTTGAGACTCCGGAATGATAAAAGGACCAGTAGAAGCAATGGTCTACATTGGAATAAAATCTCCTTGATGGATATTTGAACTCCCTGATTGCAAACTCCTTAAGGATCCTGGAATCTGGAAGGATCCATGGAACTGAGAGGATCCTTGAAGCTGAGAGGATCCTTGAACCTGAGAGGATCCTGGAACATAGGAGGATCCTTGAACCTGCGAGGATCCTGGAACATAGGAGGATCCTTGAACCTAAGAGGATCCTTGAAACGGCCAGAATCCTTGAATCTGTTGCGCTCCTGAGTATCCTCCTGAGCTTGTGAAGGATCCTATATGCTGAGGATGGGATCCTGCTGGTTGGAAGTATGAACCTAAAGCCTGAGTCATTGCTGATGATCCGTAATGCACTCCTTTTGGTCCTCCCACATATTGAACATCTGGAACCACTGAAGGCTGAGAAGTTACAACCGGAGTATCGAAATTCAAAGATCTGGGCATCAGTGGGGAATGATCCTCTGCCGATCTCTTATGTTTCTTTATGTCTCCAATTTCTCTTAGAATCCTTTCATTGGTCTTATCCTGCTGTTGGATATGCTCCTTCATCTGCAAAATCAGAGTAAACAAGTCACTAGTAGTAGGAGTATAAGAAGCGGAAGAAGTTGGAGGTTTTGAGAAAATAGGAGTTGGTTTCTTCTCGGCATTTTTCTGAGGTCTAGAAGGTGGTGGAGGCAAAGGTGAAATGCCCTGAGATGAATTGACTGCAGACATCGCAGTGGAAGTATTCTTTGCCGATGAAGCCATGTGCTTGAATGCAATGAACCAAAATGATCACGAAAATGAGAATCTCTTGGGAATGAAGCACCAATTGCCCCACGGTGGGCACCAAACTGTTTTGGTCAAAAATCAGACAAGGATACTGCAACCAAACTCTCTGTTACAGGGTATGATGCTTGAATTGGTAAACAACAATGAGGATCACTCAGAAATGAATTGCACAAGTGACACAAAGATTTATACGAGGAAAAAGCCCTTGATCAATGAATGATCTCCGGCATAAAAAACCTCGGGTGATGGAAACTACCGATCACCAACTCAAATTAAACAATAATTCCTTTACAACTTCGGATGATAGCGAGCTAGGTACAAGGATCACTATAGTGTATCGTGTAGAAATGTATGAAAATTGCTAAGTGTTTTGCTGTAAACTGATGAGTGCAGTTGTACGAATGTGTGTAGCCAAAATTAGCCAAGTGTTCTAAAAATAGCTCGCTATCCCCTTTAAAAATAGAAAATATCTAGCCTAACTAACTATCCGCATTTCGTGCCTTCTCCCCACGTTCTCCACAACGTTCACAATGGTCAAGCACGTGCAGAATTGAAGGGAATATGCTCCAGGAATATCGCCATGACCAAGTCCAAGCCGGTACTCCTGCAAAACAATACCGAATTCAAAGTGAACAATCGTTAGTATAAGGATCCTTAGGATGATCCATGATCCTGATCCTGAAGCACTTCTGAGGAAGAGATTAAAGCATATGGTTTTGTTTGGGTTAAAAACAGAGCGAAATGCCAAACTCTAATGTGGGAGGATTGGTGTAATTTCGACTTACATTCTATGGGGGTCTAAATTGATGTATGTTTGGTGGACCATGTAACTAGCCGACTTAACATTTTTGGTTTAACTAGTAATAAGACCCACGCGCGTTGCAGCGCGAGCACATCGCAATCGCCGAATAAATTAGTTCAAGCATTACGTGATGCGTTAACCATATGAAAATGTACGTTTCAACGTATCCGATTGAACTCGATGTAACCTATATAAGCATTTGTAATTGGATCAAAAATGTAAAGTAAATCGAATATATAGCGTACAATCATAACGTATTATATTGTGAAATGAAAATGAATCACCTGACCATACTGGCGATACACCTAATCGTATAAAGATCACATTAAAAGGTTAGTTGTTGTACATGAGTAAATATAGCTAACATTCCATACAAACTACAAAGAGAGATAATAAACCTACCACAATTGCTATGACAATCTCGGATGCCAAGCCAAGAAAAGGAATATCACATCTTCTAACAATGAGAATAAATCTGCCACGGCTGCATGCCAACGACTGCCAAGTGAAAGCAAAGTACCCGCCAACAAATAAAAAAAAACCTCAACTTATCCCAAACCTACAGAAAGGCAAGCAAAGTGCCAACAAACAAAAAAAACCTCAACTTAGCCCAAACCTACAGAAAGGCATTCAATTTAGCTATATGAAGTATTTTAAAGTGTGTGTTAGGGAACATTTAAGAATTGTGGGTGTTATAGCACTTGCATTTTAAACTTTTTTGAAATAAACGAAAGTGTAAATTTAAACTTTTTTGCTACAACATACAGTCTTTTCATGTTCATAAATAAGTGGCCGGTGAAAAGAGAAGTTGCGCAGTTCTATAAACCAACATCATTTTTATACCCATTCAATCCTCAGCCTTTTTAATTCAAAGCTTTATCCAAAGTGATTAGAGGAAAGCTTACAATGTGACAGCATGCCCTCCAAATGTGCATAATAGATTGGTAGCTCCTATAAAATAATAAAGCACCAGTTTTTTGGCCCAGAATGTTTAACCATCAACATACAATTATCATGGTCAGTCGTAACTTTTATCCAAATTAAGCAAAAACCCATATGAGATCTAGATTTAAAACACCGAAATATTAGTTTCCTTTCTAAAGATAGTATGTGAGAAAGAGTGTTGTGTTTTTTATAATATGGTACCTGACTATGAATTAAAGTTGCAATAGCCATGTACCAGCCAAGAAAAGACCAAATCCTGTAATTGTAGAAAGATGGAATGAACACCTTGGTGCCACAACATGCTCTAAAAATGTATGTCCAAATGATCATTTATGTAGTAGATGCTATTGTCATTTAAAAAAAAACAAAAAAAAGTCTCATTTTTTGCACATATTCAAGAATACTCATTTCATATATGTATGTCCATGTCCTTTATCCAGATGATCATTTCATTGGTGACAATCCCTCATTAAGCACTAAAGGATGACAACTGAAAACTCGATTTTAGTCGAAAGTTTTGAACTTTATCTTTTATGTTTTTAGTAACATAAGGCCGGTCATACCTGAAATGTGACCTCTATACTTGGTGCTTAATTTTTGGGTCCCAACTCATCACCGTTACTATCCTCGTCAGCATACTCTTCTCCTTTAGGGTTATTCTCGTCTAAAGGTCCCAACAAGTCAAGTAAATTCTTGAAGATCTCTTTCACACCTTCATCAGGTAAGTAATTACCATTAATGTTCAGCACCTTAAACCCTGGTTTACCTATAACAGCCTTAGCCAGAACCCTAGCTCCAGCCCTTATATTCATATTGGTGCTCAAGTCAACTTCAGTCAACCATGGAAAGTCTTCTTCAAGGGCCTTAGCAATTACTATCACACCGTCTTCTTTCAATTCATTCTCTGGCAAAAAGTATCTTAACTAAGGATTCTTTTTTTTTTTGAAATAAAAAGATCAGCCAAACCAGAAGCTGCTTCTGCATTGCTAAATCAAAGAGAGACAAAGAAAGAACCATTCAGATATCAAACATACATAGGAATAAGAACCTTAAAACTCTGTTTGCTTTGTATACATACTCTATAATTAGAGTACATGAGCAAACGTTTGTAAATACATAGAAATAAGCAATTCCTAGCGGTTCACTGTTACTTAAGTTCAAGTAGAATACAAAGCACATGAGATTGCACGCACACCTTCGACACTTTATATGACTATCAAACTGCAATATTAAATAAGGTTGAACTCTTAAAACACGAAATTATGCGTTGTTCTTACCATTTTTTGCGTAACTTGAAAAGTGGTTGCAGTTCTGAGCGCGAAAATCAGTCGGTCTCAAATCCTCGATTGGTAAGTGAGAGAAGCTGCATGTTGATCATCAGAGCAAGCAAATTTCAAGACTGTATTAAATCACTTTATCATAAATTAACTTTTGGATCTAAACTATAGATTGAAATCAATAAAGTTTCTATTAAAATATGTCAAATAAAGTATCTGGAGAGAAAAAAAAACCTCCATGAAGACAAATCAAAATAATTGTAGATGAAAAATGCAATGGTTTCATGAAATTTTTTGACCGTGTAAATCAATAATCTAACATCGATGTATAGAATACAAACTACCTAACATGAACCCTAACAAACCTAGAAATAACATATCATTAATACAAATCAAATAACGAAAATCACAAAGCACAACATCGTTATATCATGTATGTGATCGAGAATTGACCTGTTATTTTAGGGTTTTGAACAATGACAGCAAGATAAAGCCATGAAAAACAAAGATTGATGGATGAAATAGTTGCAGAGATAAAGCAAGATAAACCCGCACCAACCAACAATAAACTTCTTCTACTCAACCAAATACCATCACCTGCTCCACCCATTTTCACCATCACATCCACAATCGCACCCCCTAATCAAACCCTAACCCCATAAAATTGAACACTAACCCCTCTGATCTGGTTCATCTACAACTTAACCCTTTTAATCGAGCCCTAACCCCTTGAAATCGCCATCTACAAGGTGCTTATTTAATGTAAACAGCCAGATGGGTTGAAGGAGTTCAAACGCATCAAGTGGTGGCAGTGGTGCCGAAAACCTACAAGTCCATATATGAAATCGAAGTGGCATGCAGGGGTGAACTAATGGAGAGGAGATAGTAAATGGGTTATGTTTTGAGTAGAATCAGCCACTGGTTTCGAAGAAGGAGAGAAGGGTGGTTGGCGTTTTGATTAGGGTATTAGCCACCGGAATCGTCGCAGACGGTGGTGGTGCACTGGCGAGAAGACAAACAGTTTTAATTAAATATGAAATTTTTGAGGGTTGTCGGTGGCAAAAGCCACCGACTTTCTCTTTTAAGATGGTACTAGGATTTTGCCCGCCGCGCGTTGCGGCGGCGCGCGACGGGTGGAAACATATAGTGATAAAACACGATTCGTAAAACCTAGTGCGTAAAAGAGAATTACAAAAAAAAAAGTGTAAATCACAAAGGCATACACAAAGTGTACAAAACAATGCCAAATACATTTCGAAAAACACAATGCATTGTCATTTGCAAAAGTATGAGTTGTAGTCTAGGGGTTACAATTGCAATTTTTTTAAAGTTTGGCCGGTGTAAAAATGGAGTAATAGTGCAAGGGGTAAAAATGCAAAGTCTAAAAAAGACAAAGAGTAAAAGTATAGGGGTCGTGACGGAAATGTGTAAAAGATGAAGGGGTGTTGGTGGAAATGTAAAAGAAGAGGTTTGGTGGCGTAACTGTGTAAGAGCTAAAGGGGTGATGGTGGAAAACCAAAGTAGAGGGTTGGTGCTAGCAAAGTTTGAAAGATGAGGTTGTGGTTTTGGAAATCCAAAGTAGAAGGTTTAGGGACTAAATTTATAAAACTTTGAATATACCAAAGTCAAGGGGCTACAATTGCAACATCGTGAACGTGTGGGGGCAGGGAGGCAAAGCCAGTGAGAAACCTGCGCGCGTTGCGGCGCAAGTACATTGCAAACATCGAATAGATTAGTCGAAATGTTATGTAATGCGTTAAACATATGAAAACGCACATTTTGACGTATCCAATTTAATTCAATAGCATTGTAGCTGGATAAAAATGTAAAGTATATCGTATTTATATGTGACCCGACTCATACATAGGAAACGTACAAAAAGCATAAAATGTGTATCAAGGGAAAACTAACACGTGTAATGAAAAGTGATATTCATATCAACGAAAAAAATTATACTCTTAGCGTGTTGCGGTAGGGTCGAAACGTAGAATTGAAAACGTACATAAAACAATCAAAAACCAAATATATTTGACCTGACTTGTTCCCCAAAAAAGTTTACATCGAAACGTATACCATCTCGAATTTATACCGACACATAAATTTTAATATTCATAATGCAACCCGCGTGCAATGCGTCGTAGGCACGTTGCAAACAGATTAGTCCAAGCGCTATGTCATGCGCAAACCATATGAAAGCGCATGTCTTAACGTATTTAGTTCAACTCAATGTATGGTTGAATCCAAACGTTTAGTTTTTTAAAACAGAAATTAGTGAACGAAAATAATTAAAGAAAGCAATAAGCCAAAAGTGTATAGATATACGGTACAACGATAAAGTTGAAACATTATAAAGTTTTAAGATTTAACCTCAATGGTCTAATATTGCAATGTAATTGAAGTTTAACTTGGAATGAAAATGGACCCAAAACACAATTTAACAAAATTAAAATCAAACTGCCAAAATGTATTTTACTCAAAGTATGGATGAAAAACTAAAGTTTAACTTGAAAAGGAAAAAGACTCAAAACGCAATTTAACAAAACTAAAAGAAATGGGTCAAAATGTATTTTACTCAAAGTATGGGTGAAAAGAGAAAATGTCAAAATGGACTCAAAACGCAATTTAAAAAAACTAAAAGCAAAGGACCTAAATGTATTTTACTCAAAGTATTGTGTAAAAAAGGAAAATGACATATGCATTTGAGTGAAAAAAAGGAAATGGCATGTGCATGTCGGTGGCCTATGCCACCGACTTTGTACTTTAAGTTTATAAGGTAATAAATAGAATTGCTTCCCATGTATTTAATATATATGCGTTCACAGGGCAGGAGGACATTTAATTGGACTCAAAAACCATTTTCTATAAAGTGGACTTTTAGTAAATTGTAATAGACCATCCAAATGACATGTGCTCACGGCCCAATCCAGTATTACCTTCTTCTCCTTTAAAGAAAAGTCAACCAAAGCCGGTGGAAACCCCACCGACTTTGGTTTTTAAGATAGTATAGAATAAATAAATATTTGATATCCATTCAAAAAAATATTATTAAGTTTCTAATTAACTGGGCATGTCAATTTCAAAACTCTTTAAATACATTAAGGTAACGTTTGGTATGAAGGAATAGAAGGTGGAATGGAATGGATCATTCTGATGGAATAAAAAGAAACATGTTTGGTTATCATATGGTAATGGAATGGTGCATTCCAAAGGAATGTAACTCCTTCCAAATATAACAATTTCCATTCCTTGGTATGAGGATGTTTTTTTTCCATTCCTTCAAAGAGTAGGAATGAAAAGAAATATATTATTATTATTATTATTATTATTATTATTATTATTATTATTATTATTATTATTATTATTATTATTATTATTATTATTATTATTCATACTAATATTAATATATATCAAAAAATTTATTATTAATTTTTTACCATTAATATATTATTATTATTATTATTATTATTATTATCATTATTATTATTATTATTATTGAGGCAATTATATTTTTACTGTTCGGAAAAAAAAAATTATTTTTGTCGGTTTTAATACAATTGTGTTTCGTTACTTCATCTTTTTTGCTTATTAAATTGTATTCTATTCTCATATGAGTAACCAAACATCACAATGGAATGGAATGATCCATTTCATTCCGTTGTCCATTGCATTACCTGGTCCATTCCATTCTCTCATCCATTTCATTACCCCATACCAAACAGACCCTAAGTTTCTAATTAACTGGGGCCATCGCGATTTCAACGCTCTTTAAATACAATTATTATTATTATTATTATTTCACATAGCATTTTAATAAATTATTAAATGCATGTGAATCCAATCCTTTTCCAAGATAATAACATTATCTTACGACACTTGACATATCATTATTATCACAGAAGTAACATTTTAATAAATAACTAAATGCATGTGAATCCAATCGTTTCCCAAGAGAATAACATTATCCTAAGGCACTTAAGTACTTAACATATCATTATTATCATATACGTAACAACTTAATTGCTTGAAGAGCCCAACTGATCATTGATAGATGCATGGAACACTCAAAGGATAATATTGTATGTGCTACATATATTCATGATGATAAGAGTTTTATATTAACTCCGGATCATGTATGTTATGTCGGTAGTTGACACTACGTAATGTCAATAACTCGGACATTACTCGTATATAGACGAGCCATGCAACCTTGGTGTTGGAATTGCCATAAGAGGCTCTTTCTTCCTCACTACAGTCCCAAACTT
This sequence comes from Helianthus annuus, assembly GCF_002127325.2. Taxonomy (NCBI): domain Eukaryota; kingdom Viridiplantae; phylum Streptophyta; class Magnoliopsida; order Asterales; family Asteraceae; genus Helianthus; species Helianthus annuus. Next base: position 56,084,319 of record NC_035445.2, read on the forward strand.
TTCAGATAACCTAATCTTCTCTCCTTCACCCGATCTCCAATCAAATGAATGAACATGTGAAGAAAGTAAATACATAAACATCCTCTCACCCATCATAGCCCCAGGACATATTCGGCGGCCTGATCCAAATGGGAAATAGTTGAAGCCACTCTCACTATAATCCAGCTTATGATCCAGAAACCTTTCTGGTCAAAACTCCAAAGGATTTTCCCAAATTGTAGGCTCTCTATGTATTGCCCATACATTAACAAAGACTCGAGCACCTTTTGGGACCGTCTAGCCACCAATAACACATGACTCGCTTGGACTATGTGGCAATAGGAGTGGAACTGATGGGTGTAAACGTAGAACTTCTTTCATGATCGCGTGCATGTAAGGTAGGTTTTTTATGTGGGATTCTTCAACAATGTTGCCTTTACCGACAATTTCATCAAGTTCTTGATGGGCCTTATTGAGGATCTCGGGACTGTCGATCATGTGAGCTAGGGCAAACTCAAGTGTGCTTGAGGTTGTGTTGGTTCCTCCAATAATCATGTCCTGCCATATTGGCCAAATTTTCATAAAAAGTTAGTATAACATGCAGGCATGTCTAAACCGTTTCAAAAAATATGTTACAACTATACTTAGACTTCACAGACATTCACATTGTTTCACTTTGTTTGGCAAAGTAGAAATTCTATTGAGAAGATAAACATTAATATATAATCTCATTGAGACACTGAAGCTACCCAATAACAACTTGAAATTGACTTTTTAACACCTTTCACTCTTGAACAAAACCGTCTGGGATGCTACGAAATATGAATAAATTTCAAAGGTTGTAACCTTTATAGCCTTGTAAGATTAACTCTGATTTTGATTTTGTTCAGAAAACAAAATGCACTCTAAGGTTGAAAACTACTAAGACTTTGACTTAAACTTGAACTTGGAAACCAATTTGGCATCTTGCTTGTGTAAGATTAAATATTTTATACTATATTTAATCTAGTAGCCATTATAATCATTTACATTATATGGATCAAAATATATAACAATCCTATTAAATAATTAGTTGGTAATTGTTGATGGGCCTAATTACCCTTATTAACTAGTTAGGGTTTCCTCCTGGGTGCATATATAAGGAGACTTATGTAGAGGTTCTAGGGTTAGACACATAACCTAATTACTCTCATAACATCAATCGACCTCCTCTCCATAACCGATTCCCTTGTCGGTTACTTATCATCACCATCATTAGATTGCATCCTAAGGAGGAACCAGATCAAGCTGACAAACATGTCAAACACTGTTGCTGCGTCTCCATCTGGATTCTTTGCTGGCCTGTACTGGTGCAATCAAAGGTATGTTTTCATGTTTTCCATTATGTCTAAACAGAACTGATCCAACATGTGGTATCAGAGCATATGTTGATTAGTCAGTTCCGTTTTCGTATCCATTATTCTGGGATTGAAATCTGGAAAACAGAAGTTTTGAAAACTCAATAAAATTCACGGCTGGTTTTGAGTCATATGTGCCGAAATCATTTTTTTTTTTGGAAAAAGGATAATTAAAAGTTCACTCGAAATCATATGGTTAATATTGATGTCCGAAATCTGTTTTAAAAGCCTTAAATTTTCAGGTTTCGGGTTCCAGAATTTATGTTTTATTTTTAGGGTTCATCATATGTTCTTAGGAAAATTCGAAGATTCCTTTATGTTTTGGAATATAATTTGGATTTTTGAGTGTTATTTCCTGTTTTGATCTGTTTTGCATTCTAAAGATTTTCAAAATCTGTTAATAGACAATCAGATAAAATTTTCGAAATATTATGATAAAATTAGATCAACACTAAAACAGGAAACCATATCTCAAAATCCCTAACAATTCGAATTTTCGGTTATGTTTTCACATTAATAGCTGTAACAGAAGTTTCAAGATAAGTTTTAACCACCCGAGACACTGAGGTTACGACTCGAGACCATTAATGAGTCGAGACCTCATAATGTTATAAGCTGAGTCGAGACTTGACTCGAGATCTCACTCGAGACCTCATAACTTGACTCGAGATCTCACTCGAAACCTCATTATTTTAGGCTGTTTAATGTGAACTAAGATTTAGCGCTAACAGGTGGTTTGCTATTAAATGATTGGTTTTTGTAATTACTTAGTTAATTAATAAGGATCAAATAATGTTTTACAAAACCAAAATGGCTTAACTTGAATGAGCTTCTGATGTGTCACTTCTGGCCAAAGCTGATTTGATGCATATACTTATCGTTCAAGTATTACGAAAGCTATGTTAAGTGTGCATCATAAACATGAATGTCTTAATATCTGGCCAAAGCTGATTTAATTCCTTCATAGATGGCATACTTAACAAGTGCATAACTAAAGTGATTGTCTCAATTTCTGGCCAAAGCTGATTTGTTACAACCACTTTGCACACATGCTTAAATGATTACACTCCTGGCCAAAGTTGTTTTGTCTTCGTTTAAGTAGAACTTTAAGTAGTCTATTATTTTGATGTTAGTAATAGACATATCACAACCTCTTCACATAATGATCCTTATATTAATGATTCTCAATTAATTTTTGTGATCATTTTGTTTGCCTTATTCTTAGTATCCATAATTTTACTCACTATAATTTTCTTCTATAAATCTATATTTCATCCACTCTAATTCCTTAATCTAATATGTTTTGCTTAAAGTTTCTATAAGAACTAGCTCTTAAATTAAATCCTTGATTATATCTTAAGACACGATGATCCTATTGCTCTCTTCTGATAAAGCACTACAGAAGAAAAGTAGAGCATGATGAATAGGACAAATCAAACATGATGTCTCTTATGATAATCAAGAACTCTGTAACATAAGTGCTGTCACTAAAAGGTTATTCCAGATTAGGTCTTTCCTAAGACTAATCTATAATTGTGGAATAATCACTAGAACTCCTAAGATGCATGCCTTCATTTAAAATTATAAATTATAAAGCTAAGTGGTATACGTGAATACATAACAATGTACAATACCATGACCCATAAAGTTAAGGGCTTACACATGGAAATAAGTATATTTTTCCAGTACATTACATACTAAGATTTTCACTTATACAATTTGATGCCTTATAAATCAACTATAACACTCAAAAATACCAAAGTATAACGAGTGTGTTGATAAGCAACATATGTACATAGAAATAAATATTTGAAACTGGAAAATAAGATGTTATTCACCTTACAACCACTAAAACCTTAAGGGAGGATTGTTCTAAGGTCCATAGACAAATTACAAGTGCTAATCCCAACGTTACGGTTCTTCAAGGGAAAATCTCACTGCATAATTATGTCATTAGACTAGGCATAAGCAACGAGACTATCCATTATTCTAAAAAACAGTTGGATAAATTAATTAGATAGTAACTTACTAATGATATTTAAGTCTGATAATTCTTTAATATTCCTATTAACACATGATTAGTTGACTCTAGTTTTAAAAGTTTCCTTACCAGAAGTCAACAAATAACTAACATGAGAGTTAGTGACAAAATTAATTGTTAAGGCTATAAGAACCATAATAAGCAGTCTTCTAACAACGTCTTTCGATACCTTATATATTCTAAAGATTAATCAGAATATAGCATCATGATTAAGAAATGTTATGAAGGTTGTGAGGTTTACATAGTCAACATAAAGTCACACTTATCTTAAACTCTCCTCTTATTTGTTCTAAATATCTAGATAGAAACATTACTAAGATGAAATACCTTACTTTTTCACAACTTTTGTCATCATGCAAATGAGAATTTGACAAAAGGTAAATGAGACTTATAAATTTCATCCATTATAACTAAAATTCATGAGAAATCATAACATGGTTAATGAGGATGATTTTTTTATCTAATCTCATTTAAAGTGATTTTAAATCATGACGTTAAAGCCTTAAAATATGACTTGGCTTAAGGAATAAGCATGGGTCTATCATAAGTCATTCATTGACATTCGTGGAACTTATTCTAAATGGAATATTAAGACATAATTCATTTATCATTTAACAGACTATCAACTTGTATCTAAATTTTGTCGGATATGGCCCACGGTCTTAGAAGAAATCTATTCATATATATACTTAATAAGATTTCTATTAAATATGTCCCTAAAGTTTCTTATGATATCAGGACATTAAAAGAAATCAAATAAAGTCTAACGTATATGTGATAGGCTCCCACGTCACGTAGCTCATTGAAACTTCTCTTGTAGCATTCTAGAGATATTAAAGATCAGTGGGAGCATTAAGTGTCTTAATAATAACTTGCACTAGTTGCAAGAGGTGGGGGAGTGAAAATTTTACATTACCTAAATTTGCACCTCTTGTACAAGACACCGCTCCATCATGACACTGTTCCATCAATACTTGTCTCCTTAAAATCTAATGCTACTCTTACAAAAGGTTCATTGTTGCTTAATTGTGGGCACACTTAGATTTCTTACCTAAACTAACATAATCCTCAACAAGAGAAATCACAACGACTAACGTCATTAATTTGTTTTCTCTATTAGAATTTGTTGGTCGTTAAATATTGACCCTAAGCATGCTGAGTTCCTAAAGATTTCTAAGGTCAGTAGGAGTAGTCAAAGTCTTTATCATGACTTGCAAGGAATACAAGAGGCGGGGGGAAGAGTGTCATTAAATTTCACTCCGAATTTAACTCCGATTACACCTCTTGTACACCATACTGCACCAACTCTTACAAACTTAGAATGAAAATGATAGCAACCTAACCAAGAGCTAATCCATAAAACTGAAACTTCTAATAAACCCAATAATCAACTAAGGAGGTCATCTAGGTTTAAAAGCCTACTAGATTTGATGATTACATAACCTCCCTAATGAAGTTGAAATGTATTTTTGGAAATGTTTAATGATCCTATCTCTTAAAATCAAGCCATTAGCGTAAATCAATCATCTGAATGGAATAAAACAGTTTTCTAGTAAAACTGATTTTATGTGTTCGTGTAACGTTTAGGATTTGATTGAATTACCTAAGAGTGTTCATAACTAAACCAAATCCTGATATAAGCGTTAAGACACTGAGAAGCATGATTGATTGTCAAAGGTTATTCTTAGGAAGAGATAAATTATCAAAGATTTCTTTGAGGATCATCACTATTCTAGTAGCTTATAATGGTTTAAAGCTACATTAGATGAACATTAAAAACAATTTTCCCTAACAAATGGCTGACACATTTACATGTTCGTTAGATAACAACCTAAAGTTTCAAACTGATGGTTAAAGAACACTTTATTTGTAAGCCAATAATATCCATGTATGGGTTAATGCAAACATCATAATGTGATGAAAAGCTAACGTAATTATTTTCATCAAGAATCAAGTGGATTAATGAACCTACCTCAAAATGAGTGGGAGCAACTAAGATAAACTTGCCTATATAGATGATATTCTTTTGACAAGTATATGTTACATAAGTCAAAGCATTGTTAACACAAACTTTGATATAATAGATCTCAGAGATGTCTCTTATGTAATAGATATCATAACGTACCGAGATAGACCCAATGGGACATTAGTTTCGTTCCATAAGTTTAACATTAAATGGGTCCTTACATATGTAACAAAATACTGCTCTCCTTTAGAGAATAATAGGATAAATGAAATTATTTCCTTATGCTTCATTAATTGGAAGCCTTATGTAAGTTTAAGTCTATACTCGTTTAGATATTACTCACATTGCAACACACTAGATATGTCTAGATTAATGTGTAGCATCTAATGGAGTATTACAATATCTTTAAAAGAAACGAGAGACTATAATTTGAAGAAGAAGTGAGAACTCAAACCGGTTTATTACTCTAAATTGTGATATTTAAAGATGATAGAATGTAATTTTGGGTATATCCTTATGTCAGCAGACAAACCTATCTCATGGAGGAGTCATAATGCACTGATATCAACAACCTAAGTTATAACGACATAATATAATCACTAAATGTTGTTGGAAATTTATCAGTGGACTCATAAGTTTATTAACTCCATATAATTAATGTTTTGAAGAATTAGTGTGATAAAGTCAGCTACCATGACTCCTTGAACAGTAACAGTTCAAGAGGTGCTGCATTAAATTTCGATACGCAATTAATTATTCATTTATGAACGAATTGAGGAAACTAAGTTTTGTATCGAATACATTCATGATATGCTTAAGGATCCTATAACTGAAGGGCTATTACCCATAAGTCTTATTAGGAGAGCTCATAGACGGGTATTAATTAATGGCCGTGCGCAATTGCATATCATACTATGAATGACTAAGTATTAGTTAATTTTCCTCATCAGTTTGATTTTGTATGTCTCTAAGAATATGTCAAGCCGGCATAATGGCATATAGATAAATAAAGTTACAAATCAAACAAAGGTCTTATGCGTATTTTGATCATAACGATTAGGTTTTAAATTAAGGCTATAATATGATTAATGGGGGTCCTGAGTCGCATAATGATTCAACGGCTGTATTTCTCTGCTATAGTACTTGTTTAAGGCTAAAATAAGTGTTAACTCCTGATCAGGCTTATCTAACACTCATAGTAAATGATTACTCGGCTAAGTGGAAGAATGTAAGATTAAATATTTTATATTATATTTAATCTAGCCATTATAATCATTTACATCATATGGATCAAAATATATAACAATCCTATTAAATAATTAGTTGGTAATTGTTGATGGGCCTAATTACCCTTATTAACTAATTATGGTTTCCTCCTGGGTGCATATATAAGGAGACTTATGTAGAGGTTCTAGGGTTAGACACATAACCTAATTACTCTCATAACATCAATCGACCTCCTCTCCATAACCGATTCCCTTGTCGGTTTCTTATCATCACCATCATTAGATTGCACCCTAAGGAGGAACCAGATCAAGCTGACAAACATGTCAAACACTGTTGCTGCGTCTCCATCTGGATTCTCTGCTGGCGTGTACTGATGCAATCAAAGGTATGTTTTCATGTTTTCCATTATGTCTAAACAGAACTGATCCAACAGCTTGTTAAAAAAGGACCCAAAACTTGACTCACAATTAGGAAACAAAATATGACCAACAAGATGTCTCAAGAGGAACCTTGATAGAAATCCTTGAATGCTCCAACATAGACCCAACACCGATCTAACTCCTAAAATGAAACCGAGAAGTAAATCAACATGAACAGATCAAGTGTGACAACTCACAAGTCAGTGTACTTGGACAACCCGAACTGGTTTATAGGGTTGAATTTTACAAACCACCAACCCGGGTTGAACCCAACCTGGTTTCACTCTCAACCCAGTTTGACTTTTTTAAGCTTCACTCTAAACCGGTTTGAACCCGGTTTAAGGGTTGAATTTTACAAACCACCAACCCGGGTTGAACCCAACCCGGTTTCACTCTCAACCCAGTTTGACTTTTTTAAGCTTCACTCCAAACCGGTTTGAACCCGGTTTAAGTTCAAAACTCTAACCTGATTTGTGCACCTCTAGACAACATTGCTTTTCGCAAATGTGTGTGTATGACTATGATTTGCAAATACCATAATCAATGCACACACATAATTTTGTGATTGAAGAGGAGAAGAGAGTTCTTGGTTTCAACCGGAAAAACTAAGTTTCTTGATTAGGTGGCCTGTGCCTAGCCCAGTTGTTTGCGTGTGGATACTCATAAGAGGTGAGTACTCACTTCATTCATCCACTACACCAACAAGCCTTCCAACTTCCATAAGGTTTGTTTTTCATATACTCTTTATGCTTGTATATATTTCTTGGTAGATTTACAATACGGTTATTATATACGGTTGTATGTCTTTTGGCTTCCGCTGCCAAATTCTTTTTTTCAAATTGACATATATACAAACAGAGGCGTAGCTTTCAAGGGGCATGACGTATAATACAAATATCAACAGTAATATCAGAGTCACGTCTACGAGTCCTTAATACATAAATATATTTCTTTTGGTCAGTTGAATATATATAAAAAAGTTTTTTTCATAATGAAAACTAGTTTTTAGATATGTAAACTAAAGTTTTCATCCCCGAGGTTTGCACAAAACATTAGGTTTCGACCATCTTTAACTGTCCAAACGCCTCTTAACTTCTTCATTAATTACCCCACATCCCTAAACCTAATTAACTTACCTTGTGGATAGAGTTTGGCCATTCAGCAGGGTAAAGTGAAATATGATGTTAGATTCTAAGTCGTTAATGATTTCATAATTAAAGTGAAATATGATGTTAGATTCTAAGTCGTTAATGATTTCATAATTAAATCAAAGGTAATCAATTATTAGAAGATTAAATAGCGAAAATACTAATCTTTAGACTTTATCAAAAAAAATTGTGGATATCTACTTCTAGATAAAATATGTAATGTCTTAATTTTTAGGCTAGATCCATCACTAATACTAACACATGAACTTGTTTATTACAATAAGTTAAATAAAATTTTAATATATTAAAAGAGGTAAATTGGTGATGAAACATAACTCTAAGAGCATGTGTAATGGTTCAAGCCTTTTAGGGGCATTTTCTGTCATATGGATGCCACGTCATCAAGGGGATTTTTCATCCAAAAAGGGTGTAGTGGTTCAAGCCCCATTCTTGTCCCTTCAATTATTATCCTCTTTTGTTCAATTATTTTTTAAATAAATATAAATATGGTTCAAGATAGATGTGGGAGAATCTTATTGGCCATTCACAATCATCTTAGGCGTGGAAAAGAAAACACCATTAAAAAAAAGGCAAAAAAAAAAAAAAACGCCCAGGGACGGTGTGATGGGCATTGTGGAGCGTTTTTGGGGCATTCTACACCCACTATAGGTGGTCTAGAAGTAAAAAGTCTTTTGAGAGAGAGAGAGTACCAGTAGCAAGCCTTTGATATGGGTTATGGTGATTGACGTTTTGGACTCTCCATCATCTTTAAGTTGCAACAAGAACTGCAAAAAATCTTTATTTTCAGCACAATCAATCTTCCTTCTTTCATCAATAATTCTATCAAATATCTCATCAATCTTCTTCATCGCCACCTTCATACTCTTTTCAATCCCTTGCACATCCAACCAAGCTAAACCCGGATAAAAATCAGACAAGTTTGGTGCAGCCATTAACCTAGTAACCTCATTTATCACATTCCTGAACTCTACTCCAAACCCTATCCCATCCTTTGTGCCACCCCATATCATACCCATAACTACATTCATAATGGTCAAGAACATCAAGTCCCCAATGTTTACTGGAGACCCAACTTGCATGTTGTACACATGTTTGATGTTGTTCCTGATCTCTTTTCGTCTAATATAGTAAAATGAATCCAATGTTTCCTTGGTGAGCATCTGACTAACCAAGATCTTCCTTAATACCCGCCATTCATCCCCATACGGCAACCATACGATGTCATTCCCACCGTATGATGAAACCTTGTAAGGATTCAGAGATAAATACTGGTAAATAATATTTATGGTTGTTGAATAAATGAAAAACATATCTCTTTATACAAAGATATTACATTACAATGAAAACAATAATCATAAATTTAACTGGCTAGTGATGTAACTAACCAACTTATGATAGTAATAAAACATCTATCGTTATCCTAACATTTAAATTATACATAGAATAATAACTAGCAAACAAGCTTAAACATAACTGGTAAATTTGCTACCAAAGAGCCTTTGGCATAGTTGTATTAAGGTACGTAAAATGGTGATTTTTCTAACTCGAAATTTGACTAGAAACAATGTTAGGTTTGCCAAACTCACTATATAAAAAAAAGAAGTCATAAACTGATGCCCCTTCCTTTTGAGTCCGGCAATAGAAAATGATGTAGAATTAAAAGAAGATTAGATTGGTGTCAAGAAGTATAATTAACTATGCTAACGAACCTTGCTAGCAGCAGTTATATCTCGGTTGGCGAAGATGGTGTCATGAACTTTTAGCACCTCACGGGCCAGGACCGGGGAGGAGATCACAATGGTCACTTTTTTACCAAGCCAAAGCGTCATAATTGGACCGTAGGTTTTCGCAAGGTTGGCAAACTGTGAGTGGAGTTCAGTATCAAGAGATAGAAGATTGCCAACTATTGGTAATCCTCGTGGGCCTGGTGGAAGTGATGGGTTGGTGCCACCGTTGTTGGATTTTAACTTCCAAATAAGCCATAAGATGGAAAACACAGCAGCGAGCACGAGAACTACAAGATCAACCTCCTCCCTGAAGGATAATTTCAAAAGTGCTACCATGTTGGACAATTCACGAGCACGTATTATGAAAGGGTGGACAAAGTGATTTATATAAGGGATTTGAGTAGGGTGTTATCAGTGGCGGAACCAGAAATTTTTTTTATGGGGTGCAGAAAATTTTTTGGGTCTTTTATCTATCACTACATAATAATTTTTTAGTCTGGTTCGGATCGGGTCGGTTTGGAAAAATCTATTTGCACACCTCTTATACGTGGCTAAAAGAACCACTGACAAGGGGGGGGGGGGGGGGGGGGGGGGGGAGGGGGGGAGGGGAGTCACTATTTTCAGATGTCTCAGTTTCACAGAAACGGATATAGAAATTTTTGGGTCAGTTCAATAGTTCAAGTCGGGTCAAATTAATCGCAATAAAAATACATTTTTGAATATGATATACGTACTACGATTTTTTTATGTTTTATTTATTTATTTTTAATACAAAGAATGTAATAAATTTACAACCATATATAATATATTTTAATATATAATATAACATACCGAACTAACTTAAAAACCGAATCAAATAAAGATTTTACTGATACGTCAGTGATTCAAATTTACCATTAAAAAAATAAAGATTACATAAAAAAAATTAAAATTACACATGTAAACAAAATTAATTCATTATTTTCTCTATTTATATTTGAAGATAATTAAATGAAGCTAAGTCTGTGATGGTTGCAGGCTTTTATCAAACAAGCCTTGGAAAAGGCGAAAAGCAACAAAAAAAAATAATAAAATAGCATATACTTTTGAAATTAAAACAGAAAAAAACTCATTCAAATGAATAGTCGTCTTCTTCATCTCATTTACAGGCGCTACTTCTGCCGATGACCGGCGTCACTTCCCGGAGAAAAAAGTCCGGTCGTATATATTAGTTTTTGTAATTAAGGGGGGCGAATGCACTTTTTCAAGGGGTGCGATCGGGATTTTAGCCTAAAAAATACACTAATTATTTTTTTCTTAAGGGGTGCGCCCGCCCACCCACCTTCTCTCTTAGGTCCGCCCCTGGGTGTTATAGAGCCTGGCCGAGTCAGGGGCTCGTTTATCCTAACGAACTGAAATGCTTAGCTCAAATTCGGCTAGTAAAAATCTTGAGCCGGCTCGTTTGTTTAATTTTTTATTTTTTTTACACGTATTGATATATATGGGAATAGATGCTAAATGCTAAAAACAAAGCCATAAAGCTAAATCACACAACTAAATGCTAAAAAAGTTTTTTTTATATATTTATTAAAAACCATTGAATTTCATCACTAAAAAAATTGAATAACACTACCGAAACACATGTGTAACGGTACTTTTTGTTTAATTATTTTTATAAAAAAAGTTACATTTCGTCACTTTTTGTTCACTAAGGTCTTGTGTAATAGAGCAATATATCACGTCAATTCCCACTATAGCGTCTCATAGCGCCGTCCAACACCATTACAGGGGGCGCTATGGGGTAAATTTTTTTCCCTCCCACGATGTATATCACGGCGTGACCACTCTTTCCCTACTCACAAACATATACATACATACATATATATAAAACTCATACATAAATAACCCCACTACACACTCAAGTTATATAAAGCCTCTCTCTTACACAATTCGTCACTGGTCGCATAATGCCTCACAAGAGATTTTATAACCACACATCCCCTAAGATACTTTTTTTTCTTTTCAAAGAAACCACAAACCACATACGTTTTAAACACTACTAGATTTGTGATTTGATGTAATCCATCAGTGTTTCCTACTGGTTCTTGCATATGTCTTGCATACGTTTTAAACACCTATCGTTTTTGGCTGTTTATAAAGATGTGAAGGGCTTCTAGAATTCGATATATTGTAGATTAATTTTTGGACAATGAGGATTCACTTGTAAACAATATTGTAAAACAACCTCAAGAGATTACTGAGGTCTAATCTCTATTAATATAGAAGGAATACAACATAATCTCCTATAATCAAGGAGAAAAATAAGTAAACACAATAACTATAATAATACATGATATACACACGATCTTATTCTCTAATACCCCCCTTCAATCGAAATGGTGGCGGTCCCAAACGGAGCATAGACCGAAAGAGTTCAAACTGAGCACGCGGAAGACTTTTGGTGAATATATCAGCCACCTGAAGATTGGTCGGTACAAATTTTGTATGAAGTTTTCCTGAGGTGACCAACTCTCGAATAAAGTGATAATCCAAATCAATGTGTTTCGCCCTTTTATGGGATACAGGATTCTGAGTCATGAAGAGAGCACTTTAGTTGTCACAAAGGAGAGTGGGTCAATCAGGAGGGAGAGCATGCAATTCACGTAGGAGATGAGTTATCCAAACAATCTCGGCAGCAGTGTTTGCCGTAGCATGATATTCAGATTCACAACTGGATCTGGAGACTGTTGGTTGCTTTTTTGCACTCCAAGATACAAGATTTCCTCCAAAAAAAATGGAATATCCATACGTAGACCGACGTGTATCTAAACAACGGGCCCAATCAGCATCCGAATACCCAACAAGCTCATTGTTTGGAGGACGGCTGTAAGTAAGACCAAAGGAAATTGTCCCTTTAACATAGCGAAGGAGCCTTTTAATAGCCCGAAAATGCTGAACAGTTGGAGCATGAAGAAATTGAGAGAGTTGATTAACAGCATAAGATATGTCTGGTCGGGTAATAGTTAAGTATTGCAAGGCGCCAACCAACGAGCGATAGGTAGTAGGATCCGAGAAGGGTACTCGATCAGCAATAAAAGATTCATTGGGAGCAAGAGGAGTACTAACTGGTTTGGAGTCATACAGATTTGCTCGAAGAAGAATGTCCTTCGCATACTTTGATTGAGTGAGAAAGAGACCAGAATCAGTGTATGCAACTTCAAGTCCCAAGAAATAGCTTAAGTCACCAAGATCTTTGATGGCAAACTCATGATGAAGACGGGTGATAAACGTGGAGATGGCCATAGCATCATTACCTGTAAGAATCAAGTCATCAACATATACTAACAGATACATGATGTAGGAGTCCTTTTTAAGGACAAAAAGGGACGGGTCAGCACGACTACACACAAACCCATAGGAGATGAGGAACGTGCTTAGACGTTGAAACCAAGCACGAGGGGCTTGCTTTAAACCGTAGAGAGCCTTGGATAATTTGCAAACATGATGAGGAAACTGAGAATTGACAAACCCCTGAGGTTGTTCCATAAATACCGTTTCATTCAAAGAGCCGTTTAAGAAAGCATTTTTTACATCAAGCTGATGCAAGCGCCAGTTATGAAGTACTGCGAGAGATAAGACAATTCGAACAGTAGAGGCTTTAACTACGGGACTGAAGGTGTGAGAATAATCCAAACCCGGAATTTGAGTGAAACCCTGAGCTACCAAACGTGCCTTGTAGCGCTCAACTGTGCCATCTGAATGATATTTAATGCGGTAAACCCACTTTGAACCAACTACATTAGTAGACGTGGGACGAGGGACAAGCGACCAGGTTTGATTTTTCTCCAAGGCCATAATTTCATCAACCATAGCTGCCATCCACTTGGGATCCTTAGAGGCAGATTTAAAACCACGTGGCTCAGTCTCAGAGGAAAGTGCAATATGAAGACCATTAGTTTCAAGAGAAGCAAAGTTTGCTTGATGCTTGGGTTTAAATATACCGGCTTTAGCACGCGTCACCATTGGTTGTGAACTAGTAGTAGGGGCGGTAAGTGGTGGAGGGTTCGGAGCAGGTGATTCAACCGAAGAAACATCAGGGGACGGTGAGGGGCTTGGATTAGAGGATGGTATAAGGTTTGATGATGGGCCAGGAAGAGTAACAGTGGGCTGTGGTTGGTTGTCTGAAGGAGAGGCTGTGGTTGGTGGGCTTGTGTTAGTGGATGAAGTGTAAGATGGAGTAGTGGATGTTGGGCCAAAGGTCGGGCCGGGGGCAACAGTAGGACAGATGGGGAAGATGGGTGGGCTCTCGGCTATGGATGGGCTATCGGCTATAGGTGGGACAGATGGGGATAATGTAGGTGGTGAGGTATTGGCAGTGGGTGTAGGGTCTTCTAGAAAAGTGGTGAGGTCTAGGTTTTGAACATCAGTAGCAACAGATGAACCAAGAAATGGAAAACTAGACTCATTGAATCTAGCATGCCGAGTAATAAAAACTCGAGACGTAGTTGTATCCATGCACCGATAACCCTTGTATTGGGGACTATACCCAAGAAATACACATGGGAGGCTGCGAGGCTCAAGTTTATGTTTGGCATAGTCCCGAAGATAGGGAAAAACTAAACAACCAAAGACCCAAAAATTAGAGTATAATGGTGTTTGATGAAAAATGATTTCAAACGGGGACTTGTTGTCAAGAAGAGGAGTGGATACCCTGTTGATGATGAATGTAGCCGAAGAAAAAGCATCAACCCAGTAACAAGCAGGAACATGAGCATTAAATAGCATTGCAAGACCCGTTTCAACTATATGTCGGTGCTTGCGTTCCGCACGCCCATTTTGCTGAGGCGTATACGGACAGGAGTAGCGATGAAAGGTTCCATTGTCTTCAAAAATTTTTCGAACCGTGTGATTTAAAAATTCAGAGCTACCATCACTTTGGAAAACCTTTATTTTGCGGGAACATTGGGTTTGCACAAGATTAATAAAAGCAGGTAGAACCGAGTAGAAACCCTTTTTGGTTTTAAGTGGATAAAACCACGTGAATCGTGAAAAATCATCTATAAAAGTAACATAGTAACGGTACCCATCTGTAGATGGAATAGGTGCTGGTCCCCACAAGTCACAATGTATTAAATCCAACGGATTAGAAGAACGTTTTAAATTGTTATTAAATGGTAATCTTTGTCCCTTGGCAATTTGACAAGAAGCACAAATCAAAGGTTTTGGCAATAAAGAAGTAACTGATAAAGCACCACATTTGTTCAAATTGGAAATAACATCAAAAGAAGCATGACCCAAACGTGCATGCCATAGTTCATAAGAAACTTTATTAATAACTTCAGCCGCAAAAACTCGAGGTTCATTCTTGAGCACATAAAGTCCATTTTCACAAATCCCTTTAGCGACGACCTGCTTGGTTGTCCGATCCTGTATATGGAAAAAATTCTGAGAAAATAACACATCAACAGGGTGATTAGCAGTTAGTTTGCTAATGGATAATAATTTCTTGGTAAGATGTGGAACAACAAGCACATCACTTAGAGAAATATTTTTAGTTAGATAAGAAGAGCCCGTATGAGTAATCGGGAGTCTCATACCATTGCCAAAGATGTCCTGATGAGTACCTTTATATGGTGCCGTGTGATGTAAAGAGTCATGAGTGGGAATCATATGATCAGTAGCTCCGGTGTCCGCATTCCAATCTGGACCATCGTTGATAACATGACATTGAGCATGAAAAGCTTTAGCGAGAGATTCATCAGATTGTGAAGCTTGAGCCGCATAGGTTCGAAGGTTTGGATAAGAAGATGCATAATGCCCATTCATACGACATAACTGACAGTGTGGTGATCGACGTCCCTGACCATGGCCCCGACTATTAGAACCCCGTGAATAAGAGCCACGACTAGAGGTGCCACGGCCTCGGCTAGACGTTGAGGATCCACGATGATGCTGAACGTGGAACGCTGCCGGAGGAGTAGTGGTACCGTGTATGGACTGAGTGAAGAGTTCATGGCTCTCGGCTTGAGCCACTAAATCACGGAACTGTGGGGTCGGTTTAATGGCACGAATTGCTGTAGAAAATATTTCATACGATGGACCAAGGCCACGAAGAAACCAATGCAGTTTATCATTTTCAGCAACCGGATGTCCGATTGCAGCAAGGTGTTCACAAAGAAGTTTGAATCGACGAGAAAACTCGGTAACGGAAGATGTACCTTTCTGAAGTTGACTAAGGGAGTCACAAAGAGTCTGGACACGTTCAGCAGACGCATTGTTGTAGATGTTTTCAAGAGCAAGCCAAATATCCCTTGCACAAGTGAGACCGAGAACCTCGGCTGCTGCCTCCTCGGTGAGAGACAAAAGAATGAGAAGAGCAGTCTTTTGATCAGCTTCTGTCCAAGTAGTGAACTCCGGATTCGGTGATGATTTTTCACCAGTGGTTACAGTTTCAGACGGCGCAGAAGAGGAGCCATCAATGTGAGGCGACAGCTTATGAATAGCAAGAAGCAGCCGAGTATGATTTCGCCAAACAAGGTAGTTGGAAGAAGATAATTTGATGGTAGGTAAATGAGAGGCAGCAGGGATGGTGGTAGGGTTTTGCGAATCGGCCATTAGGGTTCCCAGGAGAGAGAAAACGATGAAGGGGAGAAGATCGACGGTAGGTAAGAGAAAGAGAGGTATTTTAGGCTGATACCATGTAAACAATATTGTAAAACAACCTCAAGAGATTACTGAGGTCTAATCTCGATTAATATAGAAGGAATACAACATAATCTCCTGTAATCAAGGAGATAAATAAGTAAACACAATAACTATAATAATACATGATATACACACGATCTTATTCTCTAATATCACTGACCATTCATCAAGGAAGAGTATCACTGATGATAAATCATCAACGAACAAGATCTATTGGTATTAGAGACATATCTAATTAAAAAATTGAATAAAAAATATATAGAAAATAAGATAAACATCAATAATAGTTCAAGGATCAACGATGGCTATACGGATAACCCATGAATTTGAGATCATCATCGACAGACCAATAAATAATTCAAAAAAAAAAATTGTTTAAAGCTATGTAAGGGGAGGGTCACGGGTTGTGTCTAATCTAGGGGTCATGTCTGGTCTTAAGGTTGTGTTTGTTACAACACTTTGTCCATGGTCGCGTTGAGTGGTCGCATCATCTCCTAGACAGCGTTCCGCTCCCTTTGTAGCGTCTCCACCTGTGCTTCCAAGATGGCAAACTCCAAACATCAAAAATATTACTATTATATTGTTGACGATATAATAAATACATTAGGATAAATTACACTTTTCGTCATTTATTTTTGTATCGAATTGTAATGGATGTTCTTTAACTTTAATAATTATAATTACAATCCTTTATTCGCAAAACTCATTATGCTCTACGCCATTTAGCACAAACCAAGTTAAAATTTTAAGTTAACTCTGATCACATGAGGGTAGATTGGTACTTTTACTCATTTGTTTACACGTAAAACTCTCTCTCTTCTCTCAGCCATCTCTCTCTCTCCCACTTTCTCTCTCTTCAACCAACCTCCACCACCATTACTAAATCCAGCCACCACCACCGTATCCAACAACCGCCACCACCAAATCCGTCCACCAATTCCCTGATACCACCAAATCCATATCCAAAAACCGCCACCCACAAAAGGTCAAATGGTTTGTTTTGCTACAAAATTTCACATACATTTATCAAACTGGCTCTGCTAAAAAAAGAAGAGAAACAACAGGATCAAAACCAACAAAACCATAAAAACAAACGCTAATTCCTCTATTCATAATGGTATTTTATAACCATAGGTTGACCTTCTTCAACTTACTTTCATTCCATCTTTGACCAGAATCTTAACCACCAGACCAGACATGGGGGCGGCAACTGTCTCTGGAGGATAAGACGCAGGTTCATGGTTTCGGTGATTATAGGTTTCAAAATGATCCAACAAATCAAGTCGGCCAGTTTTTTCTTAAAGTGATGATGGTCTGAACCATGTCATATGTGAAAGTGCTTATACCATCAGCCTCAAATCAAGGGGCTTTTTCGTGATTAGCAACAGGGGTGGTCCTATGCTCATTATCTTCATCAACAAGGTTAGTTCTTCGTAGATCTAAAGACCTAAGCAGCGATGGTGGTGGTTAGGGTTGGGGGTCAGCGGCTAGAATGGTGGTGCTTACAAGAGTTGTTAGGGTTGGGGGTCAGGGCTGGAATGGGGGTGCTTACAAGACTAGGTGGTGGTCGGCGGTTGGAGTGGTGGTGGTGAGGAGATTAGGTGGTGGCCACCAGCTGGAGTGGGGGTAGCCGGCGACAGATGTGGTGGTGGTGATGAGGAGACGGAGATTAGGTTACAAGGGGTTTTAGAGAGAGAGATTTGAGAGTGGGTAAATGTGTGAGTGTTTGGTGTTTGGTTTATAAATATAAATATATTTTCTTGTTTTTTCCTTTTTTTAAATATGTTTTAAGTAAATTACAAAACTACCTACGTAGAAATATACTTAACTTAAAATTTTAACCTGGTTAGTGTTAAAGGACATAGGGTGTAATGGGTTTTACAAATACAGGATTGTGACTCTAATTATTGAAGTTAAAGGGCATCCATTGCAATCCAATACAAACATAAAGGACGAAAAGGGTAATTTACCCAATACATTATATAAAAATCATTACATACCCCAAGATTTAGATGCGGAAAACAGGATCTCCTGACGTTGGAAGTCCCGAGCTCACTACTAATGGCGTAATGGGGGTCAGTAGTGGACCTTGCCCCAAAGAGAGCTCCTTCTTCCGACCTCCACACCCTCCTTCATCAACAATTCGTTTTTGGGTATATGAAGATGCGTAATATTTGTCAATAAGCAACATAGTAAACCTTCCATACAGTTTAACAATTGATTAATGAAACTTATCAACTCTCCATTTTAAAAATGATTAAAGAAACTTATCAATGCTCTGTGCGACTTCAGGTAAGTAAAAAACCGTTCATACGATGACCCTTCCAGATCACTCTTCTTTGTGGGTGCATTAGTTCAAAACTCGTCCCATGTGGGTTCAACACCCTCCTTCGTTTTCTACAAAAGAAGTCTAAGTTGTTAGTTATTAAACAAATACAAATATTGGAGAAACTTTAAAAAAAACATACTTAGTTCCTCTGGTATTGTGACATAAGTATCGACCCTCTAGTGTGCCGAAGTAATGCCACCATTGATGTGTAAAATGTGTTACGACCTATGTTTTTGTTAGAAAACCTGCTACTGAAAGAACTGCAAAATAATTAGAAACAGAAATAAAGAAACAGTTAACGAGTGAACCGGGCTTGTGTTTAACACAATTCCCTTACACAGATTCATCGTCAGTTCCCAAGGTACGCCAGTTCGAAGCAGCATCGCGCACTGCCGGACTTGAGCACTTGCCTGAAAAGAAACCGGAGAGATGTTGTTTGCAGAGTTTGAGAGAGAAGAGAAGAAGCTGTGTGTTGGTGTGTCTAAACTGATCAGCTTGATCTGGTTTTATAGTCACAAAAGCATAACCGAATTTTAGCCATCATCGCAGAGAATTAAAACTGAATAATTGTCATTACTACATCAGTTTTGAAACTGATAATAATAACCTTTTAATGACCATCAACCTTGAATAATCATTTCAGTTTCAGTTTTAAAACTCATTAAAAACAAAAACGGTTATGAGTCTTGAGTGCAAAAACTTCCTCACGCGGGCCCGGGTTTTCGGAGCTGCATTCGTGTCCGCAGGATGTGCGGGCACACGTGTCACACCCCCAAAATCCACCTGCGGAATATCACCGCTTGGGAGCGTGACTGACCAGGATCAAGCCATCAATCATATTGAACATAGCATAATATAAATAAAATAGTTCGTAAAACCTCATTCAATACAATTGATGTTCCAAACCATACATAGTATCAATAGCGGAAGCATAAGTAAATAACCCAAAGTAAACCATAAGTTCAAATATTCGAAATGTTAATCATAGTGTTCATGATCCATTGCCCACAACGACCCGCTTCTCCAGTGCAAACTCCATAAGTACCTAAGGTCCTGCAAGGCATGTAACAGAATGATCAACAAACTAGTTGAGCGAGTTCACAGTAAGTAAGTGCACAACAGTAAGTAACGGGTGGCTCTACTGGGCCGATAGTAAGTTATACAGGTGGGGGCTTCCCATGTTATGTGACCACTAGACTATTCGTATCAACTACTTGTATCATCCCTGTTCTTCTTCCGAGAACAGTAGCGCGTATGGGGTGTACGTAGGTTTTACGCACGTATCCTTCACAACCGAGGATAGGAGACGCGGGGGTGTACATGGTTTTCACGTACGTATCCTTTGTACCGAGGATAGAAATAAGTAATGCGTACACGTAGGTTTTACGTGCGTGCCTGACATCCGAGGCAGTAATTGGCATATGACCACGTAGGTGTTATCCTAACCTACGGAACCGTCCTGACATCCGAGGATCATGGTAGGTGATAGTCTAGGAAAAGCATATGTACGTTCTTAGTCAATGGTAACCTTTATCCCATTCCCACGACCCGGGAATCCCATGCCTTAGTAGGAGTGTGAACTCACCTTGGGTTTGCTCGGTATGCTAAGTATGTGCTCAAAGTAGATCAATCACGTCCTAGGGTATGCACGTATACACAATCAGTTTATATCCAAGTTGTACACGTATAAGCAATCATACAAGTACCAGCATGTATTCGTTATCACATAAGTTATGTACATCATTTAACAGCAGTTAAATAATCCAGTTATCCTTTGACAGAGTTAAACCATGTTACTGTGTAAAGTATACAGATTGGCGAATCACAGGTATTGGCGAAACACATGTTTTGGCGAAACACATGTTTGACGGAACACATGTTTCGTCAACTACCTTATTGGCGGAACACAATTTCTATTTCGCCGATTACTCTTGGCGAAACACAATCTTGTTTCGTCAAGAGTTCTCTTTCGTCAAGCATCAACATTCTAATTCGTCAACATCCTATTTCGTCAAACATTCACATTCGTCAAGTCTGATTCGTCAAGACAGCAGTTACGTCAATCATATCAGTTACGCTTGCAACAGTTACACAGCAATCACATGAAACCCTAATCTGCCGTTACATCATCGATCATGCAGAAGTTATTCAACATGCAATCATCATCTAATCAATACACGAACCGCAATTTATATGAACGTAGATAGATTCATTATAATAACATATATTTGATCGGTATTCAATCAACAATAGTAACGACCGTCCAAACCGTCATGAGCATCACAAATTCAGATTTCGCCAGATCATAACCACATTAATCCGATCAGTTAATAGTATTCCTAAATCAACATCGTAATTCACATAAGGATACATAACCGATTAGTCATACATACGAATCAAGATTACCTCACACATGTACTCACATCCGATCGTAAATCAAGCATACACAATATATACAGAGAAATCTAGGAAATCAAGAAACCGATTAACAAGCATACACTAACCGAGATATCGAAGATGATGGTTTAAATCGCTTAGAGCTAGAGCTTGAGTATCACAGGGCTGCCGTCAAAGTGGGGAGGGTTCTAGGGTTCCTTGTTTTGCTAAACGTATGAAATATAGGTCTGTTCATGTTAATATACGCGTTAACTCGTAATGGGCCTGAACTGGGCTTTGGCGAGACAGGTTGGGCCGGCGAAACAGGATTGGCGAAACAGGTTTCCTGTTTCGTCGAGATATATCTTGGCGAATCACTCCCTGATTCGTCGAGCTGCTGTATGGCGAGTCACATATGGGTCTAAGTCTAAGGTTTCACATAAGTTACAAGTTATACATATTCAACCAAACACAAAACCAGGCAAACACAATTCGTCTCATTATAACATAACGTGTGCAGTTACAAGTCGGACAAGTCAAACAGTCAAAGTCAATGGTCAAGGTCAACGTGCATTAAGTACAAAATGAAAGTCAAAAGTTCGAGTTGTCACAACACGCGAGTTCAACTAATTCCGGTTCCATTTTTTTTTTGCACCCCCCCTGCGCGCGCGCGGATAGGACTTGTGGTAAAACATGTCATAAGACTTCAAAGGCTTCATTAAGGTTTCACCTTATAAATAGCCTATCTTTTTGTTCCCACTCCAATGTGGGACAAAGTGGTTTTACCACTTGAGACTTTCCATTTACACCAAAACTTTCAACAATCCCCCACATGAATGGAGGTCGATCTCAGAAACAACATTATTCCAATTAGATTTCAGCACTTGAGTTTTGCATACGATAGGTAGGTGTTACCCTTTGAACCTTCGCTGATGAAATGCACTTAGCCCACTAGCTCTGAGTAGAATTTGATGTCTTTGAACTCGTCTGCCGTTTGTGTAGATGACAATGCACTTCACACAGGACTCTCCCTGACAAAGTCAAGTCCTCATAGTTATGTTCATTATGGTCATGAACATGATGTCTGGTTCTGTGAGAGCCATTAGGTATTGTGCCCCAATAATAACCTTTGAAGCGACCCCACTTCTCTTTCACATAGGTGATTCACTATGTATGGTTACCTTAGTCGAATCATTAAAAGCCATAGGCTTAGCCTCACACTTGTCACTTTTAGGAATGGACTAGGAAGTTTACTAAGCTTTGCAATAAACTCCCTTATATATGTACGTAGGGTTATCCCCCATAGTGACCTTACTAATTCATACAATTAGGTTTTCCTATTGAACTCAGCTCTTGGGATCTCCAGTCTACTGAGTTAAGTTTCCATCATATGAACTTATATTTTCAAGGGCTTCAGTCCCATTCCCATGGACGACTTCTGTACTAACTCTCTACTTAGGCCTTTTGTTAGCGGATCCGCAATATTATCCTTTGACCTCACGTAGTCAACAGTGATAATTCCTGTAGAGATTAGTTGTCGTACCGTATTATGTCTACGTCTGATATGTCTGTTCCTACCGTTATACATTGTGCTATGAGCTCTGCCAAGTGCCGATTGGCTATCACAATGTATACAAATGGCCGATGCCAGCTTAGGCCATCTTGGTATATCCTCAACAAATTGGCATAGCCATTCTACCTCTTCACCTGCTTTATCTAAAGCGATGAACCCGGATTCCATCGTGGATCTAGCGATAACCGTTTGTTTTGACGATTTCCACGATATAGCAGCACCTCCAAGTGTGAATACATACCCACTTGTTGCTCTGGAATCATTCGTGTCAGATATCCAATTTGCATCGCAATGTCCTTCTATAACTGCTGGATATCTGTTATAATGCAACCCGTATTCCCGAGTGTATCTTAAGTAGCGAAGCAACCGAGTGATACAGTTCCAATGCATTGAACTTGGGTTGCTCGTGTATCTACTTAGCTTGCTCACAACATATGCTATGTTTGGTCTAGTACAACTCATAAGATACATCAAGTACCAATAATTCTTGAGTATTCCAACTGGTTTATGGGTTCACCTCTATTCTTGGCTAGATGTTGACTTGTGTCAAGTGGAGTTCTAGATTCATTAGAGTCATCTGCTTGAACTTCTCAAGAATTTTGTCCACATAGTGGGATTGACTTAAAACAAGTCCACTTTGGGTTCGCGTGATTTTGACCCCCAAAATCACATCCGCAAGACCGATGTCTTTCATGTCAAATCTTGCTTTTAGCATGTTCTTCGTAGATTTTATGATTTTGTCATCACTTCCAGTAATGAGCATATCATCTACATATAGACACAAAATGACATATCCATCAGATGTGTCCTTCACATACACACATTTGTCACATTCATTGATTTTGAACCCAGCATCAAGCATGACATGATCAAACTTTTGGTGCCATTGTTTTGGAGCTTGTTTTAATCCACACAAGGATTTTACAAGTTTACACACTTTCTTTTCTTGCCCAATAGCTGTGAAGCCTTCGGGTTGCTCCATGTAGATTTCTTCCTCTAGAATTCCATTCAAGAAAGCTATTTTCACATCCATTTGGTGAACTTCCAAATTTCAAATGGCGGAAATGGCAAGCACCAACCTGATGGATGTTATTCGCTTAACTGGCGAATATGTATCAAAGTAATCTAAACCTTCTCGTTGTTTATATCCTTTGATCACCAACCTTGCTTTGTACTTATCGATGGTTCCATCTGGTTTCATCTTCTTCTTGAAGATCCATCGATATCCTAGTGGTTTACATCCTTGAGGAAGATCCACTAGTTCCCAAGTATGGTTTTGTAAGATAGAGTCTATCTCACTTTTGATTGCCTCCCTCCACTGAGGTCCTTCTGAGGAATGCACCGCTTGTTGGTACGTTCGAGGTTCATCTTCTACCATATAGGTAAGAAACTCAGGGCCAAAGGATTTTTCAGTCCTTTGCCGTTTACTTTTCCTGATTTCAACTTCCTCAGTCTTAGATTGTTATCGAGGTTCATCGTTTTCAACTTCACCCTCGAGAACAATTTCCTCAACCGGTCTAGAAGAACTCGGTTCACTTTTATCTAAGCATGGGAACATATGTTCAAACCATGATGCATCCTTAGATTCTATTATGGTGCCTTTGCATATTCCAGGGTTCTTAGAATCATGCACAAGAAAACGATAAGGACCATAAGGACGGGTGTATCCTATAAATACACAATCCACTATTTTGGGTCCTATTAGTAGGCGCTTAGGTGGTGTGACCACTACCTTAGCTAAACACCCCCACACTTTCAAGGATTTATATGGTGGTTTCTTTCTGGTCCATAATTCGTAAGGTGTTACATCCTTTTTCTTATTGGGTATCATGTTCAACACATAATTTGCCGATAAGATTGCTCCCCCCCCCCCACACATGTTTTGGTTTACACCAGAACTTATCATCATGGCATTCATCAT
Source organism: Helianthus annuus (assembly GCF_002127325.2). Lineage (NCBI taxonomy): Eukaryota > Viridiplantae > Streptophyta > Magnoliopsida > Asterales > Asteraceae > Helianthus > Helianthus annuus. Next base: position 56,109,127 of record NC_035445.2, read on the forward strand.
TTCTTTCAAAGTACGATTTTTTCATTCCGCTATGCCATTTGATTGAGGGGAGTAAGGAGCCGTGAGTTAGTGGATGATTCCACTTTGTGCACATACGTCAATAAAAGGTGAAACATATTCACCTCCTTGGTCGCTCCTTACGATTTTGATTTTTCGATTTAGTTGATTCTCAACTTCGGCTTTGAACAAGATAAACTTGTCAATAGCCTCGTCCTTACTCTTAAGTAAGTACACATAGCAATACCTAGTACTATCATCAATGAACGTGATGAAGTACTTGTTCCCATCACGAGTAGGAATTGCCTATAGATCACACACATCAGTGTGGATCATCTCAAGGGGTTCAGTGATTCGTTCCACCTTTTTGAATGACGATTTCGTTTGTTTTGCTTCTACGCAAGTTTCACATTTATTAATTAAGTCGATATCGAATATTCGTATGCAATCAAGTTTGATTAAACGACGAATGGAATTATAATTTACGTGACCTAGTCTACCATGCCAAAGATTAGAAGACTAAATCAAGTAAGTAGAACTAGTAGCGTTTTCTTTCATTACATTCAAAACTATTACATTTAATTTAAACTTTCCATTCAGGGCAAAGCCCTTACCAACATACACACCATTTTTGGTCAACATGACCTTGTCCGACTCAATCACCATTCTGAACCCAAATTTGTTCAACTGCCACCCCGACACAAGGTTCTTACGAATTTCTGGAACATACAACACGTTTGACAAAGTGTGTTCCTTTCCAGAAGTCATCTTTAGAGCCACATTCCCCTCACCTTTAATTTCGGACGTGGCGGAGTTTCCCATAAAAACCTTTTCGCCATTAGTCACCTCCTTGAAAGTGTTGAAAAGGCTCTTGTCGGAACACACATAACGGGTAGCCCCCGTATCAACCCACCAATCCTTGTTATTTTGCCCAACCAAATTAACTTCGGTCACCAAAATCGAGAGATCCATGACCATGGCAACAAGGTTGTCGACTTCATGAACCATGTTCATTGTCGAGCATTTTCCTTCTTGGGAAGCTTGCATTCGTTGGCCTTGTGGCCGTACTTTTGACAATTATAACAAGTTCCTTGGAACTTCTTTTTCCTAACTCCTCCCTTAGCACCAAGGTTAGAGTGTTTCCCATGACTTTTCTTTCCACTTTTTTCACTGATTTTTCCCTTTGAAGATTGGCCATGTTCAACAAGATTGGCCTTCACTGTTTCAGGACCATCAATCCATTTCAAAGCATACTTGTTATCTTCTTCAATACGAAGACGAACAACGAGATCTTCAATGGTCATCTCCTTTCGCTTATGCCTGAGATAGTTCTTGAAATCAACCCAACTTGGTGGCAGCTTTTCAATCATTGCAGCAACTTGGAATGTCTCGTTGAGGACCATTCCTTCCGCATGTATATCATGAAGAATAACTTGCAATTCTTGGACTTGGCTCATGATAGTTTTAGCATCTACCATTTTAAAGTCTAAGAACTTAGCCACCACGAATTTCTTGGTGCACGCATCTTCTGTTTTGTATTTGCGGTCCAAAGACTCCCACAACTCTTTGGCAGTCTTGGCTTTACAATACACATTGTAAAGCGTATCAACCATACCATTCAAGATATAGTTGCGGCACAAGAATTCCGAATGATTCCAAGCATGAACCGCGCTCAGTGATTGAGCATTCACATCCCCTTCATCCACATGGGGAACGGTTTCAGTGGTGCAACCAGGCCGGTTGTAACAGCAACAACGGAAGTCATGACAGCAGTCATGACTGCAGAAACAGAAATAGACATGGGCTGGGACGTCATTCTGAAAAGAAAAACAGAATGCAGAAACTATTAGTAAGACGGTTCTGTTTAAGTTTGTTAGAAAACCTGCTACTGAAAGAACTGCAAAATAATTAGAAACAGAAATAAAGAAACAGTTAACGAGTGAACAGGGCTTGTGTTTTACACAATTCCCTTAAACAGATTCATCGTCTGTTCCCAGGGTACGCTGGTTCGAAGCAGCACCGCGCACTGCCGGACTTGAGCACTTGCCTGAAAAGAAACCGGAGAGATGTTGTTTGTAGAGTTTAAGAGAGAAGAGAAGAAGCTGTGTGTTGGTGTGTCTAAACTGATCAGCTTGATCTGGTTTTATAGTCACAAAAGCATAACCAAATTCTAGCCATCATTGCAGAGAGTTAAAACTGAATAATTGTCATTACTACATCAGTTTTGAAACTGATAATAATAACCTTTTAATGACCATTAATCTTGAATAATCATTTCAGTTTCAGTTTTAAAACTCATTAAAAACAAAAACGGTTATGAGTCTTGAGTGCAAAAACTGCCTCACGCGGGCCCGGGTTTTCGGAGCTGCATTCGTGTCCGCAGGACGTGTGGGCACACGCGAGTTCAACTAATTCTGGTTCCATTTTTTTTGCACCCCCCTACACGCACGGGGGTAGGACTTGTGGTAAAACATGTCATAAGACTTCAAAGGCTTCATTAAGATTTCACCTTATAAATAGCCTATCCTTTTGTTCCCACTCAAATGTGGGACAAATTGTTTTACCACTTGAGACTTTCCATTCAGACCAAAACTTCCAACAGTTTTAACTTGTATTTGTTCTATGTGATGAAACAATGAAATGTTGGTAAAATATAGATGAATTCTGGATAATATTATGAATGCAACGGAATTTAAAGACAAACGCAAGGCTGGAAAGTTATCATATTGTTTTCCATTGATGATAAAAAGATTATAATTACATAAATGATTATACAACTCCCCCTTAGCCTAAACACTCAACTATATTATTCGTACAAAAGGAATGTGTGTGATAGTGATCGAATAGATCTCTAACAGGTGAGATCTATTGATACAAAGTACAAATATCTGTTGGTAATCAGGGCTGACATCACCCTGATAGCAACATCTATCATTCCTAATAGAAAAGATTCCACGGATGTTCGAAATGTCACACCCCAACTGATGGCGGAAACATCGGAGTGAGACGAAAACATGATTGCTGGAGACATCATACTTGCTATTTGTGACAATAATTAAGTAATTCAAAATTCATTCATAACAAAGAGAGGAATACATTGTTTTGGAAAGAAAAGTACGACATATTGCAAATAACAAAATGACATAAAACAAAACATAAATTAAAGTTTAGGCGTGTTTCTAGTCCACCCTAAATATCATTCTTCAATCGTCATCAACTAGTTTCCTACACGTATTAAAATAAAATTAACAAAAGGTGGCGAGTATACAAGTTTGAATAATCGTATCTAAAAGTTGTCTCATATCCAACATGGTAATTTGCATACATTGTTTATTAACATACTAGCATGTGTTAACAATAAGTCAAACCAAAGTATATCACAATTGTGCATATCCTTGTCGCCAAAACGACAAGGTCGTAAAATAGTTTACTTAACAATACCACAAATACGGGCAGTGTGTTAATCCTATAGCACTATAATTGTTAAGGTAGGCTTGCAAAGCTAATGAACATATAGAACACAAGAATAAATATAGCATGTAACAACAAGAGTATAACAAGTATCATGTTTTAACGGATAGAGCGTGTGTATAAACAAGTTTAATCTTGAATATGTGATTTGTAATATTGGGTACATGTTGAACCCAAAGTGTGTAAAAAGGGAAAATTGGATTGAGTATACTCACAGTTTGCGTAGTAAATTCGTTTGCGCAAGTTGATGCGTTGAGTGTTTAGAGGACCGCCGACTTATCCTACAAGGATAAACGAGGCGTATGAGTTCGACGGATTTTAGAATCGAAATGAAAATGTAAGATGGTTACTTAGTAGGAAAATACATGAAAATTATCTTTACAAAACTCCTAAGTTTGGACGCCATAACTAAGTGTTTTTCATAGGCATAAGTTCACGTATTGGAAGTCCAACCGGGAGGAGTTTATTCCAAGATATTATAACCATAATCCTTTTGACATCAAACCATGAATTGGTTAGTGTCTTAGGGTTGGTTAGTTTATAGATAGACATACATATATATATAATTGTTAGTAGTCCAAGTCTTATATTGTCATGCATGGAGGTAGGATGAATTCCATCCATTAAACCTCATTGTATGGATTCACCAATGCACAAATCATCACAAGGATGACTCGTATGGTCATGAACAAAACAAAGAATTTACAAGTAACTAATCATCTAAATCATCAAGTAACCAAGTGAAACTCAAACTAGACTGGTGCATTCCAATCATGGCAAATGTTTGGAGACTTGGTGTAGTTTGCAAACTTTGTTACTAGCAAGTATACTTGATGACTTGGGTTCGTTAAATTGGAGGTGTTGCACCTTAAACTTTCTAGAATGATACCTTAACCAAGCCCCACAACATGTAAGTTTGTTGGGAACAAGGTTTGGTTCATGTTTATCCAAGAAATGTGTTGAAAACGTTGTAAGTTTTAAAGTCTAGCAAAACATAATTTAAATCAAACTTTGGACCTCAAATGTGGTGATGTTCCAATTTAGTTTACCATGGTAAAATTGTGGAAACATTCCTAGAGGTTATCCAAGTGGAATGAAAGAAGAAATCAAGAAGAAATGATGAAGGAAGTGAGTTGAAAGCTGACTTGAACACTTCGAATTTTCTGCCTAAACTTGACAATTTCTTGATGTTTTTGGTGTGTTTGAGAGTGATATGGAGTTGTGGAAAGTGAAAATGTTATGGAAGAGGCTTGGTTTTATAGGGAAGGATTAGGGTTTAGGTTTAAAGAAGGTTGGAAGGTGATTGGAGGAGAAAGGATGTGGAAAAGGGTGAAATCCTGTTGTCTAAAAAAATTGCTGCGAAATGAGCCTGGTCGCGCCACGCGACCAGACCTTTCTTCCCTGTCGCGTGGCGCGACAGGAGCTGTTTTCCAGCTTTGAATCTTGTTCACTTTTAGTCCCTACACTTTGTAATTAGGGTATTTTATGTCGTTTTCTTGTATTTTAGCCCATTTTTAGGTACTAAAAGCGTAACAAAGTTTTGTATGAGTGTGATGCATGTATGATTGATATTTCCAAGTATTTTGAGTCTCATTTTTGCGTATAAACATGTATTCAACAATCGATTGCGGATAACACAAGTATGTAACATGTATATGTATAAAAATGAATTTCCATTGAAATCAAAACCTCCGATTACATGATTGGGAAAGGAAATACGAATACAAGTTTCTAAAAAATAGAAATTCGAATATAACATTCTAAATATGGAAAGTACAGAAATGCGAAGCGTTATAGTCTCTCCTACTTTAGGAAATTCCGTCCCGAAATTTATTAAGAGGAAGACTCAACGAACAAGTGTGGATACTTGGTCTTCATATCACCCTCTAGTTCCTAAGTGAATTCGGCGCCACATTTTCCTTCCCGTCCAATCTTGACTATGGGAATTCGACTACGCCTCAGTTGCTTGGTTCCTTGGTCCATGATTTCGACCGGCTTCTCAACGAAATGTGAAAAATAGCTTTGCTTGAGGACAAGTGATGTGTGTAAAATGCAACATATAAATCACATCAATTAAGGCATAAAACTAACCCTTTTTAAGTACTAATGTTGGAAAAAGAGTGTTTTTGTCTTCCTTTTGTATTTTCAGGATGAAATGAGCTCAAATTCACAAAAGAAGCAAAAAGACAACTAATTCTAGCATAAATACAAGAAAAGGAATAAAAGTAGACTGCCCGAACCCTCAACGGCATCCTCCAAAGCAAAGGAGAGAAAACAGAAGCCTGAACACGCCCCGTGCTCAGCCAGCACGGGGCCGTGCCCAAGAAGCAGCAGAAAAGACAAACTTGTAGAAGCTTCCATTGCCCACCACGGGGCCGTGTCCAGTGAGCACGGGGGCGTGGTGAAAGTACAGCAGGCGCATTAATTGTAATTGCGAATTACAATTAATGAGGAGAGAGAGTGTCAGACGGGCACGGGGGCGTGTCCAGCGGACACGGGGCCGTGCCCAGCCTTCTGTTCAGCCTATAAATAGGAGTGCTTGGTTTCATTCCATCTCATCCCTTGGCACACCACCTCTCTCACACTTCATCCACCACCCACCACCACCATAACACCATCATCCACCACCATCATCCATTGTCCATCGTAGAGTGTGTGAGTCGTCTCGGGATCCAAGATTGATAGTAAGAGTTCTTGACAATCAAGGCCATGCTTGCCTAAGTCTCTTACATCACTTGGTGAAGACAAGTGTTTAGTATAATACTTTTTATTTTTAATCTTTTGCACTTTTTATTTGGTTTTGTATTAATGACTTTAATAACTAGTTGCTTATGTTGAAGGTGATCTTTCCTTATCGTTTGTCCGTGGTGTCTTGGCATTATTTTACAGTCTATATAAAATAAAAGATTTTCACCATTCATATCTCCACGGTCTATATGGAGGTATGTTGGCTACCTGGTCGGGGGTTAAGGGAACGGTTTGGTAAGGGTCTTGCCCTTGTTCAGCGTTTAGAGGTCCTGCTTGGGACCTGGGTCAAATTTAGTAGGATCTCCTTCAATGCCCATAGGTATTGGATGGCGGGGATCCAAACTCTTTGACCCCCTCATAAGTTAACTACTATTAATACTATAACCCGGCTATTTAGGACTGTATCCCTGCTGACTCAGACTACTTAGCCGAGGGTAACGTCACCGCCAAAAGCGGGGCCTACCATAATTTGCATTAATAACTTAATTCATTATCTTCCAATAATCCAACCCTTTAGGATTGTATCCTTGCTGACTCAAACTACTGGGTTGAGGGTAACGTCGCCTTCAAAAGAGGGGCCTACTACAATAACTAAGATAATCTCTTAAACAAGTGCGAAAATAATCAAAGGTTATATTAATACACGAGTCGGATCCAAGTGATTCATCTTGTCTATCTGTTTTTATTTTATTTTTATTTTTCAGCATTTAGTTAGTTTTTATTTTCTTAGTTTAAAAAAACATTTTTCTCACTTTTTGATTTGATTAGACGTTGAGGATAAACCGGTATTAAAAGCTCTTGTGTCCTTGGACGACCTCGGTATCTTACCAAAACTATACTACGTCCACGATGGGTGCACTTGCCCATATGTGTGTTTAGTGTTAGTGAATATCGTGTTTTATAAATTTAAAACTTGGCTAAAGGTGTAAAAAGGGCTTAATTATACATTAAAAATATATTACACTACACACGCATCAAGTTTTTGGCGCCGTTGCCAGGGACACAAGGATTTTAAGAAAGTTAGGAATCAACGGCCTAATCATATTTTTTATTTTTCTTTTTAATTTTTAGGATTTTCTTAGTTTTTCAGCTTCTGCAGAGCTCAGCACGGGTCGTGCCCGCTGAACACGCCCCCGTGCTCAATCATTGGAACTGGCAATCCTGTTTTAAGTCAGACAATAAGCTGAACACGGGGCCGTGTCCACTCAACACGCCCCCGTGCCCAAGATTCTCTTACTGAAAACAGAACCGTTAGATCCCGGCGGTTGGTAATTTCTGACACAAACATGAGTGATAGTAATTCTTTTTACTTTCGGCACTCTTATGGTATGTGGTGTCAATTATGTGGAGGCGAACATGAAGAATTAAAATGTTATTTTCTAAATTATAGGCCCCACTATATAGACCCACCGATTCCTTATAACCTTAAGAAGGGCGAAAGTAAAAATAAGCACTATCTCTCCCTCGAATGCGCCCAGCCAGATATTCTAGGGGAAATGCTCCTTGACGAGTTATTTCAACTAGAAGAACTAATTCTAAATTGGTCAAAGGAACTTAGGAAGGATTTTATTGATCCGCCCCAAGACGATGACCATGAGGAAATGTTGGAACCGCATTCCGACAACCTTGTTGCTCCCGAAAATACCTTCATACCTAGAAAAGACTTGGACGATAGTCGTCCCTGTGCCGATTGTGCCGTGAAGGACTTTCCATCGACTTCGTTCGGTGCATACATAGACCTGAGCGATTCGGCATACACCTTCTTTAACGAGAGCCCGGGAAAGCGTTGGACTTGTCCACCTAGAATGAAAATAGGAATTACCCTCACCGATAACCTCTTGCGTTCTCGCCTTAGTATAGGACAATTAAGGTATCTTAGGCACTTTGGGGTTGTCCCTACAAATCAAGAACCACCCGATATAAATAAAATCCTTAGGAGCAACAAAACTCCATAAAGGTAAAACCCCATAGCCTCGTAGGGAGTTACAACCAGTTTCCTCGTTTTACTTTATTGACCCGTAGGTTCTTTCACATAGCCTCGTAGGCTTCTTCCTTAGACTTCCACCTTCTAATGTAAAACCCCATCAGTTCGTTTCTTTCTATTTGTGACTCGAGGGTCTTTTTGGTCCCCATAGACTTAACATTAATTATAATCCCGTAGGTTATGATGATCCCGTAGATCATCTTTTATTCGTGTCTTTATTCTATTGTATATACGTTTATATACGTATATGGCATCAAGGCACCCCTTTTTATGTTTAGAAATATTTATTTTTGCTTTTTGGATTTCATTTGACCTTGACCGTAGTCTAAGGCTACATTTGTTTTCTTTCGAATTATCCTTCCGACTTTATGACTTCTAACGTCATTTACACGTCAGTTTGTCCTACGCTTACCGTTACCCGGTTCTTACCTATACTTCTTTATGACCCGTTACCCGGGTTCTTTATCTTAATGTTTATAACATTCTTGTTTCATTAGTATGCGTTTTTCCTTTCTATCATACATTATTAGGGTATTTACTATGTTACTTATAATTAATATATGTATGAGTATACACATATTTATGCATCTTTCATTAACAAGGGGCTTGTCTTGCTTTTTCAAGACTAGCCTGACTCATTAACATGGTCGTTTTTCCCATCCCTTGGATTCATTCCTGAACCCAACTCCTATACTTTATATTTGTTAAATTGTTGTTAACAATCTTTGCTTTGTAAGCCTATTTAGAAATTCCTTTAGGATCTCCCTCTTATGGGGTGACCTCTAAGGTCCATTTCTTTCTATTTATAACCCAAAAGCCCCATTGACCACGTAGTCTTTACAATCGTTCAAGACCCTAAGATCATGACGATCCAACACATCATCCTTTTCACTTATTTCCTTTTTAAAATATATATTTTGTGCTATGGCACCCGTTTTATAGTTTCATTGTTACTAGGACTTGGTGTCCCACTTATCATTAGTCCTTATGTATTTTCACTGTGGTGTTTTACGAGGGTTACTCCACATATCATTTAGTTATTCCATATCATCATATGGAATTTACCCACATCATTTATCAACACCTATAATGTTTCCTTTTAAGTTGGCTTGGCCAAGTCTATAACTCGCCTTAACCATTCATGCTTATTATATTTTCTGGGTTCGAGTGTAATTACACTTCCTCCCAATTCTTTCCTTAATTATTTTACATATTTGCATTCTCCGGGTTCGAGTGTAAGTACACTCCCTCCCAATGCATTCCTTAATCATTTTACATAATTGCATTCTCCGGGTTCGAGTGTAAGTTCACTCCCTCCCAATACATTTCTTAATCATTTATATATTTGCATTCTCCGGGTTCGAGTGTAAGCTCACTCCCTCCCAATGCATTTCCCGACATCTCCCACTCACTTAGTCCTTGTTACATAAGGGGTACTTATGCTAGTTATAATAAACTCATCGTATCATGTGTTTAACACTTACCTGGCCAGGGTAAATAATCCGCACATGGTACACATAAACTTATTATAATTAATATATTACCTCTCATATAAGCAAGTTTTTAGTTTGTGGTTACATCCCTTATTGTATTCAGTAAAACCTTTTATTGTTATATTGCGATATCAGGTTTTTACCTTTATTTATTCACAATTCTTAAGGTGCTTTCATTTCATAAACTTATATACAATCACATTCTGTGATGGGATTGTTACATATTTATACCGTGTCTTTTATATAAGACTTTTTTCTAAACGGTTATCCCCATCCAAGTTTCTAAGTCTGAATTTTACTTAATAGGATCTTAATGATAATGTTTACTTGGATGATCACCGCCATCCAAGTTTCTATGTTTGGACCTTTTATGTATGTTTGTTATTCACATTGTGAATAACGCGTATTACCCACCCCAAATTCCTTTGGGGAATATCATCCTGGATGATTATCCCGTCCAGATTTCTCCCAAACTTTTATCTCGTACATTTCTACCATTCACCCACTTTATTAATTATACTACAAGAAAAGTGTGCACCTGGGTAATACTCGCCCTGATGGGCCTTCATTTCTTTACCCTTTTTTTCTTTTCAGTCTAACCGCTTGACCTTAGTCCTTTGCAAGCATGCTCCTCTTGTCATGCTTCGGACCTTGCCATGATCTCATTGATAAACTTTTGAATTTCCACCATCCTCAGGTGCAGAAATTATATCCCTGAGACATTCACTAGAAATTAGTATAGTGCAATTTATAAAAGCCCGTACTTTAATACAAGGCACCTATACTACTTGTTATCACAAGTAAGTTTCCCGACCCCAACCGGTCCTTTACCATTTCTATAGGGTTACCGTGTATTAGACGATAGTCCTAGGCGTGGTTTACAACATCTTTCATTCATACTATATCATGATAACAACTTACCGGACCTCGCGACAAGCTTTGAACCGAACACCAATCTTTATCAAGAGAATAAGGTTTAAGTCCAAGCATAGTTTTCCCACCATACTTGAATCTCTTAAACCAGGGCTCTGATACCAACTTGTAAGACCCACATCAGAAATTTACACGATTACAACTTTAAAATACGCATTTTAATACTAAAAATGCGACTTTACAAAAATTTGTCGTGCCAACATTCTCATATGTTTTAAAAACATTTCAAGACATAGTTGTAAGCGTTTACATAATTCACTTATAACAAAACAAAACAAGATTTAACGCGGAAGCTTTATTTAATGTGTGTTCGATTCTTGTTCGACGTTTAATCTTCATCCGGGACTATCGACATTCACCTATGATCAAAACCAACTTAAAAGTTAGTTTTGATAGTTAAATAACAAGCACATCAAGGTAAATGGGTCAAACAAACAAAATAAACAAAATTTGCAGGTTTTTACCCCGTCGCCGTACGTGACGGTATACCACATTTGGCGTCGCGCTAAGCCACGCCCCCATTTCGACAGAATGTGTTGATGTTGGTGCTGCATATTACCAGCAACCCAATTTTTCATGAAAGCAAACATAACTTGCTCGTTTTTTATCCGTTTTATGATCTGTTTCTTCCTACATGAACGTAAATTGATTCTCCATAACATGGAGTTAAAACTCGACATCCGAACTTATAAAATATATGATTTCAAGCCCTCAGCTTGAAATTGATTTACTAATACTTTTGACCCATTTAAGTTCAAAATCACCAACTTGTTTCTAATTAATCAAGATACATACTCCAATGTATTTAACCCAAAATCTTTAGCTCGGATTCATGATTTTTATGAATTACACGACTAGTACGCAAGCTATGCGCATAGATCCATTTTGATCCGTTTAGGGGGATTTTGTGCATTTAAGCATTGACTCGCACTTCCCCCTTTACACTTCACATTCCCATATCTAAATAACTATTTATAATCCACCACAACCATATTTGTGGTGGATTTAACATAAGGAACCCCAAAATCCCAATTTTCACCCTTCGGATGGTCATTTACGTAAATGACCCATTCTTAGGCATTTAAACCACGAGAGGCTTATGTCTATAATATATTTTTTTATGCTTATCTACCACCTACTTGGTCAGTTTACATGTTCTTAAACAACCCCTAAGGGTCGTTTGCCCGGTTTACCCATCGATGGCTTTTTGGTCAAGTTTACTCCCTCATTTTACTACAAAGGACTTCCACTAATTATTGACCAAAATATCACTATTAACAATAACTCTATTTATGGGTACCTTGCTTGGGTCAACATATTGACCCGTTTCAATACCTTGTCTCAAAATTGCTAATCCATAGGATCACTAATCCATAAGACGTCTTATCCTATGAGTTTATGTCTCAACAAACGCTTATTAGTCATTAAATTGTCAAATGGTATCATCAACGTCGCCATTTGACCCTATTGGTTTAGATGACCAAATATTTTACACTTAAGATCGAATAGCATTTATTTACCATTTCATTTAGTAACTCATTTCGGATTTTTTTACCAATTTGATTAAGTTTCTTAAATCCGTCTCTTACACGTTTACCCAACATGGCTTATGCCATTTGGTGTCGTTTGAAACATTGACGTTGATTTAGGTATACTTGACTAAATAACTAGTCTACACTTTTTATTCGTTTAGGCTTACTTACAAAGTAGCCGTTCAAAAACTAATTTTTACCTTAGCCTTATTTCATGGCTAATTTACCGTCTTACCTCCATTTACCATTAGACATGGTTTTTATCCTTTATATTAGTTCCGACCCATATTATTTCTTGTCGGAAACCATATCTTGAATTTCATCTTTGTCATATTTGCAACTTATAGAATAAACACGTATTCTACTAAAAGGTGTAAGTTTCACTTACCTCGCATCCAAGCAACACTTTTCTTTTCATACTTGGTTCGTTTGACCCGCTTCTTTCCCAAGCCTCTACCTAGCTTGTCAAGCGTCAACTATCATATAATATTCACAAGGTGGATAGGTTAGTCATTCTAGATCATAACCTTTATACCTTATGAACCTTTATACTACTTTTCTTACCGAACTCTATCATAGGTCAGTTTTACACTATTTTCAACATCAATAACTCATGTGTTCATCATCTAGTTACAACACCCATTTAACATATGTATGGGTAATTATCGAATTTCTATTTTTCCAACACTAGTTTATCAAATTATTAACTAGGGTTGTTTCTAAACATGGATTTCATCACAACATACTTAACCCATTTCATTTCATTTATGATCATGTACCCAAATTCATGATTTAATCAAACACCTTCATAACATTATCATGCATGATGATTCTAAACATAGTCTTTTCATCAATTTCATCATAACATTAAAACCCGCTTAGCACATACATGGGTAATCATCAAATTCCTAGTTTTCTATACTAAATCATCAAACTTTCAGCTAGGGTTTGTTCCTAGGCATGGATTCAACCCTATATCACTCATACATGTGACATTCATCACATAATTTCGATTTATGAGTGTTCATGACGAATCATAATCATCACCAAATATCAAAATTAGACACACCTTGTGTTCCCCATGACTTGGTGATCGCTAATATATATTCAAACCCGAATTTGGTCTTCGATTTCCCTTTCAATTTGAAGGTTTTGTTGAGTTTAGGGTTTTGCCACCTTTTCTCCTGCTCTGGTCGATCGACTCACACACACACCAAGTGTGTGTTTTGTTTTCTTTTTTTAAATAAAATTAGTTTTCCCTCTTGGCAATATTGGTCCCTCATGTTTTATTTTGTTCAATTGAAGCTATAATTCACTATTTGTAACTTAATCAAATATTACTAACTAGGTTAATTATTCCTAGTTAATTTAATGGGTTCGGGAAGTCATAACCCGTTTTATTTTATGTCCCCTTAACTCGGGCCTTTTATATACTTTGTTTTCTCAAAGTATTTATCCTCCTTATAATTTGTATTAGCTTTATTTATTTTAAATCCTAATTTTTACCGGGTTAATTTTCACCACCAACGGTATTTTACCCGTCTTTACTATTAACGCGGTTTGATTACCAAACCCGTTTTTAGGGTGTTACATATAATATAGCTCATCTTCAGTTTTGATAAAACTAAGCTCTTTTATTTTCTCATCAAATTACAGATTACACCATTGATATGATTGCTTTAACCCATAAATGGCTTTCTTAAGCTTACATACCTTTTCAGGTTCTTTGGATGGCTAAAACTTTCCAACTGGTTTATGGTTGGGTTTAATCTGAGGTTTAATGATTTGTAAATCAATTTTTTATGCGTATTACTATTTAGAATAATGGTGTTTTGAGAATGTTTGATGATTGCAACATTATGCATTAAGGATATAAAAGGGATGATTTTAGATGAGCTTTGATGGAAACTGGAGGTCCTGGGATGCAATACATCGAAAACGAGCAAAGGAACAGGAAATGACATCCTAGACACTAGTTATGGTGCTAAGGACGGTAGCGACATTCTTGGTGGTGTCCTCCAAGCCTCGGTCACGAATTGGATTAGCGGCGAAGTCCCGGGCGCTAGTTGTGGCGTCCTTGACGCCATGGAGCTAGTTGTGGCGTCCTTGACGCCATGGAGCTGTTACATTTTGAGAAACTTCCATTTTGACCAAATTTAAAATATGGTTTCGAATTAGGGGAGTTACACACTTTGTTTGGGGACTTCTAGAGACATTTAACACCATTTAAGAAGTTCTCATATCATTGAATTGAAGATTCCAAATCGAAAAACATGGGGTTAAAGGTTAAAATCATGAAGATGGAAGGCTAAAACCACTCGTGGTCATCCCCGGGTCTAGAATTTGTAAGTTTCTAGGGTTAATCATCTATTCTATCTGTTTGAGACTTAAGTTCTTGTAATCTTTTGATACATTAAACTTGTGTTGGTTAATTTGCATGAATCTATTATTATACTTCTTTATATACTATATAGTGAAGTTTTTCTTACATCAAAAAAATAATAAATTACAAATAAGGTTTTCTCCAAGATTTCAAATCATGCAGATGTTTGAATGTTTTATTTATTGACAATGCGTAAGGGAAAATTGTTGGTCCAAGGTACATTTCAGATGGAGAAGTCAAGTTTGCTGAAGTTAGTTATGTTGTTTAGCTATGGTTTAAGTTGTTTAGCGTTTCTCAGCTATGTGATACGGACTTCTAAATACTCTTTACAAAGAAAACTTGCAAAATCTTATCATGTAACAAGACTTTGCAAAAAGGTGGGAGAAATGGCAACATGTATGTTTAGGATATAAGTCAACATTATTGTAGGATTCACATGTTTCTATCCCAAAGCATCATTAGATAAGAATGTCTTATGTATTTGAGGTTGGCCCATGTTAATCTTAAACCAATTTACATACAGGCTAAAATGGAATTGGTCAAAGTGCTTCCTCAAAGGGAATATGCTCATGTGTATAAATGCAATGCAAGCATGAAAGGAAACCATCATCGTAAGATACAAATCAAGGAAACTAGTTAGAACGTTTTGAGACCGTTGGTACTTGAGTTTTATAGTTTAGGGCTAATTGTAATAGTTAAAAGTTAGGAGGGGCGGAAATTGTAATTCTTGTAAACTGTCCCATCAGGGATGGCGTATTTATATTCCCAGCGTAATTATAATTACGCTGGGTAGTTTGTGCTTATATATATTAATCACCAATCCTTAGTTTTCCAAGTTTCTTGGACTAAGGTGGTTTTATTGTTTATCTTTGTGCAATCCTTTGATTATCGTGCTTTCATACAAAATCCAGGCTGCTTGATTGTTGTTATCATTATAGGATTACTAATCAACCCGTCCTTAGACAAGATTTTTCATCTTATTCTTGGTTTTACTCGTTTTTCTTACATTTATCACTCAAACACCTAATCAATAGGTGTTTGTGTGTGTGTCAATCATTATCACTGTGATCCAAAGCTAATTTGAGACTCACAATTTGGTATCAGAGCCTCGTTGGCATGGTTCAGTTTTCGGTTCGGTCAGATCTTTATCGGAAACTACCGGAGACGTAAAATATTGAAGATCCGTGTCAACAGAGTTATTTCAGATCTGGAGTTTTGGTTGTTTAGCGTTTTTGCTTATTACAGTGTCTTTATTCATACAACTAACACACAAGTGTGTGTTCTCTTCTAAAAAGAAACAAAGAAAGAAGTATGAAATGAAAAAGGGAATGAAGATGGTGTTCATCGGATCCGAGTTCATGATGTTCAACGTCTTTTTATTTGTTGGATTTGTTTGTTTGTTGGTTAGTTTATGGTGGTTGGAAGTGTAGGGTGGTGACCGATGACGTTGCAACGGTAAGAGATAACGAATATGTGGTTGATGTCGGAATCAGAATTTATTTGCCGGTGAAGTCGGCTGGATATTCATGTTTGCGGCTAGGGTTACGTTTGCACATATGCATGGGCTTTGATTAGATGTTGAGCCCCATGATCTCATAATAGATTAATAATTTGCATCACTTTTTTTGGGCCTTGCACGTGTTTGGCCGGATGATTAAAGAATCATTCCATTCAATTTTTCTTTAACAATATAACACAAGATCTGAAGGGTAGATAATTATTTTTTTTTAGAGGCCCACTACATATAAGATACAATGTATGTTTAAAACTTTAAATTTGGATGATCACTACAGTTTCCTATTTTCTTCGATTGGGATTGTTCTGTGTGGTGGGCTTCTTCGAATTGGAATAGGCAGTTGGGCTTTGGAATTTAATTATGGGGCTAGTTTAGGTGCTTAGTGGTCAAGTGGGCTTCAAGTGTGGATTGATTATACATTTCTTTTGGGGTCAACAAGACTAGGGCGACGACTTTATGATATATTTTTGGGCCGTCAAGTTTTACGGTATTTGACGACTATTAGCGGTGGATCTGGAGCTAAATGCAATCTAACATAATTGATGATTCTCACAACGAAGCAAATTATTTAATTTTTATCATTGGAGTTTAAACCCTATCATATGCCTATTACAATATTATCTCTAATAATGAGATAAAGAGCTTTGATTGACAATATATAGGAGGATGCACATTTGCGGGGGAAAATGATAATGAAAGATTTTAGATTTTCAGCTGATTTGTGAAGATTTGAAGACAATGTCAGATATACTTTTGAAGATATAACAGTGAAAGATTTTAGATTTTCAGCCAATTTGTGAAGATTTGAAGACAATGTCAGATATACTTTTGAAGATCAAATGAAGAATTGATAGCATCATTCTCGGGGGAATATTTGTAACACCCACCCCGTAACCCGGGTGATTGTGCACAATTGATACACTTACAGCGGAAACAAACTAAACTTTCATTAAAACTTATAATAGTCTGAGTATAACACTTTATTATTAATTTACAAACTTTTGGCAACTAAGAACTCCTTGATCTTCTAAAACTCCACAACTGTCAAGTAGTTCCTACAGCTTTCCTCATGACTCACCTGAGATAAGTATACTCAAAACGACGTCAGATATATACAGGTGAGCTCATACTATACATTTTTTATAAAGACAGACCACAGTTTACATTATATGCATACACAATATGGGCATGTGACCACATTATAGTCAGGTTGGGCCTCATTGAACCTTATAGGTCACATTTGACTTGTCACAAACCACCGTACAAGAGACATACTGGTCCTCCAGCTGTGTCCCCCTACGGCCGTCACATAGGTATGAGTGTGTGTCGCTAGACCTTATAAGCACGAAGTGCCTATGGGTACAACACCTTATTACCCTTCCCAGAGTGACACACCTCATTAAGCATAATAGGATCCCATATACCCCTACTGACACATGCATACTGTAGCATTCTCATTATTACCAGTTATGGACGAGTATACTATCACAGTTTAAAAGACAAGTATGATGACTCACCTGATTAGCAATTGCTTAACAGCCGCTAGTAATACTGGGTTATGTCTCAAGGTCCTGACACAATTACATAATCCTAGGTAAGGTAATGGTACACCTAACTAGTCATTATCATGGTTGGATATTGATTAACACTGCCTTGTTTAAGCATGGGTGATCAATCCATGCCTAACTAAGGCTAGGCTACCCAATACCCGCCCCTGACAATAACCCTAGTACCTAAAAATAATACTAACACTACTACTACTAATATATTATTACTAATAATAAAACTAATATTAACTACTAAAAATAAATAATAAATAACTAAACATAAACTTAAACGAGAGTATACCTCAAAACTATCTACGGCACGTTGATGTAGAGTTTCCCTACTCCTGCTCCTACTCGCGCTCCAAAAACGACTACTAACAACACCCAACGGGGTATCGTATACTCGGGATTCTCTATACTAGAGCATTCCCGTTAAAGAAACTGGTACCTAAACAAACTACTGAGACTCTTATTTAAAGCAAGCAAGCAGGCACCTCAAATCCTTTTCTGGTCGATGTGGGATTCAATTGACGTGCCTACCTACCTGCTTGACCTGCTAGCTTGCTTGCTTATATATATTAACTCAGCTGCTTAACTCGTTTTTTCTTGTATAACTTTTAAAATATGACGTTTTATAAAACGACGAATATGTCATTAGAATGAGCTTATTTTTATGTACGTTTTAACCTAAGTTTCATTAAAAACGGAGTAAGGTAAATAAAATAATATATTTAATTATTAATATTAACGGTCTCCTATATTAGCCAAGGGTTATCAAGATATTTCACCTTTCACACAATTATCTTACTCGTTTAACAATATATGAAATATAAATTACATATTGCACACGTTTATAACCAGCACATTAAGATTCGGGATATTACATCCTTCCCTCCTTACAAAAATTTCGTCCTCGAAATTTGTCATTACTTAAAAAGATGAGGGTACTTATCTTTCATTATGTTTTCTAGTTCCCATGTAAAGTTGGGTCCATGACGTGCGTTCCACTTGACTTTGACTAACGGAATTTCCTTCTTGCGTAACTTTTTAACCTTTCTATCTTCGATTTGTAGTGGTTCTTCAATGAAGTTGAGTTTTTCGTCAACCTGTACCTCTTCCAGGGGTATTTGTTGGGCTTCGTCCACTAGGCACTTCCTTAAATTTGATACATGGAAAGTATTATGTATTCCTGCCAGCTATTCAGGAAGTTTTAGCCGATAAGCCACTGGTCCTACTTTGCTTGTTACTTCAAACGGACCAATGTATCGGGGTTTCAACTATCCCTTCTTTCCAAACCGAATCACTCCTTTCAGAGGTGATACCTTAAGCATTACTTTATCCCCTAGTTGGAACTCTAGGGGTTTACGCCTCTGATCTGCATAACTCTTTTGTCGATCTTGAGCACTTTTCATCCTTTCTTTGATTTGCTGGATCTTTTCTGTGGTCTCCACAATGATTTCTGGTCCTGATAGTTGACTTTCCCCTACTTCCGTCCAACAGATAGGAGTGCGGCACCTTCTTCCGTATAAAGCTTCATAAGGTGCAGCTTTGATGCTGGCGTGATAGCTATTATTGTAGGCAAATTCGATGAGTGGTAGATGAGTGTCCCAACTTCCACCAAAATCAATTACACAAGCCCGAAGCATATCTTCTAATGTCTGAATAGTCCGTTCACTCTGCCCATCCGTCTGAGGATGATATGCAGTGCTTAGATTAAGCTTGGTTCCCAACTCTTGTTGGAAACTTTGCCAGAATTTAGATGTGAAACGACTATCTCTGTCTGATATGATCGATACAGGCACCCCATGTCGCGAGACTATTTCTTTGATGTAAATTTAAGCTAGCTTGTTCATCTTATAGTCCTCACGAATTGGCAGGAAGTGTGCAGACTTGGTCAATCTGTCCATTATTACCCAAATAGTATCATAACCGTGACTTGACCTTGGGAGCTTCGTGATAAAATCCATGGTGATTTTCTCCCATTTCCATTCTGGGATCTCTGGTTGTTGCAAGTATCCAGAGGGTTTTTGATGTTCTGCCTTCACCTTAAGGCATGTAAGGCATTTTTCCACATAATGGGCAACAGATCGCTTCATTCCTGGCCACCAATAATCTCTCCTTAAATCCTTATACATCTTGTCACTGCCAGGGTGAAAGAAATACTTAGACTTATGAGCTTCCTCTAAGATTGTATCCTGCAGTCCTCCAAAATTAGGAACCCATATCCTATTGTTGAACCTAAGGATATTATCATTTCCCATTGTCAGTAGCTTCAGTCTCCCAATCATTCTTTCTTTTACAATATGATTCTCTTTTAAGGCTTCTTGTTGTATATTCTTAACTTGATCTAAGAGACTAGTTTTAACCTCTATTCTGGTTGCACGAATTCTTATTGGTTGAGGTTTCTCTTTTCTACTTAGAGCATCTGCTACTATGTTTGCCTTACCTGGATGGTATTGGATCTCACAGTCATAATCACTTAATAACTCCATCTATCGTCTCTGACGCATATTGAGCTCCTTCTGCTCAAATATATGTTTTAAACTTTTATGGTCACTATAGATAGTGCACTTTGTACCGTAAAAATAGTGCCTCCAAATTTTCAACGCGAACACTATGGCACCAAGTTCCAAATCATGGGTTGTGTAGTTCCGCTCATGAATCTTCAGTTGTCTAGAGGCGTAGGCAATCACTTTGCCTCTTTGCATGAGTACACATCCCATGCCATAGTGAGATGCATCACAGTAGACGGCAAAATCTTTTATTCCCTCAGGAAGTGACAGTATTGGGGCGCTACATAACTTATGCTTTAACGTGTTAAAGGCTTCTTCTTGTTTAGGTCCCCAATTAAACTTAGAGGCTTTCTGGGTTAGTGTGGTTAATGGTGTTGCAATCTTTGAGAAGTCTTGAATAAACCTTTTATAGTATCCTGCTAACCCCAGAAATCTTCTGATTTCAGTGGGATTCTTCGGTACTTCCCATTTCTTGATGGCCTCGATCTTTGGAGGGTCAACTTGTATTCCACATTCATTTATCACGTGGCCTAGGAATTGCACCACACGTATCCAAAATTCACACTTATAGAACTTTGCATAGAGTTTTTCTTTCTTGAGCAATTCAAGAACTGCTCTCAGGTATTGTTCATGTTCTGCCTCATTCTTAGGGTAGATAAGGATATTGTCAATAAAAACGATCACAAACTTATCGAGGTAAGGTTTACAAACCCTGTTCATGAGGTCCATGAACACTGCAGGTGCGTTGGTTAATCCAAATGGCATTACCAAAAATTCATAATGACCATACCTAGTCCTGAAGGCAGTCTTAGGTATGTCTTCTGGTGCAACTTTCACTTGGTGGTATCCAGACCTCAAGTCTATTTTAGAGAAATAGCTTGCCCCTTGTAATTGATCAAACAAGTCGTCGATCCTGGGCAAAGGGTATTTATTCTTTATAGTGGCTTTATTCAAGTCTCTATAATCGATGCACATGCGCGTCGTCCCATCTTTCTTCTTGACAAACAAGATGGGTGCTCCCCATGGTGACGAACTAGGTTGGATAAACCCCTTGTCAAGCAACTCTTGTAGTTGCTTCTTGAGTTCTTGCATTTCTGTCGGGGCTAGTCTGTACGGCGACTTAGCAATCGATGATGTACCGGGAACTAGGTCAATGCGAAACTCAACCTGTCTATCCGATGGTAGTCCCGGGAGCTCATCGGGAAACACTTCGGGGTATTCTCGTACTACTGGCACGTCCTCGACCTTCTGCTTTTCTGTAGTGTTTATGACGTATGCTATAAAAGCAACATACCCTTTCCTTAGGCATTTATGTGCTTGTGCTATCGTGATGAGGTTCTTAGTCTTGTCAGTGCGGTCTCGCGATACTGTTATCTGTTTGCCGTTGGGTAATCGGAGTCGGACGATCCTTTTGTCACATATAACTTCCGCATGATATGGTGTCAACCAGTCCATTCCTATGACTATGTCGAATTCTCCAAGTTCCATAGGCATTAGGTCTATAGGGATAACATGGTTGTTTAAGCTTATTTTACAATTCTTAACTATGTCAACTATCTCTCTTTGACTTCCATCAGCCATTTCTACTGTAAAGGCATGATCTAGGGTTTGCGACGCCTAGTTCAAGTAAGGTCTAAAGCTAGTCGACACTAGACTTCTATTTGCACCGGTATCAAATAACACACGCGCATATACATCATTTACGAGATACGTACCCGTGATAACATCTGTATTGGTCTTGGCTTCTTCTGTGGTGAGTACAAATGCACGCCCTTTTGGCTGATTTGGTTGTGTCCTATCATTTCTTTTGAGTTCGGCACATTCAGATCTCATGTGGTTAGGGTCTCCACATTTGAAACACTTCTTCTTTTCCTTGCATTCTTGAAGAGCATGACCCGTCTTTTTACAATTTGGACAAGGAAAACGACAATCCCCCGTATGAAAGCGTTTGCAAATTTGACATTGAGGAAATGTTTTAGGCCTTTTAAAGTTGTTATTCCGGGTGTCCCCCTTTCTTTCTTCCCACTTTCTTTTTGGTGTGGGAGATTCAGCCTGCCGCAGAATCATCTCGGCAGCCATGACGGCGCCAGCCTCAACAGTTTCTGCAAAAGTCTTGGGGGATTTGGATTTGATAAACACCCTCATTTCAGAGGGTAGACCCCAAATAAACCTATTGATCAGTTGTTCCTCAGTCAATGCTAAATAAGAAACCAGTCGAGATATGTCGTTGAAACGAGAAACATACTCTCGATAGGTTTTATTTCCCATTTTTAACTGAAAGAATTCCAGTTGCTCGGTCTCACTGGGAGGACAATACTTAGCAAGAAACTTATGAATAAACTCCTCCCACTTCATCTCCTTAACCTTTTCTTTTCCCTCTGTTCGGACCACAATGTTCCACCAGTGAAGGGCTTCAGCTTCAAACATATGTACGGCGAACCGTACTTTGTTGCGGTCATCACACTTACATATGTCTAATACTGACTCCATTCTGTTGAGCCAGTCTTGAGCTTCTAGTGCTCCCTTTCTTCCGTCAAAGGATTGAGGTTTACAGGACATGAAGTGCTTATAAGTACATTCCTTAGCTTTGGAATATTCACCTTTTCCTTCTAGTGGCGTGGTTGCAATAGTGTTTTTCCTTTCGCCCATTCCTTCCCTTTGTACTGGCGTGGAGGTTGCTGAGCTTTCTTCATGTCGTTCTCCAGATTGGTTAACATTACCGGTTTGTGCATTCTTCATTACCTTAGCCACTTCCACAGCTATATTGTGGATATCCTCAGTATTTAGACGCATGCTTGTACTAGACCGGGACCTGACACTATGAGAGGGAGTTTGAGTCCTATAAGAACTTTCCTCTCCCCTTCTGTTATTCTGATTATTTCTAGACCCTTGTTCATCTCTATGTTCAGACATTGTCTCTTTCCTATAGGAATATGAGTATAAAGAGTAACTAGTATGTATGATACATCATTATAATATAACAACTATATACATCACATAGATAAATATATATACATGTATATATATAGCACATAGAATGGCACAACATAGTTTACTTCTTCTAGCGTCACTCAACTGACTATGCAAGTACTTTTCCTGAGTATATATTATGTGGCCTAGTCTGAGTGTGCTATTTAATCTTTAGAGAACTAATGGTTAAAGCCTAGGCATTCCTTCAATACCTAATTCGCTAAAACCTCGGGCTCTGATACCAACTGTAACACCCACCCCGTAACCCGGGTGATTGTGCACAATTGATACACTTACAGCGGAAACAAACTAAACTTTCATTAAAACTTATAATAGTCTGAGTATAACACTTTATTAATTTACAAACTTTTGGCAACTAAGAACTCCTTGATCTTCTAAAACTCCACAACTGTCAAGTAGTTCCTACAGCTTTCCTCATGACTCACCTGAGATAAGTATACTCAAAACGACGTCAGATATATACAGGTGAGCTCATACTATACATTTTTTATAAAGACAGACCACAGTTTACATTATATGCATACACAATATGGGCATGTGACCACATTATAGTCAGGTTGGGCCTCATTGAACCTTATAGGTCACATTTGACTTGTCACAAACCACCGTACAAGAGACATACTGGTCCTCCAGCTGTGTCCCCCTACGGCCGTCACATAGGTATGAGTGTGTGTCGCTAGACCTTATAAGCACGAAGTGCCTATGGGTACAACACCTTATTACCCTTCCCAGAGTGACACACCTCATTAAGCATAATAGGATCCCATATACCCCTACTGACACATGCATACTGTAGCATTCTCATTATTACCAGTTATGGACGAGTATACTATCACAGTTTAAAAGACAAGTATGATGACTCACCTGATTAGCAATTGCTTAACAGCCGCTAGTAATACTGGGTTATGTCTCAAGGTCCTGACACAATTACATAATCCTAGGTTAGGTAATGGTACACCTAACTAGTCATTATCATGGTTGGATATTGGTTAACACTGCCTTGTTTAAGCATGGGTGATCAGTCCATGCATAACTAAGGCTAGGCTACCCAATACCCGCCCCTCACAATAACCCTAGTACCTAAAAATAATACTAACACTACTACTACTAATATATTATTACTAATAATAAAACTAATATTAACTACTAAAAATAAATAATAAATAACTAAACATAAACTTAAACGAGAGTATACCTCAAAACTATCTACGGCACGTTGATGTAGAGTTTCCCTACTCCTGCTCCTACTCGCGCTCCAAAAACGACTACTAACAACACGCAACGGGGTATCGTATACTCGGGATTCTCTATACTAGAGCATTCCCGTTAAAGAAACTGGTACCTAAACAAACTACTGAGACTCTTATTTAAAGCAAGCAAGCAGGCACCTCAAATCCTTTTCTGGTCGATATGGGATTCAATTGACGTGCCTACCTACCTGCTTGACCTGCTAGCTTGCTTGCTTATATATATTAATTCAGCTGCTTAACTCGTTTTTTCTTGTATAACTTTTAAAATATGACGTTTTATAAAATGACGAATATGTCATTAGAATGAGCATATTTTTATCTACGTTTTAACCTAAGTTTCATTAAAAACGGAGTAAGGTAAATAAAATAATATATTTAATTATTAATATTAACGGTCTCCTATATTAGCCAAGGTTTGTCAAGATATTTCACCTTTCACACAATTATCTTACTCGTTTAACAATATATGAAATATAAATTACATATTTCACACGTTTATAACCAGCACATTAAGATTCGGGGTATTACAATATTGTTGGGTCAAATTGGAGAATGATGTTATCATTTAAGGCGTCTTTAATTAGCGATGTTATTATAATTGTATGTTTTAGTGAGTTTAGTAGTTTTTCCAAGCAAGGGGCGGCTTGCTTGGAGGACAAGGCTCAGGGTCTATAAATAGAATATTAGTCATCACTTTTAGGGTGTGAATTTTGGAGCCACCACCCCGGGGGAGCTCACCCAGGGTGGATGATTAACTTGCAACCTTTTATCACATATAATAAAATCTTCTCTCGTTTAATCTTTGTTCATCAATCATTTCTTGTTTATTATTGTTTATTCATGGCCCAATTACACCCGTCTCTATATTTTTACCGAACAGAGACTGAAATCGGATCGTTCAGACCTATCAAAATTATGTCCTTTTAACTTGTTTCACATGATTCATTTGACCTATTATGGCCGTCATTAGTCTAGGAAGAAAGAAGTATTGTTTGATCGTAGTTGACGACTACTCAAGGTTTACTTGGGTGTTCTTCCTAGCTACTAAAGCTGAAATTGTTATAATTCTCATCCTCTTCATCAAGTACACTTAGACGCTGAATGATCATTGTCATGAACGCAATCAATATTAGTGGAAACCAGATGAAATCAATACAAAACATGCAAGACACTCGATAATTGGCCCAACAGTGATCAACATAAGAAGGGTTATGGTGGGTGACAGGCAAGTCAAGCGATGGTAGTTTGGAAGTAATTAGAATCGAATAGAATTATGATGGAACGTTGGAACTCTTAACGTGATTATTGTAGGTTATGTATAATTTTACTTTAAGCTCCTGAATTATAAAACACGCCTTGAACATGCCTTCTTCAAAGCCGCTTAAAAGCTTTAAAAGGGTATCCTTCCAAACAATGCTTTTAGACCACCCGTAGTCGATCAAGGAAGTTGCGTGATGTTGCTCAATAACGTCGGAACATGCCAGCTACATCGCCCCCCTTGGGCGTTTCCTTCATTTTTTGGCTGGCGTGTTTGTTAAAACGTCGGGGAAATGTGGTTTTCAAAAAAGTGACCATGGTGCAACGAATATAAAAAAAATATTTTTTTCATTTTTATTATTTACTTTTACCCCTTATTTAAACCCCACTCAACCCATTTTTTATACACATCTCTTACACCTCCTTCTCTTTTTTATAAAAACATATTCTGCATCCATTCTGCCCCCCGTTTGGTGTTCCGTCTCGGCCAACCAACCCAAATTCGTATCATCCGAACACCACCCTCCCACTACCAACCTATAATTACCAAGATTGCGATACGAATACGATGGGGTACACAAAACTATTAAACATGCCCCAACAATACTTTCAAGGGTCACTCGGCTTTGCATCAACATGGGGGTACGTATGTGTCACACCCCAACCGATGGCGGAATCATCGGGGCGCGGCACTAGGCGAACCAGATTGCTCAAGAGAATCCATAACAACTATATTGCGATAATATTTATTACATTCGTTATCCCATACTAACAAATAATACAATCACATAAGTCATCACGGATTTTCTTGTCCTCTCGAACAATTCAAATCCGACAACCTAGATTTGAGGTGAGTTTCTAGACTTCCTAGCTTGATTTGATGGAGACTTCAACTAATCCTGCAACATACGTTAAAATATTGTCAATACAAAAGTATTGGCGAGTATACAGGTTTGATATATAATAGCGTAATAGATTAAAAAGTGTTGCGAATTTCCACATGCATAAACGTAATACACGACAAATATACTCACAAAATTGATACTACCAGCTAAGTCCTCGATGCTCGATTCTTCGATGGTATAACTAGACCCCGTCGGGCGCAATAGTACTATACTAGTCGTGGTGGGACGTCACGAGTATAAGTCCTAGCACATATGTAACTAGCATCACGTATATCTATGCAAACAGTTATTCGCAAGTGATAAATTGACTGATTATATGATTCGTTGATGAGTTCGATTTATAAGGAACGTATGTTACACCCAAAATTCAATAAAAAGGGGTCAAGTATACTCACAGTGCGTATTTGGTTTGGATTGGCGGGATTATGTCCGAGAATGCCCTGATTATAGACTGGTCACATGAGTGGTTGATGGCGCGTTACATGATTACGGAAT
Source organism: Helianthus annuus (assembly GCF_002127325.2). NCBI lineage: Eukaryota > Viridiplantae > Streptophyta > Magnoliopsida > Asterales > Asteraceae > Helianthus > Helianthus annuus. Next base: position 56,136,142 of record NC_035445.2, read on the forward strand.
ACGCGAAAACGGATGGTAATTAGATCAAGGGCTGGCCCGTTCGGATGCGCTGTCCGATCGGCTGGCATGTCCGATCGGCTAGCCTGTCCAGCTGTATTTGACAATTTTTGTAAGTTTTTCGGTGGTTTGGGTCGAGACGTTGCTATGACGTGCTAAACAACTAAAATTCCATCAATTCCGACTTGTTCTAGCGGCCGGGAATCACCCTGTTCCATCAGAACTGGCCGTTCTTGGCAGTCTTTCCTTGTTTAACCCGAAATTGGTCGTCTCATCGTTAGATCTTTGACCACCACGACACTAGAAATGAGTAGAAGGTCGGTATAAGCTCCGATTCCACCGTTTTTGAGTGCCTTGAGAGTAAAAGAGTTGAAAGAAGGTTGGAAAACCATCCTTCAATCCTTTTATTCAAGATTATGTGTAGGTCTGATGTGAAAATCTTGTTTATTCTTATGGAAACCCTCTAGATCTGAGTTGTTCTTGGTGGAATGAGACCAACACTTGAAGTTCATAAGAACTCCATGATGACATCACCCTAGAACACCTCAAATCCGTTGATTTCACGGTTAAAAGTTGGAATTTGAAAGATAGAAAGGTGGAGGAAAGCATAAAGATCAAGGAAGTACAAGATTTGAGTTGAAAACTTACAAGAATCGCGAGAAATCGAGAGATAAAGGGGTTGGAACTTCTGGTCGAGCAGCAACAGTGACAACAAGTGTGTTGGAGGTGAATGAGGGGTATTTATAGGCAAGGAGGAAGGAAAGGAGGGCAGGTCGGCCTGTCCGATCGTTGGCCCAGCCGTTCGGCTGGCCTGTCCGATCGGTTGGCCCAGCCATTCGTGTAACAACTGTCACCAAAATCAGTAATTAGGACGATAATTAGTTGATAAGAAAACCATAATTAAGACACCCAAGTAATTCTGCATTAACCCTAAAATTTTCATAACAATTGGAATCAGGATCAGGGCCCCTAAAACTCAGGGGGGATAAACCCTAGTTGGTAATATCTTAACAGTTTTTACGTGGGAACTAAGTTTCAGTCGAAACCAACTCAGCAAGGCTAGTTGGACACGTACCTACCCTACCCTAAAAATGACATCTCAGGCGAGTAGCGGGAGATTCCCCGAATTCTTCCGCGACACGCGGGAGGCACCAATTTTGGGTATAAATAGAGGGGTCTGGCACTTGCATTCTGGTGTTAATTCGACGAAGAAATTCACTTCGTAGACGAAGTTATACACTATTTACTACAAAAACACACACGATCACGAAGTGCTGCCGCAATCAGGGTAATAACTCGATCGCTATTACGATTCAACGTCCGATCGATTATAACTATCCAACGATTGTCCGAGTGCTGCTCAAATTGAGCTTGTACTTTGATTGTTCGTCGTGATTTCGACTTGAATATTAGAGTGTTGTTCGAATTCGGACTATGCTCTGTTATTCGTTGTGAATCCGATTGAATTATTAAGTATCGCACTTGTTAATCGATGTGAAGGTTTGATCTCGTGAATTGACGTAACTGCTGAATTAGTTACTAACCCGATTGTGTGTGTATATGATTATTTAAACTAGGTTAATCACAGGCAAATCAGTAGGCTTATATCTTGCCCGTTAAATCTGCAATGTGAGTCATTCTTCTTTTTATCAAACTGTTTTTACAATACCTCAAACTATTTTCCAAATGTTATAATTACAGGGATTAAGTTGTGGTTATCTTAACCGCTGGTTAGTGGGGTATTGTGCACATTACTAATTTCTCACGGTTAGGCAATAAGCCCTAACAGGGGTTAGGCTACAAGACCTAGCAGTGATAAAACGGCACTAATTGGGTGACTGGACCCAATAGTGGTATGACCATCGTCACACGGGTGGCAAGACCAGATATAAAATAAGATACTGCCATTGTAATCGCTCTTATGCTGTAATTGATAACTATGTGTCGTTTTATCAAACTGAATGATTCACTCAGTATTTCCCCGCTGACAAAACCTTTTTACAACATGTTTCAGAGGACATACTGTGAATTCAGTACACGTGCTACGGAGCACCATCAAGCTTGAAGGAGTGGCTCAAATAAATAAATAAACATGTTTATAAAATAATGAAATTATGAAATTTACGGGGTTTATCCTGAAATGTAAATAAATAATACTCGGGCAAATTTTTAAGTTTAAACCGATCCTGTTAAGACTTCCGCTGTAAACATAAATACCACGGGTTTTTCTGTCCCGCGGCTCCTGGACCGGGTCAAACCGGGTGCGGGGGCCGTGACAGAAAAAGGTGGTATCAGAGCCACTGATCAAGCCACTGATTTAAGCCTATTAAGTATTTAGAAAATACTTAATTTTATTAAATTGTTATTTTGTAATTATGTGCTTTATTATCTGATTAATTGCATATAGTATGGAACAGATTTTATATGTTTAGCAATTAATAAATAAATTAGACTAAAATTTTAGTGCCTTTACAAGTCTAGAAGTCTTATTTAGTAAATATATAAATTTATAAATAAAACTAAGGGTACTTTAAAATTCTAATTGTTCTGGTAATTAAACACATATTTCTATCAAAATTTGTTATAAATTCTGACATAATAATTGTATGTATTCTGCAAAAACAGCATGAGTGATTTGTCTGATGCCCTTCAGAAGTTAAATCTCTATCTAGTAAGAACAGAGGTTTCCAGAGATTTTAATAGATATATACCAGACATAGAGGAACCTATAGAATTTAACGCTTTACCTCTCAAGCAACCCAAGTCTAAGGGAATAGAAATTGGGGAAAGCTCTAGGCAAATTGAGGGGTTACCATCTCAAGAAGAGTTAGATTTTACATTAACAGACTATAATACTATCAAAACTATTAATGAAGCACGACTATCGATGAACTCAGAATCAGTTATCCCAAACCTTTCAGTACACTCGCGACCTTTCGAAATAGACGAATGGTTGACTCATGAAATACAGTTACAGAACAATCCCTATAAGCTTTTTCCTCAGTCCAATCTAGAACCTTTACCAAATCCACCTAAGAGTAACAAGAATACAGTTAGACTCCGCCAGTTCAACCAAGAATTAATAAATATTGGGAATAGGATCCAAGAGATTGGAAAACAAATCTCCTGGAAATACGATCCAAGGAAACAACGTTACTAGATTATTATTTAACAAAAGGATCGGGAATTTATGAAATTGCGATTATGTAATAGTAATAAAATTGGCATGTGTAAAATAGAAAATAAAATAGTTATATATAGAAGCATGATCTAATGAAAATCTTAGAACATTTACAAATTTGGGTTCGTTTACGTGATTATGTGCAATTAAGTGTAACATTGGATTATTTCTTATATACTAATTATTTATCTACAAATTAGTTGTCCAATGGAAAACTCTAATAATGAACCAGTTAACGAGGATAATCAATCCGAGCAACAATCAGGGGGTCAATATATGACTAGGCAGGATATAGAAAATATCGTTGCTCAAGGGATAGCCAATACTATTCCAACAATGATTGCTCAGGGGATAGCCAACGCTATTCCAGCAATTGTCACTGCTGTTAAAAATCCCGTAGAATCACAACAAATCATTCCTAGCAAACGTATTTCTGAAGATAATTTCAGTAATAGTGTAAACGGAGGAAATGATCATGTTAGTCATGATAATGAACCGCGACGAGCTCCGCTCCCTAAGAAAAGGAAAGCTGCAACGCCTGGTTGCACTTATAAGGAGTTCCTTGCCTGTAAACCTGTAGAGTTCGCAGGCAATGAAGGGGCAACTGCGGCACTGCGTTGGTTGGAGAAAACCGAGGCGGTGATCAGAATAAGTAAATGTGTTGAGGAAGATAAGGTTATGTACGCTTCGCACCTTTTCAAGGAAGAAGCATTAGAATGATGGAATACAGTGTTACAAGCCAAAGGAAGTGACGTAGCCTATGCCATGGGTTGGGAAGAATTTAAGCGATTAATAGAAAGGAAATTTTGTCCCGAATATGAGAAAGAGCAAATGGCAAATAAGTTTTTAAGTCACCGAATGGTGGACGTAGATTGTCGAGGGTATACTTCAAAATTCTTTGAGTATGCCAGAATTGTACCTACTCTGGCTTCGCCGGAACCGGTACTTATATCTCGCTACATCTGGGGATTGATTAGTGAGATTCGTGATATTGTCAAAGCTGCGAGACCCCGCACAATTGACGATGCGGTAGAATTAGCTAACACTCTAACTGATGGACTGGTGCGCACTCGGGAAGAAAATAAGAGGAAGGAGTTAGCCCAGAAAATTTCCCAAGAATTTCAGATTGGTAATAATAGCAATCTCAGGAAAAAAGGAACCGGGTGATTCCCTACTATTCCATTTTGCGATACCTGCAAGGGAAAGCATTTTGGAAAATGCAAAGGATGCTGCAATTTCTGCAAAATTCCAGGACATCGAGAAGAGGATTGCAGGAAAAAGAAGGCAATAACCTGCTACAATTGTGGAGAAACAGGACATTACCGGACGAACTGCCCAAAATTTGGCAACCCAGCAAACGAGAAGGTGAAACCTGCAGAAGGGACTACCAAGAGAAACGCGAGAGCTTTTCAATTGACTACTCAGGAAGCTGAACTAATTCCTGACATCATAGTTGGTACGTTTTAAGTTTCCAACGATTAGGCAAAAGTATTATTTGACTCTGGTGCATACCAAAGTTTTATAAATACTTCATTTTGTCAAATCCGTAATTTACCTTTAGCCAACCTTAGGCCAATTTTTACAGTAAAAACGGCATATGAAAAGTCCGTTAGAATAAATAACATTTTGCGAGAAGCAAAGATAGAATTAATAGGACGTAAAATTTTCTGTAAACTTGTTATTAATAAATCAGCCGGATTCGATGTTATAGGAATAGATTGGTTAAATAACCAACCTTGTTCGAATTCTCTATAATAAAAGCTTCAGTGTCATTTGTAAATAGGAAGGACGGATCAAGGAGAAGGTATATAGATTATAGGAAATTAAACAAAGTTACCATTAGAAATCGATACCCATTACCTAGGATTAAGGATCTATTTGATCAACTTTAGAACACTAGGTATTTGTCTACGATATATTTGTGTCATCAATTGAGAGAACAAAACATACCTAAAACCGCTCTCAGGATTAGGTATGAGCGATACAAATTCACAATCATGCCCTCCAGATTAACAAATATCCTAATAGCATTTATGGACATGACAAAAAGAATATGTAAACCGTATTTGGATAAATTTGTAATTGTTTTTATCAACAATATACTTATTTACTCCAAAAGTCAGGAGGACTATTGTAAGCATTTACATGCACTCTTAACCTTGTTAAGAAAAGAAAAGCTATATGCTGAATTCTCAAAATATGAATTCTGACTTCAAGAAGTACAATTCTGAGAACACATGGTGAATCTTGAAGGTATTCACTTAGATCCTGATAAGATAGCGGCAAATTACTAAATGGAAGATTTCCGCAATCCCTAAAGAGAAACTAGGAATTCTGTAAATTTAGACAGATACTATAGATAGATTATTGGGAATATTTCTCCAGACAAGATATATCCCTAACTAAACCAAAACAGTTAAGGTTGAATAAAAACCTAAACCAGAAAAAGCCTTTAGGATCTTACAACATAAAGGTTCCAATTCTAGCCTTACCAGAAGGAACAGAAGATTTTAAAGTATACAGTAATGTTACAAAGCTAGAATTTGAATATATGATAATGCAACGCAAAAAGGTAATTGTGTATGCATTAAGACAATTGCAAAAGCACTAAGAAAGCAATACCACCTCTAAACCTAAACTTAGAAGCCATAAATTTACCCTTAAGATTTGGAAACATTATCTGCAGGGAGATAAGTTTACTATCCATACGGGTCATAAGAATTTAAGATACATATTTGAGCAACAAGAATTAAACACAAGGAAAAAGGAAATCCTCGGTGACTACGATTGTGATATTTAGTATCACGAAGGAAAGGCTGAAGACGGTCAGAAGAGTATACAAATAATAAGCCAGAGCCGTAGGAGTTCGAGTTGGAGACAAATTGCTATTGAAAATATTTCCTTGGAAAGGAATTATTAGATTCGGTAAGAAAAGAAAGGTAAGATAAAAGTACGTAGGACCATTTCCAGTAATCCAACGAATAGGACCAGTTGCTTATCGACTACAATTACCAGAAGAATTATCTGGAGTACATGATGTATTTCATGTATCCAACCTCAAGAAATGTTTATCCGACGAATCTCTGGCAGTACCTCTTCAAGATGTAGAGGTGAACGAAAAGTTGAAGTTTATAGAGAAACTACTACAGATCGAAGATAGAAAAGTCAAGTTTCTCAAACACAAACGACTGGTGTTGGTCAAAGTTAAATGGAATTCTAGGAGAGGACCAGAATACACTTGGGAGTTAGAATCAGAAATGAAACGCAAAAGTATCCTCAACTATTCCAATAAATCTCGAGGACGAGATTTTTATTAAGGTGGGGAGGATGTAACAACTGTCACCAAAATCAGTAATTAGGACGATAATTAGTTGATAAGAAAACCATAATTAAGACACCCAAGTAATTCTGCACTAACCCTAAAATTTTCATAACAATTGGAATCAGGATCAGGGCCCCTAAAACTCAGGGGGGATAAACCCTAGTTGGTAATATCTTAACAGTTTTTACGTGGGAACTAAGTTTCAGTCGAAACCAACTCAGCAAGGCTAGTTGGACACGTACCTACCCTACCCTAAAAATGACATCTCAGGCGAGTAGCGGGAGATTCCCCGAATTCTTCCGCGACACGCGGGAGGCACCAATTTTGGGTATAAATAGAGGGGTCTGGCACTTGCATTCTGGTGTTAATTCGACGAAGAAATTCACTTCGTTGACGAAGTTATACACTATTTACTACAAAAACACACACGATCACGAAGTGCTGCCGCAATCAGGGTAATAACTCGATCGCTATTACGATTCAACGTCCGATCGATTATAACTATCCAACGATTGTCCGAGTGCTGCTCAAATTGAGCTTGTACTTTGATTGTTCGTCGTGATTTCGACTTGAATATTAGAGTGCTGTTCGAATTCGGACTATGCTCTGTTATTCGTTGTGAATCCGATTGAATTATTAAGTATCGCACTTGTTAATCGATGTGAAGGTTTGATCTCGTGAATTGACGTAACTGCTGAATTAGTTACTAACCCGGTTGTGTGTGTATATGATTATTTAAACTAGGTTAATCACAGGCAAATCAGTAGGCTTATATCTTGCCCGTTAAATCTGCAATGTGAGTCATTCTTCTTTTTATCAAACTGTTTTTACAATACCTCAAACTATTTTCCAAATGTTATAATTACAGGGATTAAGTTGTGGTTATCTTAACCGCTGGTTAGTGGGGTATTGTGCACATTACTAATTTCTCACGGTTAGGCAATAAGCCCTAACAGGGGTTAGGCTACAAGACCTAGCAGTGATAAAACGTCACTAATTGGGTGACTGGACCCAATAGTGGTATGACCATCGTCACACGGGTGGCAAGACCAGATATAAAATAAGATACTGCCATTGTAATCGCTCTTATGCTATAATTGATAACTATGTGTCGTTTTATCAAACTGAATGATTCACTCAGTATTTCCCTGCTGACAAAACCTTTTTACAACATGTTTCAGAGGACATACTGTGAATTCAGTACACGTGCTACGGAGCACCATCAAGCTTGAAGGAGTGGCTCAAATAAATAAATAAACATGTTTATAAAATAATGAAATTATGAAATTTACGGGGTTTATCCTGAAATGTAAATAAATAATACTCGGGCAAATTTTTAAGTTTAAACCGATCCTGTTAAGACTTCCGCTGTAAACATAAATACCACGGGTTTTTCTGTCCCGCGGCTCCTGGACCGGGTCAAACCGGGCGCGGGGGCCGTGACAGTTCGGCTGGCCCGTCCGATCGGTTGGCCCAGCCGAACGGCTGGCCCATCCGTACGGAGGCCTTTCGATCCTCGTTTTTGGTGCGTTGCGATAGTTTGGGCCACATTTCCACATATTTATATTATTATTTATTTATTATAATTAATCACAAAAGGGTCGTATATACGTATCCATATATTCAATATTCGGTGCGATGATCGAGTTACGCGTGCCTTCGAATGCGTTCTTCGATGTGATGTGCCACAGTGATTATCGGGGCACTACTTGCTCGTATTGCCGTCATCGTCACGATGGCTGGAGGCATGGTACTCACCCGAAAGTCCTTGTTAACGTTGATTGTTTACGTCTTGACACCTCACGGCTATCGAGGAGGGCAGAATAGGTCCCCACTCAACATCATCATGAGTGTTATTATTTGCGAAAAATAGCTTGTAATAGCGATAGAATATGCGTAATTATTCGATTATACTTCGATTTAGTGATGTATCCGATATTGTTACATTATGATCCGAATCTCTGGTGCTAGGCGTAACGAGTATAATGAGTAGTAACAACGCACGGAAGTGCGGGTTGTTACAGTATGGTTCCCAAGACGAAGTCGAGCCCAAGATCGAGACAGCGCCGGAGACACAAGCCGAGCGCGAACCCGAGGCCTCTCAACATGGAAGACGCTCGCATAAAAAATAGGGTACCGCTCCTCGTGCGAAAATGACCTACCAACCTTAGACAAAATCTGAGGAGTACAAGCTCGCATGGGCTTGGCTAGACATCTCGGTTTTCCAACGTATTAAGGACAATTGGGGTAGTGGTCAAAGCAATACGAAAATATTAACAAAAGCGTTGGAGGAGTACAACTCAACGCGAGGGACATTCGCATACTTGAAGTGTTGAGAGCTTCTATGTGGAAGTCCTAAGTGGGCTAACGTACCAACAATGACGTTTAGTAGTAGCCGCAAAGCAAAACGTTACAAAACCTCTTCTTTGGTTGATCCAGAAACGCTCATTTCCCATGCTCGAAACGTCAATTTAAACAATCCTATTAAAATGGATGACGAGGAGGAGGAAATGGATTTGCCCTGACCTCCCGGTGGAAGAAGTGGCAAAAATGGGGTAGGACGGAGGCATGTTCGGCGGGTGCTGAAATGAAAGATGATTTCGAGGAGATGAACTGACAACTTTAATATACGCGAGACCTCGGGCATAGGTGTTTGAAAATATTGCAAGAAAGAAACGCCGAAAATAAAAAGTTCTTCCCGATCCAAGAAGCAAGGCAAATGGAGAGAGACATCGAGTATTTGTCAAAACCATTCGAGCACCTCCAAGGAGGCACCTTAATCCTAGCACAAATGCGTAGGCAACAAATCTGTGACAACTACGGACTTTAGAGCTTTATTTTTTAAGCATCCGTATGCTTTTTTTTATTTTTAATACTTTTACATGCTTTGTCTTTATTTTTTAGTATTTTAATTAATGGTAATGTAATTTTTTATTTAAAGAAGTATTATTTATTTTAATTTTCATTAAAAAAAATAATTAAAAGTAAATAATTGGGTAATCATTGCAAGGGGTATTATACCACTACACCACTTTTGAACTTCACCCCCAATAATACCCCATGCTGAATAGGATAGACACCAATTTTGAACTTCACCCTCATAATACCCCATACTGACTAAGATGTCACATGCCGTTTCATGCCTAAAGGAGGGGCTTGAAGATAATGCCCCAGTACACATGGTTTTAAGATAAAAGACTCAAAAAACACTCGATGGCTCATTGCCAAACATGATCATCATGTGATGTTCATCTATATCGATCTCATACTTTGATCACTGGATGCGGCTCTCAAAGCTCCAGTCCTAGGGTCATAATCATTATTTGTTTCAATCTTATCCCAACTCAAGAACGATTTAAAAAAAGTCAATCCCAATAGGCAATAACAACCCAACAAGTTTATTCGTACACCTACACCTCTATATAAGATCATAGATGTCTTTGTTTTCATCACCTATAATGGAGGTATAGACTTTTTAAGGATGCTAATTTATGAGAGAAGTTAAATGAAAAAACATCTACCATAATTTACTTTCATTAACCATTTGACTGGTGGAGATGGGGTCCGGAGGACCGGATCCTAGCCAATGGCGGACCTAGGAATTATTTTTTTGATGTGCGAACGAGTGGTTAAACCAAAATTTCAAGAGGTGCGATCGGGTTTTTTGCCTATAAAATACACTAATTTTTTTCAAGGGGTGTGCCCGACCCTGATCCTAGCAAGTCCGTCTCTGCCAGTTCAATGAGGAATGTGCTCAACTCAAATCAGTTGGCGGAGTCTCAAACGAAAGATTTTCAGCGGTTCTTTGTTTTGGTTGGAGGACTCTTCTCAACCAAATTCCGGCGTGTTGGAATTTAACTAGAAGAGGAGTCTCTGCTGGCAACGGGCTCTGCTATTTATGTAGAACAGAGGAGGAAACCACTGATCATCTATTTACGATAGAACGCTTGCCTGTTTGTCTTGATGAAATTTGCAGTTCAAAAAATTAACCATTCGACACCTTATCGAATTAAATTTAACAAAAATGGTATTTTCTGAAAAAGATCAAATCATATTTTTAAATTTTTATATTTTTACAGATCTGATGATTAACTATCTATATTTTACACAACTAACATAATTGCAAATAATGAGACACTTGTAACAAACAAAAAGCAGTCCTGCTAAGTGCTAACATCCCCATGAGGGTCTTTAAGTAAATAAAAAAAATTCTTAGTTCTTAAGTTTTTAACATCCATAAGAACAAAGAAAAGAAGTTGATGAAGTTCACAATCAACGGTTTATGCCTGGTATGATAAGAGAGTACAAAACCCATAAAACTTGCATACAAAACACAAATCGTGTTCCAATGATTCATCTCGTATCATTTTCAACAATTTTTAGTTATTCCGGATCGTCTAGTTTGAACTAGCAAAATCATCATGCGTATCAAAACATTTTATTGACTTGACGAACTGACTTGCTGCCTTATGGTGCGCGCACAATCAGCAAAATTCTTGACCAGTGTACTGCATTTTAGCGGGTCTTTCGTGTTTTCTTTGTAGCATTCCAAACACGCGGTCAAATCAGTCGAGCAAGGCATAGGCTTCGGTTGTGGAAGCTTAAACTCTTTATCATGAAGTTCTTTCGCCTTTTGTGTTACTTCAACCACCATTTCATCTTCTTTCTTTTCTAGTTTTTCGAAAACTTTTTCACTGTCTTGAAGGACGGAGCGGATGGCGTCCACCTCGGCGTTAGCAGGTGGTGGAGTTGGGAAGTACATTGGCGGCCATCCGGCGGCAGAGGGGACGCCTTTTAGGGATGGGGAGTCGTCATGGATGGCGGGTTTAATTTTGTTTTGTTGGGACGGTTTTGGTGTTTTTGGTTTTGGTTTTCTTGTTTTCTTCTTCGCTTTGTCGGTGTCGTTAGCTAGCTGCTTAACTAAGTCGCTGCTTATTTGAATTGTGAATGCATCATCCATGGCTTTCAAGACCAATTCCTGGAACAATTTTGTTGCAACACTTTAGCAATAAATTTGTGCAATTATGGACAAAATATAATCCAACTTTTTAAATAAAATGAGTTATGAGGTTTTATGCATTAGAGTAAATTACGTTTTTGGCCCCTGTGGTTATATCACTTTTACTATATTAGCCCAAAATAAGAATTTTTAACATATCTACCCTCATGGTCTCTATAACTAACCATTTTGGCTCCTAAGTCTAGAGATCATGGGGGCCAAAATGGTTAGTTATAGAGACCATGGGGGCTAAAATGGTTAGACCTAGGGGCCAAAATGGTTAGTTATAGAGACCATGGGGGTAGATATGTTAAAAATTCTTATTTTGGGCTAATATAGTAAAAGTGATATAACCACAGGGGCCAAAAACGTAATTTACTCTATGCATTAATAATACCCTTTAGCAATATATTAGCCCTAAAGTTCTTAATAATCAGGCAATCAATCATATAAAACCGTTAACCTGCAATCCTTTTGCATTCCCTAATAATATCATTAAAGCAGATTTTCCATGCCTAATATGCATATATCAATCTTACACTTTTGTGTTGGTCCATGAAATTAATTCACTTTTTTTTCCGGACTGCATGAGGTGCACAAATTAAAGTAACAACATTTTCCTAACAATCCATGTAAAGTTTATCATTCAGATTAAGGTACATTGTAACGGAATAGAATGCACTGCATGAACTTGTTTGATAAGGGTGGAGGGGAGTGGAGCATGATGGAGAAGCGGCATGGAGGAGGTGGCGGTGAGTGGCAAGGCGGTACCTATGTTGTCAAAGACGCAAGGCGCAGGCGAGGCGCATCAGCCTCGCCCGGAGCCTAGGCGCAAGGCGCAAAAAAAGCGTGGGCTTTTTTAAGAAAAGCGCACATAGAGAAAAAAAATATAAAAAATATGTTATGCTTTGAAAATAAATAAGATTTCACATATAAAATTAAAAGAAACTATTATACATGCCATTTAAGATCATGTAGCTAATAGTTAGTAGCAAAAGTTTAGAACTTATATGTTGTAAGTTTTGGGTGCGTGAATAAAAGTCCCAGAAGGTGGTAAATACTTTGTCCCAAAAGGTGGTAAATACTTTGTGCAAAAATGAGTTTCTGAGCTTGAATTTAGTTGAACTCGTGCGGACAAGAATGCAGCTCCGGAAACCCGGGCCCGCGTGAGCCAAATTTTTTTTCCTGCGCCTCAACCACGTTTTTTGCGCCTAGGCGCGCGCTTTTTGCGCCTCAGAACCGTTTTTTCAAAAAAAAAGCCCGTTTTTGCGCCTAGGCTACCACCAGGCGCTTTAGGTGCGCCTCGCTGCACCCGGGCGCCTAGGCGCGCGCTTTTTGCGCTTTTGACAACATAGGGCGGTACTGCACGGGAACACCGCCCCACAACTAAGTACCGCAAGCGGGAATACCGTGTGGCATCCTCATGCTGATCCGCATGGCTGGTGGGAAGAAAAGTTTGAAGCGGCATGGAGCAAGCGGGGTGAGTGGTGAAATGGCTTTGGTACCCCATAGAGCAACGGCATGAACACCCCCCCCCCCACACACACACACACCATTATAGAAGTTGGAAAGAAAGTAAGAATGGATAAACTATTCATGCGATGCGCTGAACTCATGCTAGTAACGAAAAACTAATCAAATCATAGAGACACATATTCAAAACAAGGTCTCCTCTAGTTTGTATAACTACTCTTAGAAGTTCAATATACTTTTTAGTTTTGCCTTCACATATGACAACAGCAAAGTATTGCTCAACCTATCATCTAAAGGTAATGACAGATCTCATCAACCTTCTTGGTAGCTTAATCGTATCATCATACTAATTAATCATATCATCATCATCATACCCAGTAAATCCCACAAATAGCAAAGCTAAGGCAGGGTCTGAGGAGGGTAGATGTAGACAGCCTTACCTCTACCCGTAGGAATAGAGAGGCTGCTTCCAATGAGACCCCCGGCTCGATTGTAGTTTCGTATCAAGCCTTGGACCTAAGGCACATAACACTCAAACCATCGGGACAGAGACCGATTAGTGCATGTACCCACGTGTCTTTCAGCTATCAACCCCACCACATCATGCATGATTAACCATCAGCCGCTTTTAACGTTATTTTCACGAAATTAGTAAAATAACGTTAAAGTTTGTACCATTTCACCTTTGCCCCCCGAGCGCCCACACATATATACATTATATGTGCACACTGCAAGCAGGGCAACAAATTAATCATAGCCCTTGTTAATCATATACCATAGTTTAACTGCCAAAATTTAAAAAGTCACATCACATAATAATATGAAGCAGGTGACAGGACAATTGAAATGAACTAGAAGTTAACAAGTGAAACCAGCTGAAGCCAAAAGCAGTAAAAGCTCGATAAATAAAAGCCCTGATCAAGAAACTGGAAATAACTATCAACAATGTGCCTTCAAACTCATCTTCAACTAGCCTTAATCAACAACATCTCACATTCTAACATCCAAAAATCAATCAATAAACCGAAATTCCTAAATCCTAAACCCTAACTTAGTAAAATCAAATCCAACACCTCAATAAACTAATATTAGGTTAATCTAAGACAGTAAAGGCGACATAATCACACAACCAATCATCGAATTACAATATGATGATAAAATGCCCAAATTAATCACTGAAACCCTACGTTTGATCGTCAATTGTTAACTATTAACTTCAAAATTTCAGCAAACATATACAGATTAACAAACAAAAAGGTAATTAGGGGTAAATATATAGAGATTAGATAGAAGATCTTACCTGAAAGCTCGAAACACGGCGATTAACCAAGAAATCGTAGGTTAGAGCGAGACGGGAAATTCCAGATGTGTAAATTTTAATTGAGGAGATGGGATTGAAAGCCCTCCTACTTTCTATGAGTAGTCATTTAAACTCCTTCACTTCTCAACTAAATGACTTCTTCCTCTTGTGTAAACGAGGTGGAGTGATTCGAAAGCAGTGACGGATCTATGATTTCGATCAAGCGGTAACATTTTATAAATAAGCGGTAACGAAATCGAAAAGACGTCAAATTTTTCCAAAATTTACACTAACTTTTCCAAATTTTTTCCGACCAAGGGGTGGCGGACGCCACCGCTTAACTACCTATAGGTCCGCCCCTGTTCGAAAGCGAATCTGGATTAGATCGGTAAGAAACTCAAATGAGCCAAGCCTTAAAGAGTCGAGTCTAAGCTTGACTCTGAAATATGGCTCATTTAATTATCGAGTCTAAGCTCGAGATTTACATACAAACCTTGTTTAGGCTCGCGAGCTTAAACGAGCCCAATCAAACTTTATATATATATATATATATATATATATATATATATATATATATATATATGGTAGAGTTCCTGCGAGAATCATCTTTATTGCGAGAACCATGAGAACCGATGTGAACACAACAAAATAAACCCACTACACCAAATACCTAAAAAAACCTAAAAGAAAACTACCCCCCCCCCCCCAAATCCTAAAAGGTAAACCATAAAGCTAAACCCTCAAAAAAACCTAAAAAAAGATTTTAAAAAGTCTAAAAAACACACAAATTTTTTTAATATTTTTTTATAAAATCGCTACTTTTAGTATCCAAAAAAATTTAATTTTTTTTATTAACGAAAAGTAGCGATTTTTATTAAAAAAAATATATTAAAAAATTTGTGTGTTTTTTAGATTTTTTAGGTATTTTTGGTTGTGTTCACACTGGTTCTCGCAATAAAGAGTGGTTCCTAACGGATCCTTCTCGTATATATATCCATACATAGGGTAGGGCTAGATAGAAAACCCTATCTATATAAAAAACCCTAGAAAACCCAACCTCCCGACATTTTTTTATTTGAAAAAAATAACACATGTAATATACATGTTTTTAAGAGTTTTGGGCCAAAAAAAATCAAAAAAGCGCCGAAGGGATAATTTAAAAAAAAAATCAGCAACTTTCAGCATTTTTGTCTAACACATGTTAGGCACTAAATTTTGTTTATTTTTTTTTTAAAATCCCTTCGGCGCTTTTTTGTTTTTTTTGGCCCAAAACACTCTAAAACATGTATATTACATGTGTAATTTTTTTCAAAAAAAAAATGTCGTGAGGTTGGGTAAAAATGGGGGGAGATTTGGGTTTCCAGAGTTTTCTAAGAATTTGAGGGTTTTCTGTCTAGCATTACCCTACATATATATACATATATATAGGGGACCGCTAAAATGAGAATCACCTCGAGTTGTAAGAACCGTGAGAACTACACCGTGCGTGGCGAGGTGGACCAATTTTTTTTTTCATAAACGTAGTTGCGTGTATTATAAACACATTTGTAAAAAAAATTCAAAAAAAAATGTCGTGTGTGTAGTTTTGAGCACCACCAGTTTGTGTTTACAGGTACCGTAAATCTAACCGGAAAATTTACGGGTACCGTAAACACAAACTTGTGGTGCTCAAAACTACACACACGACATTTTTTTTTAAATTTTTTTTACAAATGTGTTTATAATACACGCATCTACGGTTATGAAAAAAAAATTGGTCCACCTCGGCCCGGATCAAAAAGTTCTCACGGTTCTTACAACTCGAGCTGGTTCTTATTTTAACACAATTCTCTCTCTCTCTCTCTCTCTCTATATATATATATATATATATAGGGTCAGGTTCATTTGTGAACAACTGTATAAACTAATCCTAGCCCTTGATTATCAATACATAAGTGTAAATCAATGGCCAAGATTTGATCAGGATTTGATGATAAAAATACACTAGTGTATTTGATGATTTGATGATGTAAATCAACGGCCAGAATTTGTTCACTCAGTTCACAAATACACTAGTGTTCACTCTAGAACCCTACCCATATATATACATGGGAGGATTTGATGATGAAAACCAATGAGAAAACCAATTTTTTAATACAAAACTCATTGTAATTAAGATACAACATTAAAAAAAGAATTTACAACATCAAATAATTCATTTATTTTCTCAAAATCACTCTTATTAGATTTTTTACACATCTAACAAATATACACATGTGTAAATGAGAAAACTTACACATGTGTAAATTTTCAATGTTTAAAAATACATGTAAATTTAAACGTGTTAATTAAATCTCTAACATTGTGTTCGAATAATAGTGATAAGTGTAAAAAGAAATTTTGAATTCGAAATGTTTTTGACCAAGTTTTTGCGATTTTTTCATTCGTTCTCACGGTTCTTGCGATATTTAGCGTTCTCATTTAAAAACTCTCATATATATATATATATATATATGGGAAGGTTCATTTGAGAAAAAATTTTAATGTGAGAAGAAAAAGAAGAAAGGGCATATTAGTAAAATACTATTTCATTTATTACTTATATCATTAATTTTTCTCTTTTTAATTAATTAGTCAACTAATCATTAATTATCCTACATATAATCTACAAAACCTACACATATCAAAATTTTCCTACATATAACCTACACATTATAGAATTTTATCCTACACAGTCGAAATTATCCTACCACCTAGAATTTTATCCTACACAGTCGAAATTATCCTACCACCTAGAAATATATCCTACACAACTCGTAATTTATCCTACACAATAGTAATTTATTCTACACTTTAAATTAAGTTGTTTTTTTTTTAATTTGGAAAAAAGTATATATTTTGAAAAAGAGTTACAAATTTAATTTAGCTAGTTATTAAAGGGGAAGAATACAAATTAATGATTTATGTAAGTTTACAAATATACCCTTATATTAAAATTAAACACAAATATTAAATGAAGTAAAATGAAGCATTCTTATTGGTTTAAACTTCTTTTTTTTTCTTCTTACAAAAAAAATTTTTCTCATTTGAACCCTCCACCATATATATATATATATATATATAGGGTCAGGATTTAGAGAAAACGGTGGAAAGTGTGAGAACGCTTATGAATCGTCCGATCAAAACAATCTATGGACTAGATTGGCGAGGTGGCGTTTTCGTAAATAACATCAATTTTATTACGTGGACGCGCGTCGTTAAGGGTAAAAAAGTCTTTTGACTTCTTCACACAAAACGCCATCTCATGAAATAAAACACCAAACAAAAATCACACACCATTCTAACTAAAAACGCCATTAGATATAAAACGTCAAACTTAATTATAATAAAATCCAGCCTAAAATAGGGATGGCAAAAAAGCCCAAGCCCGACGGGTATACCCGAAACCCGAAACATACGGGCCGGGTATACCCGAAGCCCAATGGGTATGGGTCGGGTACGGGCTTAAAAATAGAAAAAATTCGGGTATGGGTACGGGTATGGGATTTAGTGATACCCGCCCGATACCCGGCCCATTTACCCGAATAATACCCGAATTATAGATTTCCATATATATAAACTTAGTAAATTTACTTATTACGTTCTCTATAGTCATATGTGGCTATTTATTTGGCATGTGTTTAGTTAACATATAACTTATTTTTAAGCATGTATATTGGATATGGAAGCTATCACTCTTTATTATGTGGATGTTTTATGCAAATAGGTGGTCCTGATACAATTACTTAATTAAGTAACCGTTTTAATTTAGTTTAGTATATGTGGTCTGATTATGATATGTAAGTCATTAGTCATATTTTCATTTATTATAGTCATTAAAATAGTAAATTATATAAACATCAAAGTAAAAATTGCATATTTGTCCTAACGTGTATTTTTAAGAAATTAATGGGTATACCCGATACCCGCGGGTATGCCCGATACCCGATGGGTAATTACCCGAAAAATACCCGACGGGTAACGGGCCGGGTATGGGCCAAAGAATTACAACTGGGTACGGGCCTGGGATTACCAATACCCGGCCCAAGCCCGGCCCATTGCCATTCCTAGCCTAAAAAAACCGCCAAAAAAATCCTATATATACAACATCTCAGACCTTCAATTAAAAACACACACAAAACCCCAAACGCCATATTTAATATATATCATTCGTCTTAGAAACGCCAAAAAACCCAAACATCAAATATCTTCTAAACCAAAACGTTTATTTGAAATTCAGTTTGGTTGTCTGTAAGCTTCCGCTCAATGTAATGGACAAAATCCTTAAGTAAGGATATTGTCCATTTCATTAAGTAAAATCTTATTGACTTTATCCTCAACTTCTATCCAATTTATAATGTCAAAATATACAAAAACATTATTGAGGTTTGTTTGTCAATAAAGTTTAGCTGTATAGGATGGACAACATTGTCAGACATCTTTCTTAACTGAGGATTAACAATCTTGTCCATCACCATACAACAAAATATTATTGATTTCAGCATGATCAAATTTAGAGTTTTAAGGTGGTTTATTTAGTGGCGTTCTTTTTCTCGGTAAAACGCCAAAAAAGTTAAAAAATCAAACATCGTTCATTGGAAATTCAAGGATTGTTGACTGAAAGGGTGTAAACTCAATAACATTTTGCTGCATGAGATGGACAAATATTATAGAAAAAGAGGCTGATTTCAGACTTTGTGCTTCCACACGGCGACAAAAAACTACTTCGAAAAACAAAAATAAAAAAAATCATACGAAAGTCGAAACAGCCAGTGAAGATGCTTCAAAAGAAGAAAGAGACTGGTGATAGTGAAGATTTGGAAGATCAATATATTTTTTTTTAATTTTCTTTTTCAGTTGATTGTTATATAATAACAACGCCATATCTAATAAAAACGCCACACAGCCAAATGCTTGTCAAAACGCTAACATGCCATAAAACGCCCCAAAAACTACTAAACCATAATAAAATTACTTTGGTCAAGTATTATAAAAACCCAAAAAAATAAAAATAAAATAAAATAAAATAAAAAATAAACATGAAAATGTAACTAGAAACAATAACTACAAATCAGTAAAACTGAAGAGATGGGAAAATCATTATATTAGAATCTAAAACACCAAACTTGAAAGATGGGACGTGTTACAGACTTCAGAGATAAAGCTTATAAAAAACATTAATTACAAACAGTATCTGAAACGACGAATACTTTATTATAATAATGCACCTCCTAACTTACGCGCCAAAAAGACATCCTATAAAATGATACGACTCAGCAACTTCCATTTGATCAAACCAAAAAAACAAACGCCAATATTACTAAATACCACTCACTGTAAAACACCAAAAAATTAAAAAAAAAATCAAAGATTGCTAATATGCTTTCTTGGATGTTCAGTATTGTTCTTCGTGAAATTTCACTGAATGAATTCTTAGCTGAGAGGATTAACTCAGTAAGATTTTGCTGCATGAGATTGACAAAAATTCAAAAAAAAAAGATATTGATGACAGTCATATGTCATTTTGTATTCTTTCTTCTTAAAGAAGGCTTGGATGAGGAGAAGAGATCAATGACACTGAAGAATGGGATGATTACAAAGATGAAGATCAAGATGAAGAAAAAAGCGAAAAACTCATCCACACGTCATAGATCTATGTCCCCAAACATCCACAAAAAGCCACTTCAACAGACGAGCAGGCAAAATAATCAAACCGATGGGTTTGTTAAGTTTTACATAAAATGCCATATATTTGGTGACAGTTCTTGTACTATTAAAGAAGAGAGAGACTGATGACAGTGAAGATTGTGAAGAGGGATCCGATTAGGATTTTTAATTTATTTTCTTCGCTTCTATTTTTTTCCCTGTGGTTCTAATATAATCTTACAATTGTAAAACGCCAAGATACCATAAACCCCAAAATGTATATAAAGAATAATAGAACAATGTGTTATCTTGTTTAAAACGACTTGAAAAACGCCATTCAGATAGATTTCCTGACCCCCTGGGTTCCAATGGCATACGATTTGCATAAACACCATAAACGCCATAAACGCCAAAATGTTAATACAATGAAACCATTAAACGCCATTAATTATTGAATTTGGTTAACACCAAAAATCTTAAACCCCAAAAATAAAACAATATTGTGAAAATCGGAACTGGAAAAGCAGAAGATAAAAGGACAAAAAAGCTCATCCGCCCTTTTCTATGCCGCGTGACACGTGTTGGGCCAGGATGTGTTCTCATCGTTCTCACACTTTTGAGTATTTTCTCCTTATCTCGTTTCTCTCTCTCTATATATATATATATATATGTTGGAGAGATAGAAAGAAAACTCACTTGAGTTAAGAAAACTCAAGAAAACCTTATGTAAAAAATTTTTTCTAAAAAAAATAGGAATGTAAGTTACATGTTATCGAACCTTTTGTAACAAAAAAACTAAAAGCGCTGAGAGGATTTTTTTATAAAAAAATTCAAATTTTCAGTTTTTAGCATATGTATATAAAAACACTGAATTTTTAAAAAATTTTATAAAAATATCCACTAAGCGCTTTTTGTTTTTGTTTTTTTTTTTTTTGTTACAAAACGTTCGATAACATGTAATTTACATTACTTAATTTTTTTAGAAAAAAAAGTTTTTTACATAAGGTTTTCTTAACTTAAGTGAATTTTCTCTCTATAATTCCCCATATATATTATATATAGGCGATGAATTATGAGAAAACTCATCTCAATTAGAAACTAAAAAAAATTCATTAAAACCACTAAAAAGTATGGGAAGAGGACTTTGATGAATGAGGGGTAAATTGGAAAAAAAAAATATTTTTTTTAAATAGGATTGGTTAACAGACTTTTATAACTCAGTTTGTTATTTGGATGAAAATGCTAACAAAAACTAAACATTGGGGACCTAGTTTAAAAAAAAAGTCTTTTGGATAAAAATAGCAAAAGTGTCCAAACCTCATGAATAATTTTGACATTTAACTCTATATTATATATTTAAAATAAAAAATGAAAAAGTTAGGCCTCTGAAGAATGGGTCCTGACTCCTGAGCAGTCTGCTAGTCTCCCACCCAACCGAACAGAACTGGCTAAGGTTCTGGTTTCAGATCCAACTCAAGTTTGAGTCCGGGTCCATCTGTACATTTTATTCATGAAATAGAATTCTTTATTAGGCTACTTGGTATGGTGATGGTCCATCCTTGGAGGATGATCCGCCACGTAGGCGCCACGTCATAGTCCTCCCAAGGATGGTCCATCCTCCAAAACTAGAGGGCATGGGAGGATGGTCCTAGATTAGCCTACCCCACAAAAATATGTACAAGTAGTAAAGCATAATGTACAAATCTAATTCACAACCAAACAAACAAACAAAGAAAGGGGGCTCCACTTGATTGCTCCGTCCTGGACGTCGAGGAAACGACGGAGACGACGCCGACGTTGGGGGGCGGCATGCACGGTGGATCGGCGACGGATGGGGACGGTCCAAAGCCGATCCCCATACCGTATAGCCTTAATGCGTATGAACATAATTTCTAATATTAAAAAAAAGTAAAACATAACTTAACTTTTATTCTTTTTTATTATTCTTTTTTTAATTTAAAACACCAATCTTTGAAAATTAATTCACCTCTTTTCATAACAAAAATTTTCAATAATCTATATATATTAATAAATGAGATGATTTGGGTTATGTGTCTTTGAATGGTGAAGCCATTTTGCTGATGTGGCATCCATTTGTTTAGTGGAGTTTGATTTTGGGAGGGAATTGTTGTAATTCTCTATAAACAAATCAACTTTCACAAAATACAAACCAAAAAAGTGGGACGCGGGATCCATAATTCTTCGGGTCGGATATTGGATCGTATATAATTGTTCTCAAAACCTAAATGTCTCATTCTTCTCCTTCACGCCGCTTTGTGATACTCATACACTCTTTGTAATCCATCAATCTCTGCATCATCTTCGAATTCATCATCCTGATCGCTACATCTTCTTCTTCAATCCCAAATTACCAGGTTCGTTCTTTCAAAATAGGGTCATATTTTTCGCTATCAAAATTTTATTTGATGTTAATTGCAATACAATCCATACAAAATTGGTTGATTCATTTGAATCGTCCATCGATTTGAGCAGATTCATGATGTATTTAAACCCTAACTTCATCTTCTTCATCAAGAAATTTCTGGTAATTGTTTTGAATGTTGCTTGCTATTTTGCAGAATTAATGAGCAGATCAATCGCTATTTGTAATTGAAACCCTAACTATCAAAAAAGTGATTCTGATTCCATCAATCTTGCCTAAAATCTGATGTGTTTTTCGATCTAAACAGGTATCTACTTAATCGTTCTCTCTTGGTTCGTTGAGTTATTCTTTCCATTTGCTCTATGATCAATGGCTAAACTCTTAACATGGTGCAAATTGGATTTAAAGTTGTGAGGGATGCTTCGCCGGTGAGATGAATTGCCATGAAATATTACTTCAAACTAACTAAGATGTGTAATTGTTATATTTTATAAATAATTTCAAACCTAAAATAGGAGTCAAATTTGTGGACAAGGTTAGGTGAGGGATTAGTGCTATAATGTATATTAAGAAATTTGTAAGGCTTACAGGTGAATTAATTTTTTTTGTTTATGGTGAACATGGCCAATTCTTCATGGCTTTTGGTGTGTATGATCAAAAGTGAAGCATTTATGGTGCTTCCACCATCTCAGATGGCGGGATCGGGTGGTGATTGGGCAGTCTATTAACATGGCTTGATACGATTACTTTTATAGGTTGACATGGAGGACACTTTCAATCCACTATCTGAGATAACGTAGCTGAGTGAAGCATCTTTGTAGATTGCAGCCTTGCGTGAACCGGTTTAATCATCTATTCCTTTATTGTTATTCTTCATATTAAAGTTATATTGACTAAGTTTTTGAATCTGTTTATTAGGATGAAGATGTATATGAGGAACCAATAGTGGACATTGATGATGTTAACACGGGATCCGTTTTTACAATTGGGCGACTCGGTATCAAATGGATCATATATTGTGTCTTTAACAAACCCTAAAGCTTCACAAGCACACTTCTCAAAACACACAATTCATCCTACCAAAATTCTCTGAAACCCTAAATATTTCTTTCTAGATGTTTCTGTGAAATTGATCTTCCATATGATCCAATCCATCTTCTTTGATTCAAGTTTCTCTCACTTTACTTTATTGCTTTGAGACCTACACGTTGCCAACTGCCGATTTCAATCCAACAAATGCAATACATGAAGTTTCAGTTTATTATATAAATCTGTGAAATTACAGGATGTGATTACTGCCATTTTCAAGTTCGTTTGGAGCAAGAAGGCAATCGGTTAGTTAGTTCATAATGAATTTACTTTAGATTCACAATTGCGATTCACTTTTGTACAAATTTTGTTCTTACTGAACTACATTCGTTGAGTCGGTTCTGTTTCAGATCGGGAGAAGATTGAAGACGGTGAGGCTTCCAAAGGCGAGGTCAATCTTCTTTTGCGATTTTAGTGTCTAATTTGTGTGAAAGTTTGTTACGCATATTCAGGTTATCGAGTACATTTTGTGTGATTTCAGTGTCTGATTTTTTTGAAAATTTGATACCTATATTTTATTATAGGTTTTCGACAACATTTTGTGTGATTTAGTGTGTAATTTGTGTGAAAATTGGTACGTATGCTTTGTGTGAAAATTGGTACGTATGCTCTGTTATAATCTGTTATAGGTTTTCTAGAACATTCTGTGCGATTTCAGTGTCTAATTTGTGTGATTTGTTACGCATAATCTATTCTAGGTTTTACATTTTGTGCATTTCAGTGTCTGATAGGTGTGAAAATGTGTTACCTATAATCTATTATAGGTTTTTGAGAGCATTTTGTGCGATTCCGTTGTCTAATTTGTGTGATTTGTATAATTTATTATAGGTTTTCAAGAACATTTTGTGCGATTTCAGTGTCTGATTTGGGTGAAAATTTGTTATGTATAATCTATTATAGGTTTTTGAGAACTTTTCTGCGATTTTGTTGTCTAATTTGTGTGAAAATATGTCACCTATAATCTATTATAGGTTTTAACATGAACAATAGGTTCTGTGTTTTGATTGGTGCGATTTTGCAATGCAGGAACGAGCTGAAACGTCAAATAAAACTGGCCTTCCTCCGGTAAGGAGCCTGACTGATCCTTCGAACTAATGTTAACTCTAAGCTCCTTTTTGACATGATGGTGCTCTTTTAGGGTTTCCACATTCTACTTTTTATGTTATTTTATTTTAGTTTCTGCACTTTGTTATAAGAATCTGCAATTGTTGATACAGCCAATCCAAATGCTGTGAGGCTGAGTTGTGAACTACTTCGACTGTTTGTTACAGGTACATCCATCCACCTTGATTGTAGTCGCTATTAGTATAAAGGAAGTTGCCTGTTTGCAATTGCTTTCCTGTATGTATTATGTGCAACTTATGAAGCGATTTTTTTTTTGTTAACGCAGAAGCAGTCCAACGAATTGCCAGCCTCAAAAGAATTGCCCATCTATTTGGAAAAATCACAGCCTCCACTTCCGTTGATATTTTCAACTATGTGCTTGATTCTAAGGTAATTTTATCATCTTAATCTTGAGTTTTAAATTTTGAATTCTGATATCACTCATGTGTCCCCCTAATTCCACATAAATCAAGAAATCACGGCACTTCTTCACACATTTGACGGCACCACGTCTATTTTCTTGATGATTACATTCAAGGTAAGTTAAGTCTCTCAGTTCTTCTTTCTGATTTGTTATAGAAAATTATAGAGTGAAAATTGGGAACCTGAAAGTTCATCAATAGCTATAAATTGATAGTGATGCTCTTATTTTATTTATTTGCAGCCTCCTTGCCATGGCAAATCCTATAGGAAAGTGACAGAAGGTATTACTAACTTTGTAATACCACATGTTCTTTCACGTGGTGTTGTTTTGCCAACATATACCATTTGTTATGGTTTTTTAATCATCTATCCTCCGTGATGCCCAACTGATGCCAGATTGTCAGGTACTTTTGTAAATCATATGTGCCAGGTGCCTCTTTGATTAGCGCCTATAGTTTTTTGTGATTAATTCATGGCATTTGGGCACATCAGGTATGCATCATATATGCAGAATCTGATGATACTAGACTGCACATAAGGTGTTCGCTCTTTTGCCTCAATAACTTTATAATGTTGCCGCTCAACATGCTACTACCAGTATACTATTCCTAACTATTTAACTATTTGAAGAATCAAAGGGTTCATGATGTAAAACATGTAATTATTTGGTTTATTTGAATTGCGCAATGCGGTTTTGACATTTTTGAAACTGAATACGGATTCGGTTTAGATAAGGACCCGATTGGTGTTTCATTTTGACATTTTTGAAACTGAATACGGATTCGGTTTAGATAAGGACCCGATTGGTGTTTCATTTCGGGTAAGGATCCTATTTGGATATTCGAAATTCTAATTTGTTATTCGAATCGGATCGGATTTTGGGTTTTCAAGTTTGATTTGAATAATGAACACCCTTGCCTATAATTATGAATTTACTTTAATAATTGTAATGTTTTTCTTTGAATTTAAGTTTTGATATCATGAAATCAGTAGGTGGGATCTATAAAGCTGATACGCAACAAGCAAACGGGCCAGTCAGAGCGTTATGGTTTCATCGAGTTCCATACACACGAAGCTGCTGATAAAGTTCTTCAAACCTACAACGAGTGCATGATGCCAAACACATATCAAGTTTTTCGGTTGAACTGGGCAAGCTTTAGTTCGGGTGAAAAATGTGCAGACACTGGTTCAGATATATCTATATTTATAGGAGATTTGGCACCAGATGTGACGGATGCAATGTTGGATGAGACATTTGCTGGTAGATATCCATCTGTTAAAGGTGCGAAAGTTGTTTTTGATTCGAATAATGGGTGTTCAAAAGGTTATGGGTTTGTTAGATTTGGTGATGAGGGTGAGAGAACACGGGCTATGAGTGAGATGAACGGACAATATTGTTCAAGCAGGCCCATGCGTGTTGGTGTTGCAACACCAAAGAAGCCACCTATGCAACAACAATATGGTCAGCAACAATATCCGTCTCAAGGTATGTCTTTCTGGTCCCCTTTTCTTGGTTTTTTTGTTTTTGTTTTCAACCTATTTACTTATGAATCGGTCGATTCATCATTTAGATTACGTTATGTCTCTTAACAACTTAAATAGGTAATGTAATAAAATAGGTTAATGGATAGAAAGTTTTTTCCGATGCATAAAACCTCCTAAGCTATATATTCAAAAGATTAGATTATACTTGCAATATAAATTGCACTATTTATTCATAAGAGTCCTTATTTTTTATATAAAATGTGTTTCTCACCAACTCAAAGCTCGGTGGTAACGTGGGTCGGGTACAATCGGGTGCAATCGATGATGGGAAACGGACCTTTTTACGATCTTGAAAAGATTATTGGGGTTAAATGTTGTGAGAAATCATATTGATGATCTGTTGGTTTTAAAGTTTTCTTGATATTCGGACTGAGTGATGGGTTTCACTCTCTAGGCCTTATCTTTTTTTGTTTCTCTCCTAGAATTTTTTATTCATCTTTGGCGTTAGTCTCTGTAATGGAGAATAGAGGTCCAACATTATTTTGGTTGAGTTTTTTTATTATTATTTATTGGTCTGGCATTTTTTTTTAGTTTGGCATTTTTTAAGTGTAGTTGGATCCATAGAATGTTAGTTGCTGCTTTTTTTTCCAGCTTATACATGCAATATAGATATTTAAAAAAAGTTTCAAATAAAACCATCTAAGGTTGTGATTTTATGTTTGGAACATGTTTGCAGAATATATAAAAGGATATGCACACTATACCAACTTTTATTTGAGGGCTAAGGCTGTGGGGTATGAGGGTGGTGGATTAGATCACGGATATCCACACAAGAATCGGGACATGGTTCTCGCGGTACACCGTCCCCTTCCCGAACCATAGTGGTTAGCATTGTTTAATCCATGGCAACCGTGACCCTTTCAATTAATTAGGGGATTTTGATCGGTGGGGGAGGATAGTGGATGATCATGGGGGTCATGGTCCACCATATAGGGTGGTGTATTAGGTTGGTAGATGAGGGTGGGGTGACATGGCGCTGATGTGGAGGATGGTAGTGGTCATTTGGGTCATGACCACACCACATACCCTACGTTTTGTATATTGCTTCATTCGTATAATTTTAACTTTCACAACTTGATTGGTTTTACAGGGTGGAATTCTTTGTTTGATTGGTACCATTGTGGGTAACGAGTATAAATCTCTATATAACTTAAGGTAAAGGTTTCATTTTTTACACTTTGGTTTACATAAATGTTGTAAAACATGATTCTCCTATCCTACATTTAGTTGATTATTGATTAAAATTACCAAGATTAATGTAATTGGGTAAACCTTTTACATATGTATTGTACCTGCAGGTTATGGTCCCTTTCTTCTTTTTGTATAGTTAAACTTGGTTGGTATCATCTATGAGTAAGTTTGCATATGATCCTAATAATTGACACACTGAAATAACAATCTAAATCTTTTTCCTATTTTTCTATTTATGTAGCTCGGAACATAAGAGTTTGACAGATAAGGTCCTGTCATAATGATACAATAAAGATTTGCACCCCTTAATGGCACCGCCTGTACTCACAATCTCCCATCAGCAACGGGGGCTGGAATTTTACATTTTCACCACCAAAATCAGCCTTTAGCTAAGTGCAAGACCAAATTTTACGTCTACAGGTAACAATTTCAAGTAATCTTATTCAGTAAGAGTTTCTTTGCAACTTGCTTCATTTGGAATCCTTGCGTTCTGTTATCAGGCATGAAAATTAATACCAAATAATCAGATAAGTAATCTAGAACATCACCAAAATAGTTTATTGTCGTATTAGAACTAACAAGGAATCACTTCTTATAACCTATCTAAACACCCCCCTATGCTCAAAACTTATGAACATAAGACATGGTTAAATCAATAGGGAAGTAGGCAAGCTCAAACTATAGACGATGCTCAACTTTGGCCACAAAAATATGCTGAGATTTTTGGCAAAAGTAAATATATAACTGAAATACGTGCATCATATGATGCAGTGATGAGATCGCATCACGCGAGGTGATTCCATGATGCGCCCATCAAACAACGTGGTCTGATGCGGTGCTTTATGCAGATTATCTGCCCGGTACAATTCAGAGATTTGTAGGAGTTTGTGGACGGTATTTGATGCGAAAATAGTAGGTGTAGTGGGTGAACTACTATTGTTGATGAAGTTTCTGTAATGGATCGAGTGTTAGATTTCATAATGGTCTAGATGAAAACCAGTTGTCAACTACTATTGCTGATGAAGTTTCTGTAAATGCAACCAAGTCAGCTAATGTTTGGAAAGGATTAGGTAACATTTTATAACATGTTATCACATTTTATTTTGTAACACGTTATATCACATTTTAGTATGTTCCTATTGGAGATTTGTCCGAAAACCTTATAGACTTTCATTGAATCTGCATATAACTTCATGTATTTTATTTTTGTGCGAACCGTAGAGTTCTAAAACTTAGTGAAGAAGTCTTTTTTATTCAAGTTTAGGGACTTAATCATGTAAAAAAGACTTTTTCATTTATATTTTGATATGTACAAGGATTTTATCTCCCAAAATAGAACTTTTATGTTAGTAACAAAGTGTGAGGACTTTATTGTCGAGTAATTTCAGGGAGAGGATACATGTAATTCTTTTATTTATTCAAGCTTTATTCTTCATTGACCTTTTTATCCCTTTATGCTTCATTTTTATTTTGTCTTTTTTTTTGCTGTCAATCTAAGTACAAGTAATTGCCTTTAATTAACTAGGGATTCAAAATGGGATGTACACTCTTGGCACTCATGTTTACACTATGTTATAGATAGGTTTTTTTATGGAGATGTTGATGGTCATGATATTGGTCTCAGTTTAGACTAATTTACTTTGGAAATGGTCAATTTAAGTTGTGTTTTATCTCTTACAACATTACTGGTTAGATGGATAAAATAAAAAAGAAAAGTTTGACTAAAAAGGAAACGCACCAAAGGCTTGATGATCTTGAAATTTCTTATTCTTAAGATGGTTAACAATATGAGATCTTTGGTAGAGAAAACAAAACGATGGAAGCCGGAAGAACAATATACGGCGAAAATGTTAAAAGACAAGAAGCTCATGAAAATTCTGGTCAAAGAGCACATTCATTGTATATAATTAAGAGATTCCCTGAATTCCGTCAGTATTAGTTCGGTTCGTTAGTGTACAACTTTCAATTAATGATTACAACTTTCAATTTAAAATAATTATAAAACAAGTTTCTTCGCAACTCTAATGACTACAACTTTCAATTCAAAACAATTATAAAACAAGTTTCTGACATAGTTCAATTAATATAAAGTAAATTTTCCTACCCGCGAAGTTCGCGGGTGATAACCTAGTCTATACTATATAATAAAAGAAATCTGTTTGAGGACACATGTCACTTCCTCATGCCCTCTCTAATAAAAGATAATTAATTTACCAACGAAAACAATCATGTTTTGTAATTGGTTAATCTAAATAATTAATTCATGTGTTACAACCAATCCTAAAACTTTAAGTTAGAATTTTTCGGATGAATTTTATCTCTTTAATATTTTTTACTCTTTCTATATTTTTATTCCCTATCTTTGCTTTATAAATATTAATAATAATAATGTGTTCGGATTGATTAAATTAAATTAAATTTAATATGCCAATTGTGAGTATTACATTACAATGATAATAAACTAAACATATATAATGTAAAAATATAAGCGAACATATTTTTCCATGTTTAACCACTTTTGTTTTATTAGTTATATATATTAAACTATTACCGGACTCATAACAATTAACATGTATGAGTTTATATGGACTCTTTTTTATTTCGAAAATTGTGTAATTTATAATTCTATATTCATTACATAGTAATCTTAATTTTATAGACAAAGTTATGCAAGTAATATTCATTATTTACATATAGGAAAATTCTAATTTTATAATCAAAGTTGTGTCATCTTTTCAAAGATTTTTATTTTAATTTTAACAAAACCTATTAAAAAATTAAGATCTTTTAAGGGGAAATTTAACAACTTTTAAAATGATTTTTTTAGAAAGAGGGTATGACATGTAATAAGAGGGTATGTTTAACTCATCCCCAATGACAATTATTATTACTTTTCTATGTTTAACCACTTTTGTTTTTATTTCCAAGTAAAGAAACGATACGAGAATTTTCTGATAAGCTGCAACGACTCTATATCGCTTCTGGTTATGCACATGAAGGAGGAGGAAGATGATGACTTCAAGATATTCGAATAATCAGTTATTGGGTCTTGACCTCTTGTGGCCTTCATTTAACTTGAAGCAAATTTACCGTATAATATTAATGGTATTAGAAAATGTTTTTAGGGCTTTTTTACCTTGATTGTTACTTATAGTATTAAAATAAATAGGTGGTAAATGTTTAAAAAATAAACTTAACTAAATTTATAATTGCCACGTGAATGTTCATTTTCTTAAATACATATATTGACAATTCCATATGTTAACAAATTACATTATACTTTATTCAATTATTATTTAACCATGCAATGCATATATTTTTTAAAACATTATTTTTTTATTATTAATCATATAACATTACATTTATATTAACTCATTTATGTCAATCTAGCATATAAATATCTTCGTCTTTGTTTTGCATTTACAAGAAATATTTATTATATAGTTTAAATTGTTCAACCCGTGTAATACACGAGGAACTAACCTAGTTAAGTATACAATAAACCATTGGTTAAATTGGTATATATTGTGTTTGTTTCTTATTTTGGAAACCTCAATATTTTAAGACTACACAAAAAAAAATGCTATGGTTTGCTCATTATACTTTTTATATTCATTTGAATTGCTTCCTTTGAAAAATAAGATCAATTAGCTAATTACAATTTCTTTTAGTTCTGCTATCTAAAATTAATAAACATAAAAAATTAATATTAATTTGGTTCGTAATATTATTTTACTTTATTGTATTTTTTATTTAATTTTATATTAAATAAGTTTGTTAATTATTTTATTGTATTCTTTTATTTAATTTTATATTAAATAAATTTGTTAATTATATGTGAAATCAAATATCATATTGTACTAGACCCAATTTAGTTATTGATATGTATTTCTTTTAAATAATATCAATTTTGGGCCACCTTCAAATGAGTCAACATTCCACTGAAACATGTCTACTTGGCCCACTTAGGAACAATGAAACTTGTCTACTACCTTTTTGCACACTTCGGATTTCTAATCATTTCAAAGCATGAAACGTTTTATCATGGGTTGATTTACATAACATGACTATATAAATATGGTTTATGTATAGACCAATTCACTTTATTTTTAATTATTGTACATAGACAACAACTTCATCTGCGAAATGTTTTAAAGCCTCTATATAAAAACAAAATGTTAATTTAGTGCATCATACAGTTAATTAAAGTATGAATATATTTGATGAAAACATCATACATTTTTATAGTTACATAAATGGGATCATTTTTGGAAAATTCAGATATTTAACTGATTCGTTAAAGGCTATTTAACTATTAAAAGAGTTGTTAAGGCCACTCAGGTATCATATCAGGTATTAATGCATGTTGAGACTAAAAACAAGTTAAAAACTTATAAGGCTGTGTTATTCTCTTCCCTGAACTCTGAGTGTTGCCTCAGCGGCACTAAGGCTGGCATAACGGGTCAACCCGATCTGTTAAGACACGAACACGATAAGACACGAACCCGAAACACGTAAACACGAACACGAAGCTGCTAATAAACAGGTTACACGAAACGGCCTGTTAAGACACGAAAAAATTATCAACGTGTCATACGACCTGTTTAAGACACGAACACGACCTGTTTAAGACACGAACACGACTGAATCGGGAAAGTTGTGAACCAGATTGGGAATGGTGGTGTTTGTGAGAGAGATTTAAAAATTAGGGTTTGGATTATTGAAAAAGAACCGCATGTTTGTGTATAATGCATCCCAGGTCCCACGACTGATGACCCCATGTCCACACCCACATATAATACTTTTTTTTTAATTATTAACATGTACTTAACAAGTCTTGACAGGTTAACGGGTTTTAACATGTTTAGACACGAAACCTGTTAAGGTTTTATCGAGTCGACCTGTTTTAGACATGAAACCTATTAAGGTCAAACACGAAACCTGTTTTAGACACGAAACCTGACGCGACACATTACCATCTCCTCACATCCCGTACCTTCATCCCAAAACCTATGTTAGGGGAGTGGGGGTGGTCACTAGTGATAGAATTCTATCACTCACAAGCATCCAATCAACTCCTGCCATGTCATCAGCCACTATTCTATCACTCATAAGCATTTTGTAGTGGCGGTGGTTACTAGTGATAGAATTTCATCACTCACAAATTTTTTTAATTTTTATTTTAAAATTAGAAATTAACAATAAAACACTAAATTATAAATTTCATTAAAATTAAAAAATAAATTACATAGCAAAACAAAAAACAACTAAACATTGAAAAAAACTTAAATTAAACGGGTGGCATCTCCCAACCCCGCCTTTCGCAAATCTCGCGCTTTTGTTGAATTACAACCGACTTAAACGGTTCGTCGAGATGGGCGTGCGGCTCACACAAGATTTTTAAATCATTTTGTCTTTCTACCGTTTTCAAGTGTCCCATGTACGCCTGCTCGCGTTCAACTTTTACGGACATAATTTTTTATTTTCTTTGTTTGGCCTCGTTGTATTGCGCCAATTTCGCCTCTTCGATTCTGAAGATCGACTCTGCCACCGCTTCCTTTCCTTTGCTTGACGATTCACCACTTTTCCTGCGGCGTGGCCTTATAGGTGTATTTTCTTCAACGGGGTCGTCAACGGGTTGATCGGGTTCGTAAAGGGGATCTTCGTTTAAATTCATTTGGGGCAAGTTATCCGACGCAGAAGTCGTGTAGTTCCCCGAATTGGATGTCTTTGATCTTTTCAGACCTCCTCTTTTTTTTGGAGCCGTAGGACCACGCATGTCGACCAACTCAACCGGGACCCACTTCGGGTGACGTCTCGCAACGTCCCATGCCGCCACGTGTGGAAAACTCCTCTTTTTGTAGAGTTCGCAATATTCTTCGGTGGCTTGTTGCATGATTGTCGCCTCGCTCGCTCCACTTTTTGGATTTCGGTTCAAATATATAAAGTTATGTATTTTTTTTTTAAAAAAATCTGTTTTATGTTTTTTTAAACTGTTTCTGTATTTTATAAAAAAAATTGTTTTATGTTTTTTTTTTAAACTGTTTTCTGTTTTTTTTAGTAAAACTGTTTCTGTTTTTTTAAAACTGTTTTCTGTTTTTTTTAAAACCTGTTTTCTGTTTTTTAAACAGTTTCTGTTTTTTTAAATAACAGTTTTCTGTATTTTAAAAAAAAAAACTGTTTCTGTTTTTTAAAAAAACTGTTTCTGTTTTTTTAAATAACAGTTTTCTATTTTTTTTAAATAAGACTTAAAAAAAGATTTAAACTTTATAAAAAACATACCGTTTGAATGAAACAACCGTTGAACTTACTAATTTTCCCGTTCAACTCCGTCCATTTCGACGTCATTTGGTCCATGTTTCGTTCCTTTGCACCGGGAAGTCGGCTAAAATGATTAGTGACCCGTCTCCAAAACGTATCCTTTCTTTGCTCGTTGGCATGTTTCTTGTTCTCGGAGATGTGCAAGTACGCCTGCACCAAGGCCACCTCCTCCTCGCTCGTCCAATGTTGTCGGACGGTTGGGACAATTTCTTGAACGTCATCATTTTCTTCTTCTTACTCTTCCTCTTCTTCTTTTTCTTCTTCTTCTTTTTGTTCTTGAACGTAATCATCGTCTTTATCGTCGTCGAGACTTGGTTGTGGTTCACGATACGCATTTGCAAATTGACGGATGAGGATGTTATCTTCTAGTAGTGGGTCGAGTTGGTGGGGTTGGGTTTGAAAGTGTTGAAACGATTGGGGTTGAAATTGGTGAGGTTGAAACGGTGGAACGAATGGTTGGTTTTGATACGTTTGCGATTGAAAGGGTGGATATTGTTGGGTTTGAAAGGATGGATATTGTTGGGTTTGAAAGGGTGGGACTTGGCCGGGTTCGTCTTGCAACCTAAAGCGCGTCGGCTCGCCAAGATTCGCTCGAACCTTGGGTCTTACGGGATTTTTCTTCGTACCCGAACCTCTTTTTTTCGAACCCCCACCTCTCTTGCTTGAACCTTCCATGTTTGTTGTAAAATTATTTTTGAAATCAAATGGAGAATTGTTTGATTTTTTGAAGTGAATTGGATAAATTGTGACACCACGCAAAAACGTGTCCAAATTATAAATAGACACGTGTCCTGAACGTTAAGCGTATGGAAATTTCGTAAAGGACTTAAAAAGTCAACATGCCAAACTTGAGCCTCTGATTGACACTACGTGGATAATATATTCTTAATCGAAAGATTAATTGAATATAAGAAACCATTCGTGTATATATACGAATGATAATAAAGCTACGGGAATTATGTGTCAACATGTTAAGTTTACCTCTGAGTGACCTTTTAAACATTTCCCAAAAGCTTTATAGATTGTATAATACACCTTAATGAATGACTATTAGAATATCTATGAACTTCAGCTAATTAGTGATAATTCATGCAACAATTCAAGATTTTTGACTTCATGTGAAATTTTGCCGAATCTTCATGTTTGGACAAATTCAATAAACTCCAAGGGGACACATTGCATGGCATGGTTATTAGAGCATTCAGAACTGATCATTTGGACTATTACACTGAATTATTGTTCAAAATTCGGACATTGGAAATGCATGGCAAAGTGTATGAAAGTTTTAAAAATTTTTGTCCTCTGGTCATCGGTTACGGACCGTATAGCCCTAGGCTTACGGTCCGCAAAGAGGTAACTGGGCGTTGCAGTCCAAGTTCGGTTACGGACCGCAAACGCTTGGACTTACGGTCCGTAAAGCAAGGGATACGGACCGCAAGAGCTTTCCCTTACGGTCCGTAGGCCTGTCGCTGGGCAGAAGTTTTGGACAGATGTATGTTCAGCTGATAAACCGATAACTCATAACTTTCGAAACCTTGGACTCTTGGACGGTTTTTATAAACCACTAGGCCACCTAGGGTGATCCTAGGGCCTCCAACAACAGCTGCAATGATCTAAGGACTTGACAATTCACTGTATTAGGGTGCTAGTTCTTGAGTTCATATGCACATTTGCAACATTTGCTAATCTACTACATCTGGAGCTTGCTTAGGACAAGGAGAAAAATTTGAAGTGTAGAAAAGATTGCTTGGACCTTTAGTAAGCCTCTAATTACCTGTTTAGTCCTTGTAGTTAGCTTAATTATCTAGAAGTCAAACTTGACGTAATTTAAGTTTGACTTTCGTTTTAATCTCATATGGTTTTACTACTGATCAAATTGAAAGTAGTTATAAGACCACATTAGTATAGGTGATTAACCCTTAAAAGGGCATCTCCTAATTATCTCGTTTGACCAATTAATTGTCGGGTCAAAGTAGTTTGACAACAGAAGTTGCAAATATGATTAAAACTAATAAACCAAAGGTTCTAAATACTATTTTAACATTCTAATGACTTGGAAATTAGTAATTAAACATGTTTTACCAGTCCTAACCCGACAATTAATAGTCTAAGGTCAGTTTATAACCGAAAGTCGCAAAAGCTTGACTTTTGCTTTGACTTTCAGTTCTGACCCGTTTAAGCTTAATTCTTCCATGTTTTAAGCTTCCTTTAGAACCACATTATTCAGTAGTATAACCCTCTGAAGTTATATTGCTTGATGCCTTGATCGTAATTATGCTTAACAATGCCTTAAATGCCCTTTTGACACACAACTGAGATTTTTAGCAATGTGAATGGACTAACACCTTTGCTACTGATATTTAATCATGTCCCGAAAATTTGACATCATTTTAAGGTCTAGAATAGGAGTTATGATCAATAGCGTAATTAAGGAGCTTTTTATTAATTAAAAGGCGTAATTAGCATAAAGCCTATCTAAACCCGATTTTTGACACCAAACTTTTTACCTACTGATGTAAAATAGTATTTTGGGATTTTTGAAGATTTTTGTTTATTTTTAGGCTGAGCCTAACATAGGATTATAGCTTGATTTCGGTAATTGTCGGTTTTACCTATTCATACATAAAATGAGTTTTACATAACTTTTCAATGCCAAAACTTTTGCTATTGATTCTATAAAATAAGTAGAATATTTTGAACCTTATAAACTGATCAAAAACTCAGATTTTCTATTTTAACCCAAATATCCCTTTAAACCGACTTTTAAGCATTTTTAGCACCTAGTATGGGTCAAAACTATCTTTGGCATATAAAACTCATTACCTACTGATGTTTTAAGCTAAATTATATAATTTTACAGTAAGCCAAAGTTTTTAAACTCAGAAGCCTGATTTGATTTTTAAAAGCCTATGTGAAATTACCAAAATGCCCCTACGGTGCATAATTGGTTATAAAAGATATATTTCTCACATATAAAATACCCTACTGATATAACTTATAAAAATACATGTTTTTAATAATTAAATCAGACCTGGAACTCAGTTTAATAATTAAACTCTTTTATAGGCATTAAAATTACCAAAATGCCCTTTTGGGACTTATTTTGGTTTAAATTACTTTTTGGGCATATATGTTAATATATTACTGATATATTAACATATTTTAAGCATAATAATGATTAAAGACCTGTATATAATTTATTTGGTTACCCGTTACGCGTTTATGCATTCGGATCGATTTACGTGACTAGTTTACGCAAAATAGCCGAAACGGGCTTAACCTTATCATTTAATTCTCATTTTCCAGAATGTGTTTAGTTTACCCATATTGTACAAGTATCCAAGCTTGTCGGGTCTAAATCACATTCTATCTCAGTCTCGGCTTAATCTAGCGTTTAGAACCGTAAGGTTTCCTTCTAGCTAGTCGGTCTAAGTCCTTGACTTAACTAAAGACCCGTTAGCATCCTAATAGGTTAATTAAACCTTTTATACAGATTAAATAGCATCCGGTAAAAAGTGCCTTCAAAAGTCTTAGGAATTTTACTGCTATCACCAGGTAAATACTTTTAACTTATTTTCCCTATACGGGCTTGGGATACGGTATATTAATACCGCTTGGTCGGGTATGGGATTATTTAGTCGGATTGTGATTTAATAAATCCGCATAACCCGTTTTAATCCATATTGTTTGATAACATAAACATTCGGGGATTAACGACCGTGTCCTGGATATCCTTGGCTCATTTAAGTTATTAATGGCCACGACCTATGCACGGGGTGCAGGCATGCACCTGACAGATGCAAATGCTAAATATTAAATTACCCACAAGTTGGGGATAACTCCTTTGTGGGTTCTACAAGTGGTGAGTCAGTTAATCATGTCCGGCTTCCAAACCGGCCCCACATGTATGACAAACATGTAAAACTGTATACAAGATTTTAATAAAGATTGTCCCAAGTTATAAATGATTTGTGCCATGTGCACCTAAATCAATTTTCATAAATGTTTTTCAAAACGAGTCAGTTAAATTGTATTTACCAGTGTAAACTGACGTATTTTCCTAAAGATTGATTGACAGGTACTTCTCGAAATAGGCTGGAGCTATAGGGTGTCATAGAGGATCTTGAAAATCCATAAGATACTTGAAGTCTGTAGTTTTTGTTTCTTTGTACATTATGATCCGCCTGTGGATCTTATTACATTCCCGTCTGTATTATTCATGTACTCGAACTCTCAGACTGTATGGTTTGTAATAGTTTATTTACCCAGCCTTCCGCTGTGTTATATTATTGTGTGTGTTGACAATGATGATATCAACTACGTCACGATACTCCCCACCGGGCCCACCGGTAATATGTGGAAATATCGGGGTGTGACAGGTTGGTATCAGAGCCAACATTGAGTGAATTAAGCACTAACCTTTTGTGTTTAATCTCAATGACACAAGAAGCACATTCCTTAGACTCTTGAGTCTAGGCAAATGACCTAGGATGTATCTTTAACTTTTCCTTACTGTTTATGTTTTATTTTATTATGTTTTCTTGTTTTAACAGGAAATT
Source organism: Helianthus annuus (assembly GCF_002127325.2). Lineage (NCBI taxonomy): Eukaryota > Viridiplantae > Streptophyta > Magnoliopsida > Asterales > Asteraceae > Helianthus > Helianthus annuus. The sequence continues at coordinate 56,174,693 of NC_035445.2, forward strand.
CTTCAAACATGCCTCCCAGAGTTAGAGGAAGGGGAAAAGGTCCCATGCGAGGGGGACCATCTACTGCAGGACTATCGCACAGACGCACTCCGTCTGCGTCTCTATCTAGTTCTGACTCACACAATCTGTGGGGTCATTCCTTCGAGCCGGCAAGACATTCTGTCTCGCTAAGCTCTTCACCTTCCTTTCACCCATCTTTCAGGCCACTTATCACAGATGAGCCCCAACACTTGCACCTCTCTCAGCAATCTCATCATTCTCACGAGTCTCACCAATCACACCACTCATTGCATTCCCATTCGTTTCACCACTCTGATTCCCTCTACTCCTCGGGGCAGTTTAACCCGAACGATTATGTTAACGATTTTCTTGGTTTCAACCCTTTGGGCCCTGAGGACCATTTTCCTCAGGAGATGGAAATGGACGATGATCCAGATCCAGAGATGCAGACCGGAACGCCGGGCCACCCAATAAGCATATCAAGTGGATCATCATTTCAGGGATCACCTTACCATGGGCCCGACTCGTTTCAAGAGAAAATGGCCACATATGATTGGTTCTTTACCCCATCATACCATAGCTCTCCAGCCCAACCACCTTTGGTTGAACCCCAACTCCAAGCTATCTCTCCACCACCACTTCCTGTTGAAGAGCCACCGCAGCCACCTCCCGAACCTTCAAGGCAAAGGAGGAACGCACGTATATCCGTGCGGGGAGGACCTCGTTTCAATTCTCCCCAGGGTTCAAGTTCTTATCCCCCTATTACGGAGGACCCCCAGATGGGTGGGCCCTCGAACGCGGCACCGGAGATTGATCCTCCGCCAGTTTCATTTGCACCACCTCAGCCGCCTATGGGTTTTGATAACCCTATCCCGACCTACCCAGGTTTTTCTGGGTATAATCTTTTTGAAAACACGTCGGGATATCCATCGGATTATGGAACTCAAGACCCGTACCTTACAGCTGCGCAATACCATCACCTTTACCCTTCTTCTTACCCTCTGACTCATCCAACTGGATACCCGGTACAGGGTTATCAGTACCCACCGTACCAGCAACCTCCTCCATAGCAGCAACAGCAACAGACTCAGGAAATCCTGGAGAGGTTAGATAGGGTTGATCACAAGGCTAGGAAAAACAAGGAGAAACATAATAGCTTCATGAAGGGCCTTGCAAACCTTATCAAAGGAAAGAAGAAGTAGGGGATTGTTAATTTTCTTGTGTTGTTTGTAATCATGTCCCTGTGAGGACATTAGTTTATTTCCTGTATCAAAGTCCCTGTGAGGACTTATTTTTCTTATTTCTGTAAGCCTCTGCGTGGGAAGTTTGTCCTTTCTAAGTCCCGTTTAGGGCACCTGTACTTGTTTCAAGTTTAATGAAGTTTTATCTTTGGTTTTTAATTATGTATTTTATTACATCATGTTATATCTTTTCAATTTATAATTGATCCGCCAAAGAAAACTCTTAGAGGTATAACCTAGCCAAAGTATTAATTGGCTATGATGGTACAACCTTTTTAAGATAGCAAATCTCTGTTAACATCTGAAAACATGTTGAGATTCCTAGCTGTGCGGTACGAGAAACCACACAAGCTTCCAAAAAGTACTTGGATTTTTCCAAGTTACATATAGCCCATATGATCAACGCGAATCATGGCTAATAAACATCAATATGATGTGTACACCAAGACATCCCTTAGAGGTGTATGCTTATAAGCAAAGGTGTAATAATGACAACGAAAGTTCAACTTATAAACTTCTTGTCAATAAGGCGATGAACTTTGTTCGACCCTTAAAAGATCATTGATCCAAGAGATCGGTGATTAGATCATAAGTCGTCCCTGTGACAAGCTTCCTAAGCTATTTAAATATCCTTCGAGACGAGCTTAATGATAAATAAAATGTCTTTCACGACATTGGCAGTTGTGGAATCTCTATCTTCCCCTGCCTAATAGCATAAAGAATAGTGTATTCTATTTGATTTTTAATTACTACTTAAAATGGTCTAAATGGTTAAAATAATACCATGACCATCTGATCATCAATGCGATGTATCTATATATAATTTAAATAATTATTATTGTTGATTATAGTATTCAGAAATGGCTGGCTCAGATGAAGCAAACAGTCATCCTGCAGAGGGCAACACCAGGATTAATATCACGGGTGCCGAGCTGCAAGCATTGATCACCGCGACAGTTTCTCAAGCGGTAGATGCTAAGTTTAAAGAGCCAGGTGTTGTTCGGTCTCAAACTCATTCAAAAACCCATTCTCAACCACACACTCATAAGAAGAGTGAGTCTCAGCACTCATCTAACCAAGGTAGTGTGCCCAAGAAGCAGTTAGTCCTTAAGCCAACCCCTAGGCACACCAAAGGTTGTACCTACAAGTACTTTGTCTCCTGTAAGCCGAGAGTCTTTACAGGAGAAAAGGGGGCGATTGATTGTATGAAGTGGTTAGACGAGATGGAGACTGTAATAGACATCAGCGGATGCGCTAAGGAGGATGTGGTTATGTTTGTATCGCAATCTTTTAAGGGCGATGCCCTTACATGGTGGAAGGCTCTGGTGCAGTCCACTGGGAAGGTCCATCTATACAATCTCTCGTGGGAGAAGTTTGTTGACTTGGTGAAGGACACTTACTATCCTCAGCACGAGGTAGAGAGGATAGAGACTGATTTCCTCACCTTAGTGATGAAGGATCTCGATTGTAGATCCTATGTGACTAGTTTCAATTCCATGTCAAGTCTTGTACCATATCTAGTCACTCCTGAGCCCAAACACATTGCGCGTTTCATTGGTGGTCTGGCCCCTGAAGTAAAGGGGAATGTAAAGGCTTCTAAGCCAGCCACTTATAGGTCCGCTGTGGATCTATCATTGTCCCTCACATTGGATGTGGTAAGGAGTAGGGCAAAGAAGACTACTGATGAAGGAAAAAGGAAAAGAGAGGATGAACAGTCTTCTCAATCAAACAAGAAGGGCAAGGGGAACTCTGGTTCCAAAAAGGGACAGTCAGATGATAAGCCCAGGTGCAAGACATGTCATAAGAGGCACTTTGGAAATTGCAATCGAGACCCACAGGCCAAACCTTGTGGGATCTGTAAAAAGAAGGGGCACAAGTCTGTTGAGTGCCGGAATATTAAGGATGCAACCTGCTATGGTTGCAATGAAAAGGGGCACATTAAAATCAACTGCCCCAAGAACGCAAAGAAGCCTGAAGAGGCAAAGAAGAACAATGCCAGAATGTTCCAGATGCAAGCAAGGGAAGCGGTGAATGACGAGAACGTCATAACAGGTACCTTCCTCATCAATAATATTTATGCTAGAGTCTTATTCGATTCCGGTGCTGATAAGTCCTTTGTAGACCATAAGTTCTGTAAGTTGTTGAACTTGCCTATTAAGACTCTAGACATAAAATATGAGGTTGAGCTTGCCGATGGTACCTTAGAATCAGCTTCAACTATTCTTGATGGATCCTCTATATCCATTAAGGAACATTCTATTCCGCTATCCCTCTTGCCAATGAAATTAGCCGGTTTTGATATAGTTTAAGGCATGGATTGGTTGTCGCATAACCAAGACCAAATTGCCTGGGATAAAAAGCTTGTCAATATCAAAACCCCCTCTGGTGAAACAGTCACTATTCAGGGAGATACGCAATATGGGATGCCCAGCAATGTGTCTATTCTCAAGGTATCCCAGTGCTTGAAAAGTGGATGTGTCATTTACATGGCACAGGTGACTTTGAATGATCCAAAGCTGAAGATTGAAGACATCCCAACCATCTCAGAGTATCTTGATGTCTTTCCTGACGAGTTACCTGGATTACCTCCTGAGAGGCAAGTAGAGTTCAGGATAGATATCCTTCCAGGATCTGCGCCTATAGCACGAGCTCCGTATCGTCTAGCGCCTACTGAAATGAAAGAGCTCAGAACTCAGTTAGATGATTTACTGGAAAAAGGTTTCATTCAGCCCAGCTCTTCACCTTGGGGAGCTCCAATTCTGTTCGTGAAAAAGAAAGACGGATCAATGCGCTTATGCATTGATTACCGTGAACTGAATAAGGTAACGATCTAGAATCGTTATCCTTTACCCAGGATTGATGATTTGTTAGATCAACTCCAAGGGGCGAGTTATTTCTCAAAGATTGATTTGAGATCTGGGTATCATCAACTCAAGGTTCGAACTGAAGATGTTCCGAAGACGACATTCAGAACAAGGTATGGGCATTTCGAGTTCTTAATGATGCCTTTTGGGCTCACTAATGCACATGCAGCATTCATGGACCTCATGAATAGAGTCTGCAAGCCATATTTAGATAAGTTTGTCATTGTCTTTATAGACGACATCCTTATTTACTCTCGTAGCCAAGTGGAACATGAAAACCACCTTTGGTGTATCTTAGGACTGCTTCGACAGGAGAAATTGTATGCCAAAGTCTCCAAGTGTGAGTTTTGGCTACGCAAAGTCCAGTTCCTTGGACATGTTGTCAGTGAACAGGGCATCCAAGTAGATCCTGCCAAGGTAGAAGTTGTTATGAATTGGGAAGCACCTAAGACACCTACAGAAATTCGCAGTTTTCTGGGTTTAGCTGGATATTATAGAAGATTCATTGAGAACTTCTCAAGAATAGCTGCACCATTAACCTCTTTGACCCGTAAGAATGTGAAGTTTGATTGGGGTCCAAAGCAGTAGGAATCTTTTGAGATTCTAAAACAAATATTGAGCAATGCTCCGGTATTATCTTTACCAGAAGGAATGGAAGAATTTATTGTATACTGCGATGCTTCACACACCGGCATGGGATGTGTACTTATGCAGCGAGGAAATGTAATCGCCTATGCATCGCGACAGCTAAAAGTGCATGAAAAGAATTACACCACCCATGATTTAGAATTGGGCGCTGTTGTATTCGCACTAAAGTTGTGGAGACATTACTTGTATGGAACTAAATGTGTGATCTATTCAGATCACAAAAGTCTCCAACATCTGTTCAATCAAAAAGAGCTCAATTTGAGACAACGCCGTTGGATGGAAACTCTGAATGATTATGATTGCGAAATTCGCTACCATCCAGGTAAGGCGAACGTGGTTGCTGATACTCTAAGCCGGAAGGAAAGAGTTAAGCCAATTAGGATCAATGCCAAGAGCATTGAGCTGAAGAATAGTCTGAATGAAAGACTATTAGCTGCACAGAAAGATGCTGTTTTGGAAGTTAATCTTCCAAATGAAAAGTTAGGTGTAACTGCTGAACAGTTAACACCTGGGAAGGATGGAATCCTCCGGATGAATGGTAGAATTTAGGTTCCTATTCAAGGAGGACTTAGAGATGTGATCCTTCAGGAGGCCCACAACTCTAAGTATTCGGTTCACCCTGGAGGTGACAAGATTTATCAAGATTTGAAGGCTAATTATTGGTGGATAGGTTTGAAGAAATCTATTGCCACCCATGTAGCTAAGTGCCTGACATGTGCTCAGATTAAAGCTGAACATCAAAAGCCATCAGGTCTTTTACAACAGCCAGAACTCCCCACGTGGAAGTGGGAGATGGTAACCATGGATTTTATAACCAAGTTACCTAAAACGAGGCACGGAAATGATACTATATGGGTTATAGTTGATAGACTGACAAAGTCAGCACATTTCTTGCCCATCAAGGAGACTCATAGCTCTGACAAGGTAGCCAAATTGTACGTTGATAAGATTGTAGCTCTTTATGGTGTTCCGGTATCTATTATCTCGGATAGAGATACTAGATACACCTCTCATTTTTGGAAAAGTTTCCAACAATCTTTGGGCACTCGTTTGAATTTTAGTACTGCCTACCACCCTCAGACTGATGGACAAAGTGAGCGTACTATTCAAACCTTGGAGGACATGCTTCGTGCATGTGTTATTGATTTAGGTGGTAGTTGGGATGACCACCTGCCATTGATCAAGTTCTCCTATAACAATAGCTACCATACTAGCATTCAAGCTGCGCCTTTTGAGGCATTATATGGTAGGAAATGCAGAACGCCTGTCTGTTGGACAGAAGTAGGAGAAGCTCAGTTATCAAGACCCGAGATAGTCCTTGAGACAACGGACAAGATTGTCCAGATCCGTGATCGCCTTAAAGTGGCCAGAGACAGGCAGAAAAGTTATGCTGATAAGAGGCGTAAACCTCTAAAGTTTGAAGTAGGCGATAAAGTTTTACTGAAAGTGTCACCCTGGAAAGGTGTGATGCGTTTTGGTAAAAAGGGCAAGTTGAGCCCTAGATATATTGGACCATTCGAGATTATCGAACGTGTCGGCAGTGTAGCTTATAAGCTAAACTTGCCAGAGGAGCTGAGTGGAATTCATAACGTGTTCCACGTTTGTAATCTCAAGAAATGCTTAGCCGATGAATCGCTAGCTATGTCTCATAAAGACGTTCAAGTTGATAAAAGCTTGAGATTCTTGGAAAGACCAATATCGATCGAGGATCGACAAGTTAAGAAGCTCCAAAAAAAGTATGTACCTATAGTAAAGGTCAAATGGGACGCTCGCAGAGGTCCTGAGTATACGTGGGAAGTCGAGTCCACTATGAAGCAGAAGTACCCTCACTTATTTCAGTAAATCTCGGGGTCGAGATTTCTTTTAAGGGGGTGAGGATGTGACACCATGTAAAAACGTGTCCAAATTATATATAGACACGTGTCCTGAACGTTAAGCATATGGAAATTTTGTAAAGGACTTAAAAAGTCAACATGCCAAACTTGAGCCTCTGATTGACACTACGTGGATAATATATTTTTAATCGAAAGATTAATTGAATATAAGAAACCATTCGTGTATATATATACGAATGATAATAAAGCTACGGGAATTATGTGTCAACATGTTATGTTAAGTTTACCTCTGAGTGACCTTTTAAACATTTCCCAAAAGCTTTATAGATTGTATAATACACCTTAATGAATGACTATTATAAGATCCATGAACTTCAGCTAATTAGTGATAATTCATGCAACAATTCAAGATTTTGGACTTCATGTGAAATTTTTCCGAATCTTCATGTTTGGACAAACTCAATAAACTCCAAGGGGACACATTGCATGGCATGGTTATTAGAGCATTCAGAACTGATCATTTGGACTATTACACTGAATTATTGTTCAAATTTCGGACATTGGAAATGCATGGCAAAGTGTATGAAAGTTTTAAAAATTTTTGTCCTCTGGTCATCGGTTACGGACCGTATAGCCCTAGGCTTACGGTCCGCAAAGAGGTAACTGGGCGTTGCAGTCCAGGTTCGGTTACGGACCGCAAACGCTTGGACTTACGGTCCGTAAAGCAAGGGATACGGACCGCAAGAGCTTTCCCTTACGGTCCGTAAGCCTGTCGCTGGGCAGAAGTTTTAGACAGATGTATGTTCAGCTGATAAACCGACTCTAACTCATAACTTTCGAAACCTTGGACTCTTGGACGGTTTTTATAAACCACTAGGACACCTAGGGTGATCCTAGGGCCTCTAACAACAGCTGCAATGATCTAAGGACTTGACAATTCACTATATAAGGGTGCTAGTTCTTGAGTTCATATGCACATTTGCAACATTTGCTAATCTACTACATCTGGAGCTTGCTTAGGACAAGGAGAAGAATTTGAAGTGTAGAAAAGATTGCTTGGACCTTTAGTAAGCCTCTAATTACCTGTTTAGTCCTTGTAGTTAGCTTAATTATCTAGAAGTCAAACTTGACGTAATTTAAGTTTGACTTTCGTTTTAATCTCATATGGTTTAACTACTAATCAAATTGAAAGTAGTTATAAGACCACATTAGTATAGGTGATTAACCCTTAAAAGGGCATCTCCTAATTATCTCGTTTGACCAATTAATTGTCGGGTCAAAGTAGTTTGACAAAAGTTGCAAATATGATTAAAACTAATAAACCAAAGGTTTTAAATATTATTTTAACATTCTAATGACTTGGTAAAAATAAATTACATAGCAAAACAAAAAACAACTAAACATTGAAAAAAACTTAAATTAAACGGGTGGCATCTCCCAACCCCGCCTTTCGCAAATCTCGCGCTTTTGTTGAATTACAACCGACTTAAACGGCTCGTCGAGATGGGCGTGCGGCTCACACAAGATTTTTAAATCATTTTGTCTTTCTACCGTTTTCAAGTATCCCGTGTACGCCTGCTCGCGTTCAACTTTTACGGACATAATTTTTTATTTTCTTTGTTTCGCCTCGTTGTATTGCGCCAATTTCGCCTTTTCAATTCTGAAGATCGACTCCGCCACCGCTTCCTTTCCTTTGCTTGACGATTCACCACTTTTCCTGCGGCGTGGCCTTGTAGGTGTATCTTCTTCAACGGGGTTGTCAACGGGTTGATCGGGTTCGTCAAGGGGATCTTCGTTTAAATTCATTTCGGGCAAGTTATCCGACGCGAAAGTCGTGTAGTTCCCCGAATCGGATGTCTTTGATCTTTTCGGACCTCCTCTTTTTTTTGGAGCCGTAGGACCACGCATGTCGACCAACTCAACCGGGACCCACTTCGGGTGACGTCTCGCAATGTCCCATGCCGTCACGTGTGGAAAACTCCTCTTTTTGTAGAGTTCGCAATATTCTTCGGTGGCTTGTTGCATGATTGTCGCCTCGCCCGCTCCACTTTTTGGATTTCGGTTCTACAAAAAATATATAAAGTTATGAATTTTTTTTTAAAAAAAAATCTGTTTTCTGTTTTTTTTTAAACTGTTTCTGTATTTTATAAAAAAAATGTTTTATGTTTTTTTTAAACTGTTTTCTGTTTTTTTTAGTAAAACTGTTTCTGTTTTTTTAACTGTTTTCTGTTTTTTTTAAACCTGTTTTCTGTTTTTTTAAACTGTTTCTGTTTTTTTTAATAACAGTTTTCTGTATTTTTTTAAAAAAACTGTTTCTGTTTTTTTTAAATAACAGTTTTCTATTTTTTTTAAATAAGACTTTAAAAAAAGATTTAAACTTTATAAAAAACATACCGTTTGAATGAAACAATCGTTGAACTTACTAATTTTTCCCGTTCAACTCCGTCCATTTCGACGTCATTTGGTCCATGTTTCGTTCCTTTGCACCGGAAAGTCGGCTAAAATGATTAATGACCTGTCTCCAAACGTATCCTTTCTTTGCTCGTTGGCATGTTTCTTGTTCTCAGAGATGTGCAAGTACGCCTGCACCAAGGCCACCTCCTCCTCGCTCGTCCAATGTTGTCGGACGGTTGGGATAATTTCTTGAACGTCATCATTTTCTTCTTCTTTCTCTTCCTCTTCTTCTTTTTCTTCTTCTTCTTGTTCTTGAACGTAATCATCGTCTTTATCGTCGTCGAGACTTGGTTGTGGTTCACGATACGCATTTGCAAATTGACGGATGAGGATGTTATCTTCTAGTAGTGGGTCGAGTTGGTGGGGTTGGGTTTGAAAGTGTTGAAACGATTGGGGTTGAAATTGGTGAGGTTGAAACGGTGGAACGAACGGTTGGTTTTGATACGTTTGCGATTGAAAGGGTGGATATTGTTGAGTTAGAAAGTGTGGGACTTGGTCGGGTTCGTCTTGCAACCTAAAGCGCGTCGGCTCGCCAAGATTCGCTCTAACCTTGGGTCTTACGGGATTTTTCTTCCTACCCGAACCTCTTTTTTTTCGAACCCCCACCTCTCTTGCTTGAACCTTCCATGTTTGTTGTAAAATTATTTTTGAAATCAAATGGAGAATTGTTTGATTTTTTGAAGTGAGTTGGATAAATTGTGACACCACGTAAAAACGTGTCCAAATTATATATAGACACGTGTCCTGAACGTTAAGCATATGGAAATTTCGTAAAGGACTTAAAAAGTCAACATGCCAAACTTGAGCCTCTAATTGAGACTATGTGGATAATATATTCTTAATCGAAAGATTAATTGAATATAAGAAACCATGCATGTATATATACGAATGATAATAAAGCTACGAGAATTATGTGTCAACATGTTAAGTTTACCTCTGAGTGACCTTTTAAACATTTCCTAAAAGCTTTATAGATTGTATAATACACTTTAATGAAAGACTATTAGAAGATCTATGAACTTCAGCTAATTAGTGATAATTCATGCAACAATTCAAGATTTTGGACTTCATATGAAATTTTGCCGAATCTTCATGTTTGGACAAACTCAATAAACTCCAAGGGGACACATTGCATGGCATGGTTATTAGAGCATTCAGAACTGATCATTTGGACTATTACACTGAATTATTGTTCAAATTTCGGACATTGGAAATGCATGGCAAAGTGTATGAAAGTTTTAAAAATTTTTGTCCTCTGGTCATCTGTTACGGACCGTATAGCCCTAGGCTTACGGTCCGCAAAGAGGTAACTGGGCGTTGCAGTCCAGGTTCGGTTACAGACCGCAAACGCTTGGACTTACGGTCCGTAAAGCAAGGGATACGGACCGCAAGAGCTTTCCCTTGCGATCCGTAAGCCTGTCGCTGGGCAGAAGTTTTGGACAGATGTATGTTCAGCCGATAAACCGACTCTAACTCATAACTTTCGAAACCTTGGACTCTTGGACGGTTTTTGTAAACCACTAGGACACCTGGGGTGATCCTAGGGCCTCCAACAACAGCTGCAATGATCTAAGGACTTGACAATTCACTGTATTAGGGTGCTAGTTCTTGAGTTCATATGCACATTTGCAACATTTGCTAATCTACTACATCTGGAGCTTGCTTAGGACAAGGAGAAGAATTTGAAGTGTAGAAAAGATTGCTTGGACCTTTAGTAAGCCTCTAATTACCTGTTTAGTCCTTGTTGTTAGCTTAATTATCTAGAAGTCAAACTTGACGTAATTTAAGTTTGACTTTCATTTTAATCTCATATGGTTTAACTACTGATCCAATTGAAAGTAGTTATAAGACCACGTTAGTATAGGTGATTAACCCTTAAAAGGGCATCTCCTAATTATCTCGTTTGACCAATTAATTGTTGGGTCAAAGTAGTTTGACAACAGAAGTTGCAAATATGATTAAAACTAATAAACCAAAGGTTCTAAATACTATTTTAACATTCTAATGACTTGGTAATTAGTAATTAAACATATTTTATCAGTCCTAACCCGACAATTAATAGTCTAAGGTCAGTTTATAACCGAAAGTCGCAAAAGCTTGACTTTTGCTTTGACTTTCAGTTCTGACCCGTTTAAGCTTAATTCTTCCATGTTTTAAGCTTCCTTTAGAACCACATTATTCAGTAGTATAACCCTCTGAAGTTATATTGCTTGATGCCTAGTGGTTTGAATTATATGCACTTGATCGTAATTATGCTTAACAATGCCTTAAACGCCCTTTTGACACACAACTGAGATTTTTAGCAATGTGAATAGACTAACACCTTTGCTACTGATATTTAAACATGTCCCGAAAATTTGACATCAGTTTAAGGTCTAGAATAGGAGTTATGCTCAATAGCGTAATTAAGGAGCTTTTTATTAATTAAAAGGCGTAATTAGCATAAAGCCTATCTAAACCCGATTTTTGACACCAAACTTTTTACCTACTGATGTAAAATAATATTTTGGATTTTTGAAGATTTTTGTTTATTTTTAGGTTGAGCATAACATAGGATTATAGCTTGATTTCCGTTATTGTCGGTTTTACCTTTTCATACATAAAATGAGTTTTACATAACTTTTCAATGCCAAACCTTTTGCTATTGATTCTATATAATAAATAGAATATTTTGAACCTTATAAACTGATCAAAAACTCAGATTTCCTATTTTAACCCAAATATCCCTTTAAACCGACTTTTAAGCATTTTTAGCAACCTAGTATGAGTCAAAACTATCTTTGGCATATAAAACTCATTACCTACTGATGTTTTAAGCTAAATTATATAATTTTACAGTAAGCCAAAGTTTTTAAACTCAGAAACCTGATTTCATTTTTAAAAGCCTATGTGAAATTACCAAAATGCTCCTACAGTGCATAATTGGTTATAAAAGATATATTTCTCACATATAAAATACCCTACTGATATAACTTATAAAAATACATGTTTTTAATAATTAAATCAGACCTGGAACTCAGTTTAATAATTAAACTCTTTTATAGGCATTAAAATTACCAAAATGCCCTTTTGAGACTTATTTTGGTTTAGATTACTTTTTGGGCATATATGTTAATATATTATTGATATATTAACATATTTTAAGCATAATAATGATTAAAGACCTGTATATAATTTATTGGTTACCTGTTATGCGTTTATGCATTCGGATCGGTTTACGTGACTAGTTTACGCAAAATAGCCGAAACGGGCTTAACCTTATCATTTAATTCTCATTTTCCAGAATGTGTTTAGTTTACCCATATTATACAAGTATCCAAGCTTGTCGGGTCTAAATCACATTCTATCTCGGTCTCCGCTTAATCTAGCGTTTAGAACCGTAAGGTTTCCTTCTAGCTAGTCGGTCTAAGTCCTTGACTTAACTAAAGACCCGTTAGCATCATAATAGGTTAATTAAACCTTTTATACAGATTAAATAGCATCCGGTAAAAAGTGCCTTCAAAAGTCTTAGGAATTTTACTGCTATCACCAGGTAAATACTTTTAACTTATTTTCCCTATACGGGCTTGGGATACGGTATATTAATACCGCTTGGTCGGGTATGGGATTATTTAGTCGGATTGTGCTTTAATAAATCCGCATAACCCGTTTTAATCTGTATTGTTTGATAACATAAACATTCGGTGGTTAACGACCGTGTCCTGGATATCCTTGGCTCATTTAAGTTATTAATGGTCACGACCTATGCACGGGGTGCAGGCATGCACCTGACAGATGCAAATGCTAAATATTAAATTACCCACAAGTTGGGGATAACTCCTTTGTGGGTTTTATAAGTGGTGAGTCAGTTAATCATGTCCGGTTTCCAAACCGGCCCCACATGTATGACAAACATGTAAAACTGTATACAAGATTTTAATAAAGACTGTCCCAAGTTATAAATGATTTGTGCCATGTGCACCTAAATCAATTTTCATAAATGTTTTTCAAAACGAGTCAGTTTTGAAAAAAGGTTGGATGGGTGTCATAGAGGATCTTGCAAATCCATAAGATACCTAAAGTCTCTAGTTTTTGTTTCTTTGTACATTATGATCCGCCTGTGGATCTTATTACATTCCCGTCTGTATTATTCATGTACTCGAACACTTAGACTATATGGTTTGTAATAGTTTATTTACCCAGCCTTCCGCTGTGCTATATTATTGTGTGTGTTGACAATGATGATATCAACTACGTCACGATACTCCCCGCCGGGCCCACCGGTAATATGTGGAAATATCGGGGTGTGACATAAATGAAATGGATTGGGTTTGATGGATTTTATATAAACATTCAAAAAATAAATACCCTCAACGTTCAAAAAACCCCCCAAAACGATCACCTTCAACGTTCCTTTTTTTTATTTTTCCACGCGTGATTCCTTCCACGTAGTGGTGGCAAAGTGGGAAAGTTGGATGAGTTTACTTAATGGGTCAAGATGGGTTTGGATTAGGATTGGTATAGGTCAGGATGGGTATTTTAAAAAAAGGTTGGATGGGTAATGGGTCAAGATGGGTTTGGGTAAGGATGGTGTCACACCCCCAAAATCCACCTGCGGATAACACCCGCTTTGAGGGCGTGACTGACCAGGATCCAGCCACCAATTATACTGAGCATTGAATTAATAGTAGAGATATTTAATATCCAAAGTAGTTAGCAGCATCATAGTTTAAGTTCGATAATTAGTTTAACAAAACAGCGGAAGCATAAACCAAAGTAGTTTTAAAGATAGTTCTTAGTTCAAAATAATTAACCCAACACACGGGTTTGACGAACACTACACATCCCCAAGCAGCAGCTCCTGAGTCACTGGTTACCTGCAAAGCATGCAGTAAGGGGTCAACAATAATGCTGAGTGAGTTCACTAGTTGTCCAGTTTTAGTTTACCAAAAACTTAAGTTGTTTTGATAAAGCATTTATAATCACGTTGTGGGGAGCTACCCCATCTGTAAGCTCACTAAACTGTAGATACCGAAACTGTTGACGGAATATAAATATTCGTGCCCCGAGTCAATGTCTATCGTCATTGACCATGTTGCAAGGTCTACTAGTTCACGCCCGATCTCCCCCGGTCATGGTGTGAGGTTGTCAAACCTAATAGCGCTATCAACTAATAACCCGTTCGCCCCCGGCGATTAATCGGTACTGTAAGCAGGGACTTAAAGTGATAGAGTTTCGTTTAGCATGGCTAGTTGTGATTTATAAATAATATCCAAACGTATCTCCCCCGGAGATAGTAATTACCCATTCTGTTTTCCCTGGAGTAATGGGTCAAAAGTGTTTTTCCCAAAGTTGGTAGTTTGTTCGTGTCCCTCCGCGGGACGCATGCTTTTAGTGTGTGAACTCACCTTGGGTTGCTCGGCAGATTGGGGTACTTGTCAAACACGTTGGTCACCACGTCCTAACATGGTTACCGGTATAGGTCAGGTTTGGTGTACAAGCAATCACGTAAAATCTACACATAACTATCACGTTGCATGCATAACAATGTAGACAGTGGGTTATTGGGCCGGCCCTAGCATTTACACGGTCAAACAGTAACACGCAGATCAGTCAACAGGTAGCCCATATTAAACATACTATGGCCCAATAACCAAAGTGGACAGCCCAGTCGCAACCAGGTGGTCTCGAGTCGCAACCAGGAGGTCTCGGCTTGTCACGCTGTGATTGCGAGTCGCAACTGTGTGATCTCGAGTTGTCACGTTGTGGTTGCGAGTCGCAACCGTCGTAGTCTCGAGTCGCAATCATGTGGTTTCGAGTTGTCACACTATGGTTGCGAGTCGCAACTGCGTGGTCTCGAGTTGTCATGCCATGGTTGCGAGTCGCAACGGTGCGGTTGCGAGTCGTAATGCTGTCCCTTTCATGTAACGTGATGATGCAGATGCATCAGTCCAATTTGTACCATGTAATCAGGCCCAAATCAAGTAATAGCCAATAAGGTTTTACTAACATTTTTCCTAAACTGACCATTAATGAAAATAGATCAAACTTTGCCATTTTTGAAATCTTCAAACCACATTCAACAAGTTCATCCTATATTTATAAATTTCTAGGGTTTTCATGTCAAACATAACCATACATTTATGAACCACAATCACATATTTTTAACAAGATCATGATGCAAAAACAAGAAAACATATATTTTGTGACTTTAAACATAACTCGGTTGGCCCTAATCATTCTTAAACCACTATTTCTTAGCCATTTAAACATATTATCAAGCTTTCATATATAGAGGTTTACACATATAGTCAAGCTTCACAAACCATCCTAAAAATCATGCATAATACTACTAACCAAGCATTTCTAGTTCATTTAACCCACATAAATCCTATGCACATAATAACAACACTAACCGGTTGAGAAGGAGGAGCCGAAAACAAAGAAAAGGAACCGAGAAAGATGGAGTGTCCGAGTGATGATCTTGACCGAGTTTCTTGTCCGAGATTCCTTGACCGAGATCCAAGCTTGAACCGAAAGTTGGATGAGAATGGATTGTTGTTTGGGGTTTTCTAGTTGAGAGAGAGTAGAAGTGTTTGTGTGTGTAAAATGAAGGAAGTGGGGGAAAGGTGGGATTTTATACAAGGTTCAAAATAGACTAAGGGGTTTCGGCCCAAACCGGTTACGGCCCAAGAGGCCCACTCGAAACCGAGTGGCCCACTCACAACCGAGTGGTTGCGAGTCACGGTCTCGACTCACATACATATATATATATATAATACATACATACAACACATAAAGTGCAAAAAGGATCACGTTTTCATTTAAATCATATATGTACACAAAAATATTACAAGGTGTTCGTTCGGAAAAACCTAGAGTGTCACATTATCCCCAAGTTTTAAGAACTTTCGTCCCGAAAGTTAAGGCAGCCACTGCCAAGCTAGCGTGTTTCAACGGGGTGTCACATCATCCCCCCGTTAGTTTGGAATTTCGTCCCGAAATTTGGTTGTAGCTTCAGTGCTGGGGTTTTCGTTTGGGAATAACTGGGGATACTTGGACTTCATCTGGTCTTCCCGCTCCCAGGTAAACTCTGGGCCACGCCGTGAGTTCCAACGAACTCGCACGAGAGGTATCTGGCTACGTTTGAGGGTTTTGATCTCTCGATCCGTGATCTCAATCGGTTCCTCAGTAAAGTGTAGCTGTTCATCAATAGTGAGTTCCTTGAAAGGAATTATGAGTGTTTCGTCCGACAGACACTTCTTCAGATTGGACACGTGAAAGACATTGTGCACTGCACTCAGTTCTGCAGGCAGGTTCAATCTATAAGCAACCTTACCGATTTTCTCGGTAATTTCGAATGGTCCAACATATCGCGGATTCAGCTTGCCCCGTTTACCGAAACGAACCACACCCTTCCAGGGTGAGACTTTAAGTAGAACCCGGTCCCCGACCTGGAATTCTAGCGGTTTCCTACGCTTATCAGCGTAGCTTTTCTGACGGTCACGAGCTGCCGCCATGCGTTGCCTGATCTGGGCAATCTTTTCCGTTGTGTCTACCACCAGTTCTGGGCCTGTGAGTTGACTGTCACCGACTTCTGCCCAGCAGAGATGTGATCGGCATTTACGACCGTACAATGCTTCAAAAGGTGCCGCCTGAATGCTAGTGTGATAGCTGTTATTGTAGGAGAATTCCACCAGCGGTAGATGTTTCTCCCAGTTTTTGCCAAAATCGATCACACATGCTCTAAGCATGTCTTCCAGGGTTTGGATGGTGCGCTCAGACTGCCCATCCGTTTGTGGGTGGTAAGCGGTGCTCATGTCCAAACGTGAGCCAAAGGATTTGTGCATGGCTTGCCACAACTCGGAAGTAAAACGAGCGTCTCGGTCGGAAATAATAGAAGTTGGCACCCCGTGCCTGGAGACTACTTCCCTTAAATAGATTTCTGCTAAGGTAGAAAACTTGTCTGTTTCCTTAATGGCCAGAAAGTGTGCAGACTTAGTTAATCGATCTACTATCACCCAAATAGTGTCATTCCCGCGTTGGGATCTAGGTAGCCCTGTAACGAAATCCATGGAAATCTGCTCCCATTTCCATTTCGGGATTTCGGGTTGCTGGAGTAGGCCAGCTGGTTTCTGATACTCAGTCTTGACTCTTGCGCAGGTCAAACATTTGCTAACGTATGCTGCTATGTGGGCTTTCATGCAAGGCCACCAGTAAGTGGTCCTTAAGTCGTGGTACATCTTATCTGAACCAGGATGTACTGAATAACGGGACTTATGGGCTTCGTCCATTACCAGTTCTCGTAGATCTCCGTAAAGTGGGACCCAAATGCACCCTGCCACATAGTAGGCGCCGTCTTCTTTTTGCTCTAATCGTTGTCTCGATCCTCGCAGGGACTCAGCCCTGACGTTTTCCGGTTTCAGAGCTTCAGTCTGAGCATTTCGAATCTGGGTAGGGAGATTAGACTGGATGGTAAGTTGTAATGCTCGCACGCGCTTGGGCGTAGTGTCTTTTCGGCTGAGGGCGTCTGCCACGACATTGGCCTTGCCCGGATGGTACTTGATGGCGCATTCATAATCATTCAGAAGTTCGACCCATCGACGTTGTCGCATGTTTAATTCCTTTTGCCTAAAAATATGCTCGAGACTCCTGTGATCGGTGTAAATGGTGCACTTGGTACCGTACAGGTAATGTCTCCATATCTTAAGAGCAAAGATCACTGCTCCCAGTTCCAAATCATGCGTTGTGTAGTTCCTTTCGTGTGTCTTGAGTTGTCGTGAGGCGTAGGCAATAACTTTGTCGCGTTGCATTAACACACAACCGAGTCCATGGATGGATGCATCGCAGTAAACCACAAAGTCGTCAGTGCCTTCAGGCAACGAGAGAATAGGAGCACTACAGAGATTATCCTTTAGTGTCTGAAACGCGGTTTCCTGAGCTTCACCCCATTTATAAACCATACCCTTCTGAGTAAGAGCCGTGAGAGGCTGAGCGATCTTTGAGAATCCCATGATAAATCTTCGATAGTATCCTGCTAGTCCCAAGAATTGGCGGACTTCAGTCAGAGTCTTAGGGGTAGGCCAATTCTTTATAGAGTCGATCTTTGCAGGGTCGACGTGGATTCCATCCTTGTTAACCACGTGCCCAAGGAAATGGACTTCTCGAAGCCAGAAGTCGCATTTCGAGAACTTGGCATACAGTTGCTCATTGCGAAGGAGTTCGAGGATAAGGCGTAGGTGCTGTTCATGCTCTTCTTGACTTTTTGAGTAGATCAGGATGTCATCGATAAACACGATCACGAATTTGTCGAGGTAAGGTTTGCACACTCGGTTCATGAGATCCATGAATACCGCAGGCGCGTTGGTCATTCCAAAGGGCATAACGAGGAATTCATAATGACCATAGCGAGTTCTGAATGCCGTTTTGGAGATGTCTTCATTACGGACCCTTAGCTGATGATAGCCTGATCGCAGGTCAATTTTAGAATAGTAGCTCGATCCTTGCAACTGATCGAATAGGTCGTCGATTCGCGGGAGAGGGTAACGATTCTTGATGGTAACCTTGTTCAACTCACGATAGTCAATGCACATTCGGAACGTGCCATCCTTCTTCTTAACAAAGAGTACCGGTGCTCCCCAGGGTGATGAACTAGGGCGGATAAACCCTTTATCCAATAGTTCCTGTAGTTGAGTAGAGAGTTCCTTCAATTCTGCGGGGGCTAGTCGATAAGGTGCACGAGCTATTGGCGCTGCTCCGGGAGCTAGCTCGATTTGGAATTCGACCTGACGGTGGGGAGGGAGTCCAGGTAATTCTTCAGGAAATACCTCGGGGTAGTCACGTACTACTGGAAAATCTTCAATCCTCTTTTCCTTTTCCTGCGTGTTGGTGACAAGTGCTAAGATAGCGGTGTGCCCTTTTCGTAAACACTTCTGGGCCTTCAAGAAAGAGATAACGCCGGAGATTTCTCCGCCTTTGCCACCTTGTACAATGAGGGGTTTGCCAGAACGGCGGGGAATACGAACTGCTTTCTCTTGACAGAGGATCTCAGCGCGATGCTTGGATAACCAATCCATACCAATAACGACGTCGAAGCTTCCAAGAGTAACAGGGAAAAGATCGATACTAAATGTCTGACCAGACAACTCTAGTTTGCAGCCTTTGATAACATGTGAGGCCTCGATGTTTCTACCATTAGCTAACTCGACGATATGAGGAGAACTTAGTAACGAAAGCGGACGCTTAAGCTTCTTACTAATACGTATGGACACATAACTAGCATCGGCTCCAGAATCAAATAATACAGAAACATAACGATCATCGAGTAGGAACTTACCCGCCACGACATTGGGGTCATTCCTTGCTTCTCCAGCTCCAATCACAAAAGCCCTTCCTCTGGCACCATTCCCAGCATTGTTGTTCTGATCGTTGTTTCCAGCTCCCTGATTGTTGTTACGGTTCTGGTTCAGTTCAGGGCAATTCTTCTTGTAGTGCCCCTCAGCTCCACACTGGAAACATCCCTTAGCGTTCCCGTGATGTTGTTGCTGCTGGTTCTGCCCCATGGGACGTGGGCTTCTACAGTCCTTGGCCTCGTGCCCCATCTTGTTACATCGCTGACACTGACCTTTCCCACACGGCCCGCTGTGATGTCGATTGCACTTGTTGCACTTGGGGTGGTTACCGCGATAGCCACCCTGTTGTTGAGTGCCCTTGTTATTTTCCGTTTTCCTTTGCTGTGCTGGGGCCTGAGTGGGGTTAGAATCCTTGCTTTGATTTCCTTCCCACTTACGCTTGTTGTCACTAGAAGTTCCGACAGTAGCACTGATCCTTTTGGGCAACCTGCCCTCTTCTACGGCCTGATCAGTAAGTTTGTGAGCAAGTCGAACGATCGGCTGAATGGTAGTGTGGTTGGCTGAAGTTACATGGCTTCGAATTTCTGGAGCCAAACCCTTGATGTACAGTTCGATTCTTCGATACATAGGTCGAGACATGTTTGGGCAAAGAGCAGCATAGTCATTGGACAGTTTGGTGTAGGTCTCAATCTCTGACCCAACCATCTTAAGCGCATAGTACTCGTTCTCAAGTTTGTGGATGTCATCCCGGTGACAGTACTCCTCCTTAATCATGTCCTTGAAATCCTCCCATGCCGTAGCATTAGCAGTTTCCAATCCAAACATCTGAATTTGCGCCTTCCACCAAGAAAGCGCGTTTCCTTCAAGCGTAGCAGTAGCAAATTTCACCCAATTCGCAGGGGGACACTCACAGACAGCAAAGATAGCTTCAACTTTCTCAATCCAATGCAGAAGACCTATGGCACCCTCAGTTCCGTTGAAAGGGAGAGGCTTGCAATCCATGAAAGTTTTGAAAGTACACACGGGTGGTTGCGCAGGTGCATGCTGACCTATAGGGTGAGCTGCGAAAGCTGCAGCCACTGTGTTGAGCAGGTTAGTGAACTGAGCCTGAGTCATGTTGATGTTTCCTCTTCCGCGTCCACTCATTGTCTTCATAACCAGAAAACACAGTATGAGTGTGATGTCGTAATGTAGCGAGAATGAGATAGAAGAGAGAGGTGTATCTATCTAGTTTAGGCACACTAGTACATATAGCAAAACAGGAAACATAAGGTAAGCAAACAAGTAAACGCTAGTCCGAGCAATGAGGTCAAATGTGTCGAGCCTTGCACTTGGAGTGTAGTGTCGTCGCGAGTCACAGGTTATAGTCTGGTTTTTCTCAAAAAGATTCTCCCCTTTTTAAAACCAAGTTCACTATAACCAATGGCTCTGATACCAATTTGTCACACCCCCAAAATCCACCTGCGGATAACACCCGCTTTGAGGGCGTGACTGACCAGGATCCAGCCACCAATTATACTGAGCATTGAATTAATAGTAGAGATATTTAATATCCAAAGTAGTTAGCAGCATCATAGTTTAAGTTCGATAATTAGTTTAACAAAACAGCGGAAGCATAAACCAAAGTAGTTTTAAAGATAGTTCTTAGTTCAAAATAATTAACCCAACACACGGGTTTGACGAACACTACACATCCCCAAGCAGCAGCTCCTGAGTCACTGGTTACCTACAAAGCATGCAGTAAGGGGTCAACAATAATGCTGAGTGAGTTCACTAGTTGTCCAGTTTTAGTTTACCAAAAACTTAAGTTGTTTTGATAAAGCATTTATAATCACGTTGTGGGGAGCTACCCCATCTGTAAGCTCACTAAACTGTAGATACCGAAACTGTTGACGGAATATAAATATTCGTGCCCCGAGTCAATGTCTATCGTCATTGACCATGTTGCAAGGTCTACTAGTTCACGCCCGATCTCCCCCGGTCACGGTGTGAGGTTGTCAAACCTAATAGCGCTATCAACTAATAACCCGTTCGCCCCCGGCGATTAATCGGTACTGTAAGCAGGGACTTAAAGTGATAGAGTTTCGTTTAGCATGGCTAGTTGTGATTTATAAATAATATCCAAACGTATCTCCCCCGGAGATAGTAATTACCCATTCTGTTTTCCCTGGAGTAATGGGTCAAAAGTGTTTTTCCCAAAGTTGGTAGTTTGTTCGTGTCTCTCCGCGGGACGCATGCTTTTAGTGTGTGAACTCACCTTGGGTTGCTCGGCAGATTGGGGTACTTGTCAAACACGTTGGTCACCACGTCCTAACATGGTTACCGGTATAGGTCAGGTTTGGTGTACAAGCAATCACGTAAAATCTACACATAACTATCACGTTGCATGCATAACAATGTAGACAGTGGGTTATTGGGCCGGCCCTAGCATTTACACGGTCAAACAGTAACACGCAGATCAGTCAACAGGTAGCCCATATTAAACATACTATGGCCCAATAACCAAAGTGGACAGCCCAATCGCAACCAGGTGGTCTCGAGTCGCAACCAGGAGGTCTCGGCTTGTCACGCTGTGATTGCGAGTCGCAACTGTGTGATCTCGAGTTGTCACGTTGTGGTTGCGAGTCGCAACCGTCGTAGTCTCGAGTCGCAATCATGTGGTTTCGAGTTGTCACACTATGGTTGCGAGTCGCAACTGCGTGGTCTCGAGTTGTCATGCCATGGTTGCGAGTCGCAACGGTGCGGTTGCGAGTCGTAATGCTGTCCCTTTCATGTACACGTGATGATGCAGATGCATCAGTCCAATTTGTACCATGTAATCAGGCCCAAATCAAGTAATAGCCAATAAGGTTTTACTAACATTTTTCCTAAACTGACCATTAATGAAAATAGATCAAACTTTGCCATTTTTGAAATCTTCAAACCACATTCAACAAGTTCATCCTATATTTATAAATTTCTAGGGTTTTCATGTCAAACATAACCATACATTTATGAACCACAATCACATATTTTTAACAAGATCATGATGCAAAAACAAGAAAACATATATTTTGTGACTTTAAACATAACTCGGTTGGCCCTAATCATTCTTAAACCACTATTTCTTAGCCATTTAAACATATTATCAAGCTTTCATATATAGAGGTTTACACATATAGTCAAGCTTCACAAACCATCCTAAAAATCATGCATAATACTACTAACCAAGCATTTCTAGTTCATTTAACCCACATAAATCCTATGCACATAATAACAACACTAACCGGTTGAGAAGGAGGAGCCGAAAACAAAGAAAAGGAACCGAGAAAGATGGAGTGTCCGAGTGATGATCTTGACCGAGTTTCTTGTCCGAGATTCCTTGACCGAGATCCAAGCTTGAACCGAAAGTTGGATGAGAATGGATTGTTGTTTAGGGTTTTCTAGTTGAGAGAGAGTAGAAGTGTTTGTGTGTGTAAAATGAAGGAAGTGGGGGAAAGGTGGGATTTTATACAAGGTTCAAAATAGACTAAGGGGTTTCGGCCCAAACCAGTTACGGCCCAAGAGGCCCACTCGAAACCGAGTGGCCCACTCGCAACCGAGTGGTTGCGAGTCACGGTCTCGACTCACATACATACATATATATATATATATATATATAGATATATATATATATATATATATATATATATATATATATATATATATATATATATATATATATATATATATATATATATATAATACATACAACACATAAAGTGCAAAAAGGATCACGTTTTCATTTAAATCATATATGTACACAAAAATATTACAAGGTGTTCGTTCGGAAAAACCTAGAGTGTCACAGATGGGTATGGGTTAAGATGGGTTCTAAAAAATAAAAAAAATCTAAAAAATCATAAAAAATCTAAAAAAATCCAAAAAATTCTAAAAAATCAAACAAATTATAAAAAATTCTAAAAAATCAAAAAAAATTTAAAAAATCAAAAAATTCAAAAAAATCATAAGAATTCTAAAAAATCCAAAAAATTCTTAAAAATTAAAAAATTATAAAAAAACATAAAAATTCTATAAAATCCAAAAAATTCAAAAAAAAATTAAAAATAAAAAAATTCTAAAAAGATCATAAAAATAATAAAAAATCCAAAAAATTCTAAAAAATCAGAAAAATTCTAAAAAATCCAAAAATTTCTAAAACATTAAAAAAACTATAAAAAATAAATATTTCAAAAAATACAAAAAATTCTAAAGAAATTCAAAAAAAAATTCAAAAAATTAAAAAAATAAAAAAAAAGCAAAAAAATCATAAAAAAAATCTAAAAAATAAAAAAAATTATAAAAAACATAAAAATCATAAAAATTCTAAAAAATCAAAAAGATTATAAAATATCATAAAAGTCTAAAAAACCCATAAAAACCTAATAAAAAACCCAAAAATATCAACAAAATTAAAAAAAATCAAAAAATTCTAAAAAAACAAGAAAAATAATAAAAAACAAAAAAAAATCTAAAAAATCCTATTTTTTATTTTTTAGATATTTTTTGCTTTTTTATTTTTTATAATTGTTTGGATTTTTTTGAATGTTTATGATTTTTTTTATATTTTAGAATTTTTATGATTTTTAGAATTTTTTGATTTTTTAGGATTTTTATGGTTTTTTTTTTTTTGATTTTATTGGTTTTTCAGAATTTTTTGATTTTTTATACTTTTTTTTTATTTTTAGGATTTTTTTATTTTTTATTAGTTTTTTTATTTTTTAGAATTTTTATGATTTTTTAGAACTTTTTTTATTTTTTATACTTTTTTTGATTTTTTAGAATTTTTTGATCTTTTTTGTTTTTTTTTATTTTTTAAGATTTTTTTGATTTTTTCGAATTTTTTTGATTAATTAGATTTTTTAGAATTTATTGGATTTTTTTTTTGAATTTTTATGATTTTTTTATTTTTTAGAATTTTTTTATTTTTTATATTTTTTTGATTTTGTCGAATTTTTTTGAATTTTAGATTTTTTTTTGTTTTTTTATGATTTTTTTTATTTTTTAGAATTTATTGGATTTTTTAAGAATTTTTATGATTTTTAAAATTTTTTTGATTTTTTAGAATTTTTTTTTGAGTTTATTGGATTTTTAAAATTTTTATGATTTTTTAGAATTTTTATGATTTTTAAGAAATTTTTTGATTTTTTAGATTTTTTTATTTTTTATGATTTTTTTTATTTTTTTAGAATTTTTTGGATTCTTTAGATTTTTTTTTTGATTTTTTAGAATTGTTTTTGGTTTTTTGGGTTTTTTTTTGTTTTTACAAATTTTTTAATTTTATTTATTATTTTTAAAATTTTTATTATTTTTAAACGAAGAACGACGGGAGAGTACTACGGGAGATGTCTACGAGTAGTAATTAGTTTAGTGATTTTATCTTGTACCTATGCTGACCCGTTTGGGTTTTATCTGATACCCATCCTGACCTACTCTTTTTTTTATCTACAACTTCATAACCCATCCTAACCTAGTGACTAATTTTGTTTGGCCCATCTTAAAATTTAAAATAACCATATCATCCCAAAATAGAATTGATGGGCTTGTTTTGCCAGGTCTACTTACATGCGTTAATATTATCACACGTGATACTTTAGGTGGCGGCGGTGTGCTTGTGTTGTTTCACGCGTTATGGAACGTCCATAACAGACCGCCCCCAGTGGCCTTATACCCAGAGGCGCAGCTTAGGCTTAGTCCGAGGGGGCGCCCGATCCCCCGAACTTTTCGACGCGTAGTGTTATGAATAGTACTTTCGTATAGAAAATTTTTAGGTATATATGTTTCCGCCCCCCCCCCCCATTTCGGAAAAATTGGGGGTGGGGGAACTTCGCCAATGCTTATACCCATCCCTTAACCTGCACTTTTTTTTGTTATTTTAAAAAGAGAAAGAGATAGAGAAAAAGAAATGCACAAGAAGGTTGGGAGCTCAACTACAGGAGCCCCAAAATTTCATGGGGAAGGAGGTGGTGCAGTGTTCCTCGCTCCCCTGCATGCCACCCCAGCTCCCAGACACCCTCCACGATTGTTTAAAAGGTTAAGGCACACATACTCGTACGTCTTGGGATAATGTTAAAACATGCGTCACTCTAAGTATCATATGTTCAAATTTTTGTACTAAAAAATCGACAGATAGGTATAAAATTTAAAAAGGATTGAGCAGGATAAATAAACCATTTTTTTTATTTTACTGTTTTTATTAAATCGCTGTAAATACATACTTATGCAATTCTTTACAATATTAGTGTTAAAATTATTCAACTTTTAAACCAATCAAATTGAATAAAAAGTGGTTTGAAATGTGTAAAAATATTAAAAGATAACAGTTTATAATATAAATGTTTTAGTTTTTTAATTTAAGATGATTAATATATAAAGCTATGGTGCTTCGTATCAACAAAAACAATTCTAAATAACATTTATAAAGCTATGGTGCTTTGAAAAAAAAAAAGACAAATGTCTTTATTAATTATAAAACATACATGAAGCAACATTAGTATGTCTACGGCTGGATAATTAATCGTCATGAAAGTGATTTTTATCGATCTAGGTGATTAATCATTATTTATTTATTTATAATGAACCTTTTCACTTTCGTGTTTATAATAAAGTGTCTTAATTATTTATTTATTAATATTGATATTAATACTATTACTAATAATAGTATAACAAAATATAAAAAAAGTAACAAAAGTCTTATAGAATAAAATAATATAAAAAAACATAACGTTTATTTTTTTATTAGAGACTCGTTATTTATATATTTATAATGAACCTTTTCACATTCGTGTTTATAATAAAGTGTCTTGATTATTTATTTATTAATATTGATATTAATACTAATACTAATAATAGTATAAAAAAATATAAAAAAGTAACAAAAGTCTTATAGAATAAAATAATATAAAAAAACATAATTGACGACAGGCCAATGGGCAATCCCATTTCACCCGCTTTGGGCTACCTTCATGCGGACCCAACAAGACATAAGCCCAAGCAACAATTTGTCTTGCCCATTAAGGTTCTCCTCATAAGAAATGGGCGGGAAACTAGAATCAGAAAATGCAGGCCACAATTAATGACTTAATGACTGATAAGAAGAGTATCTTGGTTGGCATCGTACTTCTCCAGCCGGAACATTAAATGAAGCTGCTAATCTAACCGTTAGGGGTCAGACACGTGTCTGAGCCCCTCGAAGACATCCTAAATCCGTCGGATCATCTTAACAAAATATCTCACATGGGAGATAAGGACTCGAGGTTATATAAGAGCAGAAGAAGATGATCACAGGGCAGATTAAAGGTATCACATTAAAAGCTCTCTCATTTATTCCGACCAATATTCTTATACATTCAACACACACATACATTTATTGGATTCACACCTTAGAGGAAACGTTCCGGTGATCACACTCATCGGAATAGACTCCTCTCACTCTCCGGCAAGTTTACTTACTCTCACGCCGGAGCTTGGTCACGGATTCCCCTCCCGGGGCCCTCCGTGACGAGGCTAACTGTTTATTCTTTTGTAGCAACAAAGACCGGGATATCTGGACGTCAGCGAATATCCATTGAACGTCAGCAGGGATTTGGGTATTCAACAATAATTATTACTTTTGACTTTCAAATAAAATAATGTATTAAAGTATTTAATCATTACTAAGTTTGACTAATTTGGTATATTAATCCATATGTTGGGTGTATTTATCACACCCCATATTAAAATTTTTAATATTTGCGCGGTTTAGTAAGAGGAATTAATCATTACGAAAGTGTGATGTTCAATAACATCATCATCGGAAATTATTTATTAGTTTCATAAATACTCTTGATAATTTTTCCTCCTACTTTATTCCACTGTAACAGTTTTTTCGATTCATGGTGAGATAGAACAAAGCAATAATAATAAGAACCGTTGGTAACTCGTAACTAAAATTTCGTAAGAAAACTGAGACTAGATAAAAAGGAAACAATTAGCTAGGGCTGCAAACGAACCAAACGTTCGGCGAACAGTTCGTGAAATGCTCGGCGGGAAGTTCGTTTGTGTTCGTTTGTTTATTAAACAAACGAACACAAGCAAGAAATTTCGTTCATTTAGTTAAATGAACAAACATGAACAAAGTGCGCGTTCGTTCATTTATGTTCGTGAACATTCGGTAACGTTTTCGTTTGTGTTCGATAGTTTATTAGTGTTTTTAGCTTTTGTATTTTACTTGAATCCTTCAAAATTCCGACAAATAAAATATTTAATAAGTGTCAATGTATTATATATTTTGTTCAGGAAACGTTTGTTTGTGTTCGTTTATTACCATTTGTGTTCATGAACATTAGTTTGTGCTCATTTGTGTTCATCGTCGTTCGTTTTCATTCGTTGCCTAAAATTAACAAAGAAACACAAACGAACACGAACACGTTCATTTCCTTAACAAACAAGCACGAACATAAAATCTCGTTCGGTAAGCGTTCATGAACAGTTCGTGAACATATATATTTCTTAACAAACAAACACGAAAAAGGACTTGTTCGTGTTTGTTCGATTCTTTTGCAGCCCTACAATTAGCTAATACTACGTTCTTTGAACGACCAACAAAACCCCAGTTATCATCCGGATAAATCTAATGGCAAAAGGCCATCCATGTCTGTGAACGCAGACGCGTTGGCGACCCGGTCTGCATGGACGGAGCTTCTTGGTGGCCTAGGGGTGCCCCGCCCCCACTTATTTTTGCTTGTAGTGTTATTTTACCGAAAATTCTCTATTTTTGTAATGTAAAATATTGGATTATTAAGAATCCGGTCCCAATGATTTTTAGTTCAAGCTCCGCCATTGTCGGTCTGTCAGCATTTCAGAGGAAATCCACCGTTCGAATACCCACTGTAATAAAACCCAAACCCATGGCTCAACCCAGAGCAATTTTGCCCTGGACAATACTCAAACCCATAACCTTCACTTTAGAAGGTCATAAGACTACTGATGCATCAGAAGATCATCAAGAACTAACGACATGTGTTAACGAGTAAAACCCAAACCCATGGCTTCAACCAATATCCAACCTCAAAATAACAAAAAAAAATTTACTCATTATTACTATATATTAATAAATAAATGAATTGAAATGAATAATGATTTTAATATATAATAATATATAGTTTTTTTAAAAAAATTTATTATTTTAATATTATAATAATAGTTATTTTTTTACTATTTAACTTTAATTTTTTTAATATTAGGGGTTGGGATAAGCTTGGTGTCAACCGGTATCGAAAATACCGGTACGGTCCTGTTCGGTATCAATACATGAAAGTAAAAATCGGCACTAATACAGAAAACGCCAAAAGTTGGTGCCGAATTGATATTGGAAATCTTTTGGTTCGGGAAATTCAGTACTGCTACCCGGTACCATTTGCTCATCCCTAATCACGGTTACCGTACGAACAACGGTATCGTACAACTTTTTTTTGTTGATTTTCTTCAACTTTTAATTTTTTTTTTAGTTTCAGGGGTCGGGATGAGCTTGGTGCCAACCGATACAGAATCGGCACTGATACCGAAAATACCGGTTACGGTACCGGTATATGAAGGTCAAAAACTGTAGTGAACCGGTACCAGGAACGCCAAAAGTCGGTACCGAATTGGGACTTAAGATCTTTTGGTTCAGCAAGTTTGGTACCGGTACCCAGAACAATTTGCTCATCTCTGACCATGGGTTTCATACGAACAACATCGTTACCATACAACTTTTTTTTGTTGATTTTCTTTCGGTTATCTTTTGGTGTTTTTTTCTACATTTTCTTTTTATTATTGTCAGCAGTTCCGTTCGCAACACGATCGTAGTGATTTTAAAACACATGTAAACACAGATTAAATAACAAAAGAAATTCGCCGCAACGCGGCAAACTTCTTTAAACCTAGTTTCTATTTAAGAATCAAATTCATTAAAAAACGTAAATATATTTTATTCTGTCATCTTTTATAATAAGCAATGTGCAATTATAATATAATAAAATATAGGGCCGTCTCTGAGAATGATAAAAAAACTTTTGGGCCCTGTACACGACAAAAACTTTGGACCCCCTTCCTATAATATAAACTTATTAATAATATATAAAAAAAACTACAATACGATGATAATTGTTGTTAAATGAACAAAATTACTTACTTAAGCGAATCGTGAGGCTTTTTTAGCATTTTTGAAAGTAAAGTTCTAGATCAACACTCTCCGGATAAGCAAAAATAACTAACACTTGAATCCTTTCAGCAAAAAAAAAAAACTGTAATATGTGTAAACATATCCAAACTAATTTGGCAACACGAACCTTTTCATACAAAAAAAAAAAACCAAGCTATATATTGAGTTCTTCTAAGTTTATATTGTAGATAGTTAAATGAGAAATTAAAAACCTACAAATTTAAACAAGAAAACATGTAAAGTTTATTATGTAAATGGTTAAATGAGAAGAAAAAAATTGAAGGAGCTTACAAATTTATTGAGGCCCA
Organism: Helianthus annuus; assembly: GCF_002127325.2. Taxonomy (NCBI): domain Eukaryota; kingdom Viridiplantae; phylum Streptophyta; class Magnoliopsida; order Asterales; family Asteraceae; genus Helianthus; species Helianthus annuus. The sequence continues at coordinate 56,204,575 of NC_035445.2, forward strand.
AATTTAAATGTGACTATATGGGGCATTTCCCCTTGTTTTATAATCAGCTCCTTGAGGCCGAAGAAAAACATAACACTACATAAAGAAAATAAGAATAGAAAAGTGACCAGCGTGGGATTCGAAACCGGCATGGCCGATTCACTAGAGAGTTGGCGCATCCATTAAACCACAGGGTAAATTTGTTTATACTTTTTTACACTAATTGTATATATATTTATATATTTTAAACAATTTTGGACCTCTAGATATTTTGGGCCCTGTGCGGTGGCACCCCCCGCACAGGCCCAAAGCCGGAATTGATAAAACAAACAGAATTTATTATATCTGACAAACCTTAAACTTATGAAGCAAAATTAAATTTTACTGATACTTAGGCCAGAGGGTGTGGTATGTCGCCCCTGGCCAAATCGACGAAATTAGCGTCTTATAGCGCCCCTTAGCCACCCCTGAGCACCAAGGGGGGGGGGGGGGAGGGCATTGAGTCTCCGCCAGCACAATAACGAGCGCCAACGACTAGTTTTTTGTGGTCCCCATTTTACTTAAATTTCCATCCATTCTCCATCTATAAACTTTATCATACTCACACAATGTTTCTCAACAATCAAAAGGCATGGGACCCCAATAATTCGTTTTGGGTACTTTAGCAAAGAACAATCAAGAAGAGCGATACTGAAGAGACCCGCGAACGGGTGAGATTGGGTATTATCCGATGCCACCTACCACCCCAACCTCCACTCATCCGACAACGCCACCACCGCTTCCCGATTTTTTTGGATACTATTCCGCACCGCCATTTTTTTCCCAAACCCAAAACATACCCCAAACCCAAAACATACCCCAAACCCAAAACATACCCGAAACCCAAAACATACCCCAAACCCAAAACATACCCAAAACCCAACCCACTCCCTCAAAAGATGGACGATCTAGAAGACACCGTAAGAAGGGCGAGAATGAAGAATGTGCTCCTAAAACGATCGAGAGGTGAACGCCTACCAAAGAACTTGCATTGTCACAAGCATGGCTCGACGTGTCGGAGGATCCGATTGTTTGTAATTTTTTTTCTCCATTTTTTATAAATATATTTTTATTTTGTTGCTACTAATTTTTTTTCCAAATTATAGCAACTGACTAAGATATATCCGTCTTTTGGAGGCGTATACCTGAGAAGTTTTTCGCCGCAGTAGGTCGTGGTGAATATCGTTCGGACGACTCGTTTTTCGGGCGAGTGGACCGCAATACGCACCAAGATTAACAACTTCAACAAGATACACAATAGCCTCGTCAACAATCACACAACAAGAAGCGGTTCAAGTAGGGATGGGGTATACCCGAAGCCCGATGCGTATGAGATTAAAAAACAAAAAACGGGTATGAGATTGAGTGATACCCGCCCGATAGCCGGCTCGTTTACCCGAATAATGCCCGAAAAAATATTTTATTTTAGTTTTCCATTTATATAAGCTTAGTGCATACACTCATTACCTCTACTTCTATAGTACTACCCCCTCATCACTAACGAGTCATCTCTACAACTATATTTCCATGAAAAGATTTGAACATGTTAATGCTACTATTTTTTTATGTCTGGTGTTCGATTAAAGGCACAATTCACAAATTGATATTAGCAGTACCTTAATTAGTTAATCATGTAAATATATCTTTCAAATGTGCATTTGAATATGATATGTATGTATGTATGTATGTATGTATGTATGTATGTATGTATGTATGTATGTATGTATGTATGTATGTATGTATGTATGTATGTATGTATGTATGTATGTATGTATGTATGTATGTATGTATGTATGTATGTATGTATGTATGTATGTAGGTATGTAGGTATGTTATTGGTTATATTTTCCTTTGTAGTGGTTATTAAAGTAGAAAACTATATAAACATTAGAGTAAGAATTGCACATAGGAGTCCCAACGGGTATACCCGATACCCACGGGTACGCCCGATACCCAGTGGGTAATTACCTGAAAAATACCCGACAGGAAATGGGCTGGGTATGAGACAAAGAATTACAACCGGGTACGGGCTTGGGATTACAAATACCCGGCCCATTGCCATTCTTAGGTTCAAGCAACGTGGACATTATGACCTCCACCCACAACGAATATAGAATGTATCATGGCCATGCATCTACGATGTTACGTTCATGGGAGCTTCTACGCAAATCTCCAAAGTGGCATCTTGTACCACCGTTTGATCCAACGACACATAGGTCAAAACGATCCAAATCAACAACAACTAGCGAACCATCTGAGTCTGATGCTCATATTACTATTAACTTAAACGACAAGTTGGATGAATTGAATTTTGAGGAACTGCAAGAGCTGCCACGACCAAAGGGTAGAGATAGAAGTAAGGCAACAACACGAGCATGGGACTCATCCTCTTAAACGCCATCGGATGGCCATCATGGTTGGACGAGTTCGACGATAGACTAAATCGGCTTCTCTCGATCGAGGAAAAGGAGCATGAACTTAGAATGGTGAAACAAATCTAGAAAGACATGAAGTTTCTCGAGAAAGACTTTTCCAACCTACCTGAGAAGGACCGAGTCATTTTAGAGGCTCGTAAAGCAAAAATCAGAGCCAAATATATATAGTTTTTTGGTAGGGTTTATTTTTATTTTCAAGTAGGTTGTTTTTTAAGTAAGTTTGTAGTTTTTTTAAGTAGTTTGTAATCTTTTATTTATTTTGTTGAAATTATGTCTTTTTAAATACAATAATAAAAAATAATAATTAAGCAATGATAATTAAAACTTTAAACTATTATATTAAAGTTAAAGGGAGAGACTTTAAAGTCTACTGTGTTCCATTCTTAATCAAAACATGACCGCACGATGCATATGCATTTACATATCTAATATCCATTGAGACTACCACTAAATAGAAAAAATATACAACATAAATTCTATGAGGATTAATATTCATTACATGTCTTATATAATGCTAAACGTTAGTTCCAATTCGATGTTTAGAAGTAAAAAACAAATACGATATTTTGATTCTTGATGTTTAGAAGTAAAAAACAATTACGATATTTTGATTCTTGAAGCGTAGCTCAAAATATGTTGCATTTTTTATTTTTCGTTCCTTAATCAACATTCTTCTTATCGTGGTCTTCTTCTTTCTTTTTTTTCTTTACAGCAACGTTACTTTGCAAACCTTTATTTTTTGTTGTTTCAGTTGTTATAATTTAAGGTCGATATTTGACATAAAGCACAAATGATTTGATTTTCAAATCATTAGATGCTCTGATAACAAATTAAAAGTTATATAAAACTACATTACTAAGCTATACACAATAACAGAAAGAAAAAACAATTACTTTTGATCATTAATGTATATAGCTTAAATTAATAGAAAGAAAAAAACAATTACTTTTGATCATTGTATATAGCTTAAAAAACAATTACTTTTGATCATTGTATATAGCTTAAATTAAGAGTAATAAAAATGGAAAATGAAGATGATGAGTCTAAGACAATCTAATATCTTTAAAGGTATCTCATAGAAGGATATACAAGCTCAACTACTAAACCAAATTCTATATTACATGTGAGAACGTTCTTGTTATGTTATATAACATTTAACAACTTTATCAATAGCCCTACTACTTCTGGTGTGTTCATTAGAAATTAAAAAACATAAGATTTGAAACAATTGTTGAAACCAGATGGGAATACAAAAACTATTATGGTTGGTTGTACATACAATGAAGGAATTATAAAAACACATTGAGTTTTTTTAGAATTTCTTCGAATAAAAACTTTAAAAATCCTACACGATATGAAATAGAATATGAAATGTGGTTAGTTTAATGAGCTTACAACTACAAGTTTAGATTACGAACTTTTCGTATATCAAATATGGTTTTATTTATTAGTAACTAAAAACCTTAAAATATCATCAAGTAGGTTAAAAAAATCTTTTTTTACTATCTAGTTAAAATATCATCAAGTAGGTTAAAATAATATTTTTTTACTATCTAGGTCACTGCACTAAAGTTTCTAATTAAATTAAATTATTCACTAAACTTAGACTAGTTTGGGCCACTAAGATGTCATCGACTTTTAAAACTTTCTACTTCAATCAAGTCAATAAACTTAGTGACATGTATAATTATATACTTTGTAATGGTTGTCAATCAAGTCACTAAACTAATTGCTTGTCAATCATGTCACTAATTCCTTGTCAATCATGTCACTAAACATAGGTTTATTGTATATGTGTATCTTGAACATGTAACCGATGATCATACAAGCGGTTCAAAACAATCATGTCGATCTCAAATCAGTTTAACAGTTTTTGTTCGGTTTTAGTTTGGTTCTTCAATACCACATCTTCCCTTTTTTTATTTTCGATTTTGGTTTTGTTTGAGTGTCCTAATTAGTTTCGATCTTGTTCTTGTTTGAGTGTCCTAATGAGGGATATTAAGATATGAGAGTTAACAATGGGTTGTTTCCTTGTGTAAAAAGACACTCCTCTATTTTAAAGTTTTAAAAATAATATATTATTGTTTATAAAAAAAATACATGTTAATCTATCTATACTTTCTATAAAAGGAGAAATCCAAGTGACATAAGAAAAGCTGATGTGTCAGCTTGAGAGTATGTCCAACAAGGCTTTTCTTATGTCATCTGCGATGAGGTGACAGCGATAGAGGAAGCATAGTGACATCATAATTTCAAAGATCTGCCATCCAAATCACTGCCCGAACTTTTAATTTCAAAAGTCTGGCCCACATTCAATTATGAAACCGCTGATGTTCATTGAAATTTCAAACGACTGATGCTCATTAAAATGGGAGGGTAATTTGAAATTTAAAACTTCATAGGGATATGTAATTTGCATTTAATGTCATCAGAGCTTCAATTCTTCTCTCTCTCAAATATAAATTCAAACCCAAATTCAAAGTCGATCATAATTTCAAAAACCCATTTCAATCTCTCTGTCTACTCTCTCTCAACTCTCTATTTCTAAAACTGTAGATATAGAGAAGAGGATGAAGACGAGAGAGGCGTTGCATTTATCATCGATTTCAATGGTAGTTTAAAAATAGATATTTTTGATATTTTTTGATTTTTTCCTTTTATCATGAACTGAAAGTTTGTATGCTAAATGTTTTTCAGGTATATCTTGCTGGATTTGTTATTTGGTGTTGAAGTCTTGGGTTCGTTGGCCGAGCTTCCGAATGTGATCAAGGTTATAAAATGGATCTCAACTTTATTGATGAAAAGGTAATGTCTGGGTGTGTTTAAAATAAATCATGATTCTATGAAATTTGATTGGTATGTTTGTAGCTTTTGATTATGATATTTTTTGAATTTTTCTTTTTATTATGACAGATGAGAGTTTATATGCTAAATGTTCTTCAGGTAGATCTTGCTGGATTTGTTATTTGGTGTTGAAGTCTTGGGTTCGTTGGCCAAGCTTCCGAATGTGATCAAGGTTATAAAATGGATCTCAACTTTATTGATGAAGAGGTAATGTCTGTGTGTGTTTAAAATAAATCATGATTCTATGAAATTTGATTGATATGTTTGTAGCTTTTGATTATGATATTTTTTGAATTTTTCTTTTTATCATGAACTGAAAGTTTGGATGCTAAATGTTCTTCAGGTAGATCTTGCTGGATTTGTTATTTGGTGTTGAAGTCTTGGGTTCGTTGGCCAAGCTTCCTAATGTTATCAAGGTTATAAAATGGATCTCAACTTTATTGATGAAGATGTAATGTCTGTGTGTGTTTAAAATAAATCATGATTCTACGAAGGTTGATTGATATGTTTGTAGCTTTTGATTATGATATTTTTTGAATTTTTCTTTTTATCATGATAGATGAGAGTTTATATGCTAAATGTTCTTCAAGTAGATCTTGCTGGATTTGTTATTTGGTGTTGAAGTCTTGGGTTCGTTGGCCGAGCTTCCGCATGTGATCAAGGTTATAAAATGGATCTCAACTTTATTGATGAAGAGGTAATGTCTGTGTGTGTTTAAAATAAATCATGATTCTATGAAATTTGATTGATATGTTTGTAGATTTTGATTATGATATTTTTTTGAATTTTTCTTTTTATCATGAACTGAAAGTTTGGATGCTAAATGTTCTTCAGATAGATCTTGCTGGATTTGTTATTTGGTGTTGAAGTCCTGAGTTCGTTGGCCGAGCTTCCGAATGTGATCAAGGTTATAAAATGATTTTATAAAATTTGTTTGATATGTTTGTAGCTTTTGATTTTTTTCTTTGATTTGTATAGATTGTTTATTGTTTATTCAGATGCTTGCATTGGTGTATGAATGCTGTTAAAGAGGAAGCACTTATGTACCTATGGCCTGATCAACCAAAGGAAAACCACTGCTCAGTAACAGCGCTGCTCTTAAACATTCAATTATGAAACGGCTGATGTTCATTGAAATTTCAAACGACTGATGCTCATTAAAATGGGAGGGTAATTTGAAATTTCAAACGAATTGAAGCGGTGGTTCTTGTGTAACAGTGTTTAGATTTTGTTTAAGCTTCGATGATGGTTGTTAGATTTGTTAAAATGTAATTGCTACAGTTTGAATATTATTGTTATTATATTATCATCTGTTGATCGTGTTCTGTTAAAGCACTGTTCTTAAACATTCTCTGTTGAACTGCATCATCTGTTAGTCCATAGGAGAGGTGTGTGTAAACAGATGTTTGGAATCCTCTGTTGAAGTGTATCACTGTTAAGTCACAGCAGATGTTAGCAATTTATACTATGGAATGATCAGCAGATGTTATGTTTTGTAGACCTTTGTTTCAACAGCAGATGTTAGCCTTATGATACTTTTGTATTAGCAGAGGTTGTTTTATCAGTAGAGATTATTTGCTGTAACAATCTTTGTGTTTATTAGCAGAGGTTGTTTGATCAGCAGAGTTTGTTTGCTATAACAGTGTTTGTGTTTATTAGCGGAGGTTGTGTTTATTAGCAGAGGTCATTTGTTATAACAGTGTTTATGTTTATCAGTAGAGGTTGTGTTTAGTAGCAGAGGTCATTTGCTATAACAGTCCTTGTGTTTATCAGCAGATGTTGTTTGGAACAACAAACTTTGCTTGAACAGATTTTCTGTTTGAGAGAGCTTTTGGTTTCTCAGATTTTATCTAAATATAGGTTGACTGTATAATTCAACCTATATAATTTACATAGTATAATTCAATATATAATTTATCATGAAGAGCCAATTAAAATATATGGAGAATGTACAACAAAGGTTTAAGTTAATATAAATAATAAGATAGGAATACATGATTATAATTAAAATATTCGGAAATCGTAAGTTTTCAAAATATAGAAGTTTGATACATCACCATCCCATAATTTATCTCAAATGAGATAATACCAACAACTACAACTATCTATAGGCTTTTTCTTCAGAGTAGACAAATTTGCATCTCATATTTCTGTAGATACCATTGGGCTTAGTGAACTTCTTGGTGAATTGACAAGCCGCGTATCTAAATCCCTTGCCATGCTTCTCCCGTCGAAAGTCAATTACAGTGTCAACTCCATTCAGATTTTCAACTGTCATCTTCAATGTTCTATGAATCCTTGATAAAGAAGCTACTTTTACATTCAGACGCTTAAAAATAAATATAAAATACCAATAATTAATAAGAAATACATAATGTATTTAAGTAAAGTAACAAAAATTACAGCTTAATTGTAACAAACATTTAACATCCTTTGAATGGGGAATAATATATTAACAGAATAAACTTACAAAATGTTTGCTGCAGTACCATACGATTTGTAAGGGGTATTCATCAGTATCAGCTTCATAATCTGAGACAACGGCATCAAAATCTGCATCGTCGATATCATCGGATGATTCATTCGATACAACATAATCACTTTCAAAATCTGTGTCATTGGATTCTTCAACATCCGACTGGTGTTGTAGATCCTCGGTAAGTTGAGGAACTTCTAAATTGGGTGAGGAAGTATCGTCTATTGGACTGTCATTGGATTTTGGTGCAATAATCTCACATCCATTAAAATCAAAGGCAGTAAGCAGAAAGATGTAATCCGCTGCGTATCTTAAACCAAGTACAATTCCTGTTTCCATACGCATGTAGTGTACAACCTTTTCCCATCCATCGGTTATAAAGTAACAATTCCGAAGAGGATCACGTTGAAGTAGTACATCAAAAGAGTTCTACTGATTCACATAGATCTTAAATGTCTTTTTAAGTTTACCAACTCCAATACTGACGTTGACTAACTCTTTGGGTATTAGCTGAACAAAAACATATAAAATTATGAAATCAAACAAAGGTACAATAAAATTAACAAATATATCACTAATTACTATAGTAACATTTAAGTATTGGATTAAAATACCAAAACTTACCAACACGTCTTTACAAACATCAGTAAAACTGTGGGAGAATGAATCCATACATCCAAACTTCCTCTCAAACGATATTGATGTGAACATAGAAATCATTGGAAGTTTTGTTGGATAATGATGAACTTTTTCAAAAGGTGTTAGCAGGTATGTATATGGTGCAGCTTTTTTAAATACTAACAGACATCCTTCTTTCAATGAAAGGTCAGAGATAACTGAGGACCATCCTTCTTTTAGAGCAAAAGTTCCATTGTGTTTTGAAAATCGGTAATCCCATCTCATACCGTTTACACATTCTATAACGCCAACGTTACTAGGAACTTCTTTGAGTAAATGATTGTTTGCAAAGTTTTGTGGTATTATCTGTTGAGTTCAGGTATTTAAGTATTGGCAAATGTTATATGTGAATTAATTGTTAACAATAAAACTGTAGAAAATGGTTTTAATGTAATAATCTTACCAAGATTTTGGAATTAAGAGAATCCAAATATTTATAAAAAGACATCTTCCAAGATATTATGTTTCTGGTTAAAAATGAAAGAAAAAATGAAACAATGTATTTTATTAGATACTTCATTATTTATAAAGAATGTGACAACAAATGTGAACCAACAATGTTTAACATATCTATGTCATTCAGATAACGCATTTAATATTTATCGATTTATCTAGAGTATAACAATAAATAAAAGATTTGTCATTTAATCATATTCTTTAAATAAAGTAAGAAAAACAACAAAATATACCTTACCGATTGCTTTCAAGAATCCAAATGTAAGACTGTATCTAAGAAAACTTCAAATCAGAAACATTATAAAAAATAAAAAAAACTTGTAAAATTAAATTGATATATCATCTAAAACATGCAATACACTGAGAACAGTCTTCATAACAGTTGTTAATCATGTGTATATGAAACTAACGTATATACAAATTTTAATAAATATTATTATACCTTCATCGAAGTTGTTTATGATGTCAAAAGTAAGAAGAATTCAAGTGGAGTGATTCAATATTTCAAACGGACATCGGTGATTAAAACTTGAAGCACTTTTTATGAGATCAGACAAACAATTTTGTAAAGTGGATTTGGAGAGTCGTTAAAAAGGTAAAGTATGTTTCTATCTGCCTCTATGTAAAAAGGTAAACCGCCATTGGGATAATAAATTACATTTTACCGCCATTGAGATAAGGAACTTACATTTTACCCCCTAATAATATAGCTTTCTTTTTCAAATAAGTCAAATCATTTTCGAAAAATTCAAACCATTTTCAAAATACTTTGAAAGTCTTTTTCTTGAGTAATCAACAATCTTCTTCATTCAGATATTTCAAATTATGGCTACAGATAATAGAATTTCAAGTAAGTATGAACTGTTCTTTCAACCAAGTCAAAGTCAAGTCTATGCTGAAGCAAGGAAAAAAAGGAAGCGTGTTCTGCAACAAAAGCGAAACAAGAGTGCTTTTCATCGCACATCGACATCTGATTCTGTTAAAAGGATTCCATTATTAAACACTCCAAGTGGTATGTCTTGTAGGTTTGTAAACAAAATTTTACAAGAAATATGTATTTATATGTTATCTTTTGGGAATCCTTACACATGTTTCGTATTTTACAAGTTTCAACAACCAATATTGAGAGAAGGAATGTGTATCATTTTCCTGCTTATGCTACTCCAAATATTAGCAGTAATTTGTTTCACTCATCTTCTGAAGTAAGAGGTATACTTACTACAGATATTTTTTTTGGTAATTTCAAAAAAAATTCACAATACTTTCAAAGTTCTTTTCTCGAGTTGTCACCAATCTTTTCCATTCAAGTATTTTAAAATATGGATACAGATAACACAATTTCAAGTAAGTATGAAGTTGACCTTCAAGCAATTCAACGTCAAATGTGTGCTGAAGAAAGAGAAAAAAGGAAGTATGTTCTTCAACAAAAGAGAAACATCAGAGGTTGTCATCCTGCATCAACATCCGATTCTATTGAAAGGATTCCATTTTCAAAAACTTTAAGTGGTATGTGTTATAGTTTTACAAACAAAATTTAAAATAAATATGTCGTATATGTTATGTTTTTAGAATCCTTACATATGTTCTATTTTACAAGTTTCAAGCACCAATGTTCAGAGAAGGAATGTGTATCATCTTCCTGTTTATGCTACTCCAAATATTAGTAGTAATTTGTTTTACTCATCTACACAAGTAAAAGGTATACTTACTGCAGATATTTTTTGGTAATTTCAAATAATTTTCACAATAATTTCAAAGTTCTTTTCTCGAGTTGTCAACAATCTTTTCCATTCAAGTATTTTAAAATATGGATATAGATAAGACAATTTCAAGTAAGTATGAAGTTGACCATCAAGCAATTTAACGTCAAATGTGTGCTGAAGAAAGAGAAAAAAGGAAGTATGTTCTTCAACAAAAGAGAAATAACAGAGGTTGTTATCCTGCATCAACATCTGATTCTGTTGAAAGGATTCCATTTTCAAATCCTTCAAGTGGTATGTATTATAGTTTTGCAAACAAAATTTAAAAGAAATATGTATGTATATGTTATGTTTTTGGAATCCTTACATATGTTCTATTTTACAAGGTTCAATCAACAATGTCGAAAGAAGGGATGCCCATCACACTCCTTTTGGAAGTACCAAGCAAATATCCAATTTTGTTGAGAGGACCCCGTTATCAGATATTACAAATTGTATGTTTTAAGTTTTAGAAAACAAAAGATTTGTTTAATCTTAAGTTTTATGAATTGTTATATAGAGAAAGTATAATGTACATTAGGGCTTAACCTACATTAACATACATGACAAAAAATATAACGTGCGTTATTATCATAGAACGTGCGTGATTATAGTCCCATGCGTGATTATGTGGTCCCATGCGTGATTATGTGGTCCCATGTGTGATTATGTGGTCCCATGCGTGATTATACCCCTGATCCAACGGTTACCATTGTCTCCTACGTGATGTATGATAAGGCTTTTTGTATGTTAACCTTACTCTATATATATCTTATTTTACAAGCTTCAATATAGGTGGAATATCTAAAATTGAATTACAAATGAGTGATGAGATGTTACCAGATTATGTGGTTAAGAAGATTCATGGAATTTCTAAAGGTGTAAGATACGAATGTAAATTCCTGTTAACTTTTCAATATGTAGAAAACTTATGTTGACTTAGAAATTTACTAAGTTTGTAGATTATATTGATCATGGAGATGCCATATTTGTGTGTTGTAAATGTGATGCAATGTTTGGGAAGATGAAATGCTTAGGGGAAATAAAAAACGTAACAAAACATCCTATTCTCTTTGTTGTTCAAATGGAGATGTTGAGCTACCACGACCGCCTACACCTCCTCCATTACTACGTCATTTATATAAAAGTCGTACCTCACAGTCTCGTAATTTCATGGATAATATTCGAGCATATAATATGATGTTTTCCTTCACATCTCTTGTGGAAGAACCTAAATTCTCCCAGCTTTACATATATGATTCACAAAACGAAGTTGTAAATCGTCAAAAAGCAGTAAGGTAATTTCTTTATGATAAATGTGGTATTTAAGAATATATATTTTGCTTTTCAGTATATTGACATTCATTATTATTTGAAATGAATGTAAATTTTAACATTTTATATTTATGGCAGTTCTCACATAGAATGCAAAACTACAAGAAACAACCAGCTTGATAGTACAACCATAGAGGGTCTTAAAGATATGTTGGATTCTTGCAATCCTCTTGTCCAATCCTTCAGAATGGTAAGAGATTGTTTTCAAGAAAATGAGTTTCAAGATGTAAGCTTGAAGCTTATTGGAACAAGAGATAAGGATGGAAGAGTTCACAATTTGCCAACAGCATCAGAAATTGCTGCTTTAATACATGGTGATTTTGATGGAGCATTTGATAAACGGGACATTGTTGTTAGAAAGAAGTCTGGTGGTCTTCAAAGAATTAATGAGCTTCATCCCTCTTACCTTGCTTTGCAATATCCACTTAGTTTCCCATATGCTGAAGATGGTTATAGAGTTGGTATTAAACATAGAGGGATTGCGATTGATGATGAGGTACTTAGAACCAATCTTACAATTAGAGAATTCTTTTGTTACAAAATTCAAGATAGACAGAATCAGTTTTCATTGTTAGTTAATGCGAAAAAACTATTTCAGCAGTTTTTGGTTGATGGATACACGATGATAGAATCTGCCAGGTTGAATTATATAAGGACACAACAACCTAAACTTAGAGTGCACAATCTTAAGAATTTGAATGCTACTGTTGAAAGTGGAGAGAATAATGCCTCAAGTTGTGGTAAACCTATACTTTTACCTTCATCATTTACTGGTGGTTCTAGATATATGATGCAAAAGTACTTGGATGCTATGGCAATTTGCAAGTCTGTTGGATATCCTGATTTATTCATAAGGTGACTTGTAATCCAAACTGGCCTGAGATTTACAGGTGTTTGCACGATAAAGCTCTTAATGCTGAAGACAGACCGGATATTATCTCTAGAATATTCAAGTGTAAATTGGACTATCTTATAAAAGATTTCAAGAGCCCACTATTCAAAAATTTCAGTTATGTATACAGTGGAATTTCAGAAGCGTGGACTCCCACATGCTCACACATGTTTGTTCTTGGGTGCTGAAAGCAAATTTCCAAATGCATCTGATATTGATCGTGTTATTACTGCTGAGATACCAGATAAAGAAAGAGATCCTGAATTATATGAGCTTGTCAAGCAATTTATGATTCATGGACCATGTGGTACAGACAACCCACTTTGTCCATGTATGGTTCAGCAAAAATGTTCTAAAAAGTTTCCCAAAAAATATGTAGATGAGACTTGTGTTGATTCTGAAGGATATCCTGTCTATCGTCGACGTCAAACAAGTAATACGGTAGTAAAGAATGGTGTGACACTTGATAATAGATTCGTAGTTCCTTACAATGCTCTCCTGCTAAGAAAGTATCAGTGCCACATTAACGTTGAATGGTGCAACCAGTCAGGTTCTATCAAATATTTGTTTAAATATATTAATAAGGGGCCTGATAGAGTGACTGCTTCTGTTTTTCAAGCCAATAGCACCAAGAATAATACGGAACAGAATGTAGCTGTAGATGAGATAAAAGCATACATTGATTGTAGATATATCTCTGCTTGTGAAGCTGCTTGGAGAATATTCATGTAAGATATACATTATAGATATCCAGTTGTTGAAGTATTACCTTTTCATTGTGAAGATGGTCAGAGTATTGTGTATAACGATCATGATTATTTGTGTGATATTGTTACTGATCCAACTGTGAAAATGACAATGTTACAGAGTGGATGAATTGTAATAAAGTCGATGAATTTTCCAGGACATTGAGGTATGTTCAGTTTCCGGGATATTATGTATGGAATGCTAAATCGCAAATGGAATCGAAGAAAGCATCCGTATGGATCAATTGGGAGGGTACATTATGTCCCACCGTCATTTGGTGATTGTTATTACCTAAGGATTTTACTGAATCATATTAAGGGACCAACCTGTTTTGAAGATATAAAAACAGTTGATGAGCAAGTTTTTACAACATTTAAAGATGCATGTTTTGCACGGGGGCTGTTGGATGATGATAAAGAATATGTTAATGCTGTCAAAGAAGCTAGCACATGGTCAACCGAAGATTTCTTGAGGACCTTTTTTGTAATGTTGTTGCTGTCAAATTCGATATCTCGTCCTGGTGATTTTTGGTCAGAAACGAAGTCCCTGTTATGTGAAGACATTCTGTATCAGCAACGAAAGATAACTGGTATTGCAGGTAATGTTATTATTTTATTAAATTTATATCCAATTACATTAAAATTATGCAATAGTTCTGTTTTTGGGAAAAAAACTAATACTTTTTTCAACATTTGTTTTAGATTTGGGTCTTCAACAGGAAGAACTTGAAAATATCTATCTATCTGAAATTGAAAAGTTGCTTCTTACCAATGGAAGTACAGTGAGAAATTTTGATGATATGCCAAGTGTTCCGGACAATTATGTTTCATCGTCGAACAATCGATTGATAATGAAAGAATTATCGTATGACAGACTAGCTCTTCAAAGGGAACATGATCGTTATGTAAAGTGTTTAACTGCCGAACAGGAAAAGATATATAAAATTGTTATGGAAGCGATTGAAAAAGGTGATGGAGGTGTGTTTTTTGTATATGGTTATGGTGGAACTGGAAAGACGTTTCTTTGGAAGACATTCTCAGCTGCATTACGATCAAAAGGTGAAGTTGTATTGAATGTTGCATCCAGTGGAATTGCTTCACTTTTGCTGGATGGTGGTAGAACTGCTCATTCAAGGTTTGTAATTCCAATCAACATTAATGAGAATTCAATATCTTCGATAGAGCCTAATACTAAGTTAGGTGATTTAATTAAAAGAGCAAGATTGATTATTTGGGATGAAGCACCTATGACTCACAAGCATTGTTTCGAGGCTCTTTATAGAACAATGAGAGACATATCACGTTCCAGTCAACCGAACATGCAATCGAAGCCGTTTGGGGGAAAGGTCATTCTATTTGGTGGTGATTTTAGACAAATTCTTTCGGTCATCCCTAAAGGTACCAGAACAATGATAGTTAATGCTTCTTTGAATTCTTCTTATATATGGCGGCACTGTAAAGTACTAAAGCTAACTGAGAATATGAGATTAAGAGTTGGTTGTCAGGAAGCAGATTTGAAAGAAATAAAGGAATTTGGAGAATGGATTTTAAAGCTTGGTGATGGTCTGCTTGGTGAAGAAAATAATGGTGAGATTGATATTGAAATACCAGATGATTTACTTATTCATGACCAAGTCAATCCTATTTCTTCTCTCATTTCATATATATATCCAGACATGAATAAGTTTTTGTGGGATTTAACGTATTTACAGCAAAGAGCGATTCTTGCTCCAACTAATGAAGTAGTGGATTCAATAAATAAAGAGTTGTTAGAGAGTCTGCCTGGTGAAGAAAAGGTTTATTTTAGTTCAGATAGTTTATGCCAATCGGAGGAAGAATCAGCGCTTAATATGACGTTGTTTCCTCCTGATGTGTTAAACAATCTTCGTTTATCTGGTTTACCTAATCATAAATTAGTACTGAAAGTTGGTGCTCCGGTGATGTTACTCAGAAACATTGATCAGGCAAATGGATTGTGTAATGGTACACGTTTACAAATCACGAAGCTCGGAAAAGTTGTGATTGAAGCAAAAATTATCACAGGGACTAATATAGGTCATCATACTTTGATTTCAAGACTGAAGATGACACCTTCAGATAAAAGAATACCAGTGAAGATTTCTCGAAGACAATTCCCACTTTCACTGTGTTTTGCTATGATAATAAATAAAAGTCAAGGACAATCATTGGAGCGTGTTGGTTTATATCTTCCACGTCCAGTGTTTAGTCATGGCCAGCTCTATGTTGCTGTATCTAGAGTAAAAAGTAGGAAGGGATTGAAAATTTTGATTTGTGATAAAGAGAAACGAGTCTGTACAACCACTACTAATGTGGTTTACAAGGAAGTTTTAGAAATCTATGATGATACTAAATATCTGTCAACCTGGCAACGTCTGTTGGGTATAATGGAGGAACTGTTGTTAGGAAATGTTTGTTGGAAAGCAATACAACTTTTTGAAAGCATCTGATACTTGCTCTGCATTAAGCTTATCCTGAGAACACATGTTGTTAATAACATTATTCTCTTAATATCTGTTTACTAACCTTTGTAATTTCTGTTGACTGACCTTTTTAACATGGGTCGACTAACATCTGATAGTTACTATCTATAACGTCATCTGGCAAGCTCTCTTGGAGATAATCGATGACAGTTCTTAGTAAAGTCTGTTGGAAAGCAACAGAAGTTTTAACAGTTAATAGACAACAGTGGCTTGCTATCAACATAAAGGAATTGATGTTGAATAAACCT